>NW_024884878.1:8280100-8299524 GCF_019232065.1 Centrocercus urophasianus
GAGCAATCTGCACTGGTATGACCAGTAATAAGGTGACCCTGAAATAGTCAATATATTCTTTCTTTTTCTGCGTCTGAACAATGGTAGGAAATGCATGTTTTGATTTCTCAAGGATTAGATCACAACTCTGCATTGTATGCCACGCTATTTTTTTTTTTTTACTGTAGATAGCTTTCTTTTCAGATGATCTGTAATCCCTGATTCGGTCAAAAGCTCAGGGCAATTTTATTTCTAATCTCATCAATCCACAAACTCTGAAAATACTGAGTTAGAGCAGCATGTCCTGCCTATGATAACCTTTACAATAAAAAAGACAAATTCTAACTGCTGAATTCAATGTGGAAAACATTTCTAACTAAGGTATCCATGTCTAAATGTAAGTTTTCACACTGTCCTTGCTTAATTATTCATCATGAGGTCACCGTATATGAAGTCTGTTGCTAGGTATAACGGAGAAAGGCCTTCTCCAAATGATTATTTTGTTATATAAGGCTTGTGCTAGATGATTAATTTCATTCTGGCTTCAGTTAAACAACAGGAAATCACAAATAAACAATAAGTTTCACCTATCTCAATGAACAAGAGCTTCAAGCAAACTTGACATAAGTAATGTGTAAATGAATTTTATTTGTCTACCTGGGGATATAGATTTTGTGTGTTGACAATAACTTCTATTAATTTGACTGTAGGGAAGAAAACCCAGAGAATTACATGCTGAGTTTGTCTTTTTCTCATGTTCCTAATTTCTTTTGCTTTCTTGGGAAGATGAAGTATTTGTGGGTTTTAGAAATTAGGCATCCTGATTGAGAGTGGGAGATAGCCTGTCCTACTGAAAACAGATATATATATATATTTTTTCCACACATGAAAAACAGGATGGGAGTGTAGGAGGCAACATCAGAAAATGGTAAATATCTGAGGTGGTACAAATCATATCCTGGAGGAATTGAGTGAGTGAACTCTGTCCACACATTGCATACAATATGCTGAGCAACGAGTCTCAAACTGAGACTTCAAGAAAGCCTAAATTTACTTCTTTCAAGTTCAGATCTCAGCATGAACATAAAGAGAGAATGGAAAGTTGTTTTCATTACTGCAGCCACAAGTAATACCAGTTTATATTAGAGTGATTGGGATTTTCAATATAAGAAAAAAAAAAATAGGTCATTATCAGCTCATTAACCAAGCAATGATAAGTGAATCTGTAAAAGAAAAGGGAATTTCTCATGGACAAAAAGCAAAGAAAGAAATTAAGAAATGAAGGGGTTGTAAAAAAGCCAAAGGCAAGGGAAGCCAATAATCTAAAATGCTGGACAAATATCCCAATTACTACCCAAGATAAAAGCAAAAGACTCAAAGCTAATTGGCTCTGTATGATTTGCTGCCAAGAATGTAGAATTTCCTAATTGTCAATTGCCATAAAAATTGAATAAGATAACAGACACACAATTCAAGGTCATTTGTCCTCCAAAAATGAGATGTCTCTCTCATACACAAATCACTGATGTCTGTAGTATTGACAAGGACTTTATTTTGAAATTAAAAATGTGCTTTAATCTGGTTAATTTCTTAATTTTTGAGATAAAAGACCACTACCTTCAGAATGATATGCCAATGGTGAAGTTAGATGCAAGAAGTAATGTTCTCTATATGGGTTCTCTCCCATCTTCTCCATTGTTCACTATTGCATTAGAATGACTATTACTGGAATTTCTAATATGGTGATTTAAATAAGTAGGCTGTTCATTTCAGTGAAGAAGCCAAACAGTTCTCCCATTGGGATACAATCTGAATTACTAATGTATCGGGCTATTTCCTTTAGAAGCACTAGATTTACTAATGCAAAAAATGGAAGATGATGCCATAGTTTCATCATCTGTGAACATCTGGCCTAGAAACACTGCTTTTTGTGTGAAAAAATGAAGAGATGGGATGCATTAATGGGTTGTCATTATTTTCTAGAAAGAAAGAGACTGGCATTAATGTGTTTGGAACTTCAGGACTAATCATGAAGCCATTCTGAATCGCCAACTACAGTAAATTATAAGAAGTCATCGTCAGCAATGATCAAATGGCAGATGTAAAAGTATTCAGGCTTCATTATTAGATATAAATTCTGTAAAAATCTGTGGTACAAAAGACAGCTTAGATTTAAGAGTTCAAATGGCCTTATAAAACAGTTCCATCCATGTGTTTTTCTAAATAGAGGTACTGTGGCTGCTGACAAGGAAATCTATAAGGCAGAGATCACTTTACATCATCTCTTGTTCCCCAGTAAGTTACATGTATTATAATTGCTTAATTTATTACGATTTTTATTCATTTTGATATTTTTTTGTATTGAATGCCTCAAGCAGACCACTCTGAACTGCAGTAACTGTTTATAACTTTCTATAGTAGCAAGTGAACTTATTTCATGAAGTTACCATCTTCCACGTTTTTTGCTTATATTGCAGAAGTATGAATAAACATTCCCATTTTTTAACAGTATGTCCAAACATAATTGGAGCTGAGGCTGTCTAGGAATTAATTATTTCCACTATTTCTCTGTCTGTACATGAATCCTGGTCACATGGAAGAACGTGCCATGTTCTTTCAACTATATTGCAGGACTATAGGTCAACAGCAACACAGCAAATCAACCTGCTGCCATTTATGTAAGTTTAGGATATCATCAAGTATGTCTGGAAAATCAGTCTTTAGTTTCATTTTTAAAAAATCTTTTGAGTGCCAGAGCTCAATTCAGATATAAATACAGGTGCTAACTCAAGGTAGGTGAGGATCTGTCATTTCGCTTGATGCCTCCACCTTTAACATTCTATCATCTTGACAGTAGAAGCTCATTTGTAGGAAAAGGATATGAAAGACAAATCTGCTGCTTGACACCCAGTGATTTCTTTTATGGGTGATGAATTTCAATTACCACCAAGGTTCAAAGTTACTGAGCAATGAAAGGATAAGGGGCACAGTAACTTCAGGCTAGCCAGGAATAAAACAAATATGTCAAGTCAGAAAATAAATAAATAAATAAATAAAACAAAAAAACTGTAACATTTTTAAATTTGATTATTCTATGCATTTAAGTAGATGTGCATGCATTTTATTTTATGGATACCTACATTTTGACAAAATAAGAGACCAACAAGACAATACAAGAATAAAAATCCAACAGCAGTTCTTACTTCAGACTTGGGTATGTCTCACTTTTCTCTTACACCAAGTATTTTAAAATTACTGTTCTTTTTTTTTTTTTTTTTTTTCCAAATTTTTATTTCTCTCCCTTCTCCTTATCTTCATAGACAGTCTTTTCTGGTTTATTCTATAGCTTCCTTCTGTTTATTAATGTAGTTCCCTTTAACTTTTTGGTGCCCCTGCAGTGATTCTGTTTGGAAAATGTTGCTGTTTAACATGAAAAATATATATTAATATTTATAATGCAAATACATAAACACCTAAGTTTGCATACAAAACCATTATCCTCTGGCTTAGACTGAGAAATTGAAATCAAGCTGTTCATATGACCTATCTCCACCTTAGTATAAGATCAGTTGCCCAGCTGTGCAAAACCTGGATCTGATGTCCTTTCCTACCTGAGGGAATGTGAGCCTGCATTCAGTGCAAAAGTATTAATTTTAAAAACACCAATTTACATGCCTGTAGAAGTTTATTTATTTATTTATTTATTTGCTTGTTTATTTATCAAGTCTCTGTTGAAATTCTACTAGCTTTTGAAGTAGAATAAAGCTACATTTGGTTTGCGTTTCACTTTGTCAAGTACTGCCTTGTTTTACTGTCTCCAGGTAGTTTTACTAGCAACATATGGTGTGATCTTTAAATCAAGTGTTGTCTTAGCGTGATTTCCCTTCAGTTGTAAAGCATCTAAATTTCCCTGACTTGTCTGTAAGTTGTTACCCCTCTGTCTCTAGAAATATGAGACTGTGATGCTACTATTCAGCTTTTTTTATTACCTTCCTTTGCAAAGATTCCCTCTCTGCAGCATGTACTGCCCAGATTCCCCATTCTTCTACAGAGGGAACAGATGAAAACCTTTCCAACCTTCTGCAATGGCTTTTCTGGCTGTGATAGTGATCCCAAATATGATGACTTCTCCCTATCCTGAGGTTAATTGACTCACCATCCCTGGATGTGTTTAAAAGCCGTTTGAATGTGGTGCTCAGGGCCATGATTTAGTGGAGGGTTGTTAAAGTTAGGGTAGTATAGTTAGGTTGTGGTTGGACTTGATGATCTTTAAGGTCTTTTCCAACCTGAGTGATTCTATGATTCTATTCTATGATTCTGTAGTGGGAACTCCTGGCATTGATGACAGGTGTCTCAGCCTTTTCTCTGAGGGACTGTAACTCCATCCAGTCACCCACTTTCACTCTCATTGCTAGGGAACAGTGTGTTGGGTGAGATCACATCAAAATGCAATACTCATCTCAGGTTACATGCAAATGTTACATTTTAGTTAATACCTGGAGTAACCATCAAATATCTGAATGGTTGCACTGAGGGACATGGTGGTACTGGGAGGATGGTTGGACTAGATGATCTTGGAGCTCTTTTCCATCCTTAATCATTCTGTGATTCTGTGATTCTGTGACTTAAACACAGTTTGAGAGTGACAGGACAAGGGGTAATGGCTTTAAACTAAAAGAGGGAAGATTTAGGTTGGATGTTAGGAAAAAAATTTTTACTCGGAAGATGGTGAGACTCTGGAACAGGCTGCCAAGAGAGGCTGTGAATGACCCATCTCTGCAGGCAGTCAAGGCCAGGCTGGTTGTGATGCTGAGCAGCTGAGCAGCCCGATCTAGCTGTTGGAGACCCTACCCATGGCAGGGGGTCTGGAAATACATTAATATTTAATGTCCCTTCCAACCTAAGCCATTCTATAAGTCTATGATTCTTTTTCTCTTTCTTTTACTTTCTTTTTCTCTTTCTTTTACTTTCTTTTCTGTTTTTCTAGTCTGCTTCTTTCTTTTCTTTCCGTTTAAAATAATCTAAATTATCTTTTAGTAGATAAATATTTAAAGAGATGTAACACAAATTATTTACACTTCAGTGTTTCTTTTAAGAGTTGAATGTTCATTCGCTTTTTTTTTTAATTGACAGATAAGCCCAATATAATTTTTCCCATGGTGCTCAGTGAAATTTTTAAAAGAATATAATAGAAACATCCAATTGTATCTTCCACAGTGATTACAGAATAATGAAAATTATTACCTATAATACTGCTTATGATATTGATGTTATAATTACAATACAGAAAACAAGTTATTCTTCTTTTGCAGATTGACATCACCAGCATTCTCTACTTAGTTCTCTAAACAGTTTGCTTAAACAGCTATTTGTGGATGCTCTGAATAATACATGAAAATAGAGAATGTTTCCAATAGCACTCAAACACTTTTTGCATGACGGTTAGCAAGCACTGGCAGGAGGTCATATCAAATCTATCAGCCGCACACTGTTTCTAAAGTGGATTCCATTGCCTGTGAAGAAAAAATGATGAAGAAATATGAAGAAAAACACCAACAAAAATTTAATGAACATTTGAAGGCTTGAGATATACTAGACTGTCGCTGCTCTCTTTCTACCGTATTTCCTTCTCTTCGCTTAGAAAAGTATCAGCAACTTTCTGATCCTACAAGGGCTAGTTATGTATCAGTTGTAAAAGAGCTCTGTGGGATGGATACATGAGAGATAAGACCCTCATCACACCTCTCAAATTCCCATTTTCACCTGTTCATGTGGTATTTACCCACAGCTTGTAAACACTTAGTTTCTTTGCTGTGTGAAGGAGACTCAGAATAAGCATGAACCTGGCAATTTTATTCTTTTTTTTTTTCCCCTAGCTCTATTTTAAAACATGGTGCTTTAGAAAGTGTAAGAGAGATCCTGCTAGGTAAGATTTACTAGGTCGTGTTTAGAGAGGAAAGAAAATAGAGAAAGATAGCACTGGCTTGAAGACAAGAAGCCTGGGGATGTAACTGGATAAAATTGAGAATAAAACAACAGAACTTAGAAGTTTTAAAGAGAGAAATATTTCATCTTTCCTTAAGATACGTACTTTCCAATTTATTTTTGCAAGCTAGGAGAGTAATACTCATCTCTTTTAATTTCACGGGAAGACATATAAATCTTGGCAGTTAAATAGAAAATATTCCAAATATGGAGACTCAATTTTCAAAACCCAACATGTAGCATGCGTTCTGTCACTGATATTTATAATACACTTTTTGTTCATGGTACTCAAACTGTGCATTTTTGTAGATATTTTAGTTGGTTTGGAAATTGCAGATTGCGTGTCAATGAGACAGGAACTGTATGTTAACATTTAGGAAGAAGAACTTCTGAAATGGTTTTCCAACATTTCAAACGAATTAATTCTACAAATCTTTTGATTTTTGATCAGCAGTTTCATCAGCTTTATAAAGAGCAGTGTGGTGAAGCCATACTGAAGTAGAATTTGAATTTTCGTAGTGAAATGTACATAGAAAGCATTTGGAGAAACACTGTTATCATAGAATCACAGAACAGCTTGATTTGGAAGGGACCCCAACGATCAACAATCCAATCCCCCTGACACAGACAGGGACACCAACTTGCAGTTATTAATATAACAGAAAAAATAGGAATTTTCTTTAATAGCACTGGGAAATCGGTGTTGAATTATAAATTACCATTCAAGACAATGGAGAAATTTTATGCAGCATAAAAAAAAACAGTAAACAATCCATTTTGAATGGTAAGTAAATTCCACTAGAAAGAAACAAAGATTGCTTCATATAGCACTGGCATCTAGGAAATGTATATTCTTTGGATACTAGTATTAAAGTGACATATGCCTGAGTTCTGTACCTGTTAGTAAATAAAATACTAAATTAACAAAGTAATTTATCTGAATGGCAACCAACTGATGTCCAAAAACTGAATAGACTGGACTACAAAATTTATTATCATGTAAGATATTTGTACATTGATCAGTTGTCTTTCTCTATGGATTTTATGTCTGTTACCACATTTTATATGTCTGTATGTCACAAAGATTTATTTGGAAGCTTTTACTGCCTTCATTTGTGTCAAAACAGTGAAAGTTTAAGGGTGCATTAGATAATCTTTTGAAATATTGCAACAAAAGTTTTTCTCCTGAAAGGCTGTTTGAACTATTATACACTGCTGCTGCTAACTGCTATGCACTGTTGCTGATAGCTCAAGAACAAACAAATCTGTATTATTTTTTTTAGAAAAAAAAAAGAAATTAATTATCTTGCATTTCTACTTTATTTAATGAGGATATAATTCTATGGTTACGTATAAATAAAATCATTTCTCCCAGTAAAATTTCACTCTTTATCTTAGACAGTTTATATAGTAGGGTAACAATATTTTTAAATAAATACATTGATCTTAGAATTGCATTTCACCTCCTATTAATGAGACAGCAGAACTAAATTTTAAGTATATACAATGGGCAGGATTTCTAAGAAAGGTTTTCCTCCCAAATCCATATTTCCAGGGTTATATCTGGAGGTAGAAATACTAGATTTTTTATGTGGACCTGTCCATATGTTTTAGAATTTTTCTTTTGTTTGGCATTGTGGCTTGACTGTGAAGCAGATACATAAATCAAAGAAAATCCCTGGGTTTGCTGTAAATGTCCCATATTTTTCTGAGCTGACTAGAAGAAATACCCAGTAAGATATAACATGAAATCAAGTTGAAGGAAATCTTAGAAATGAAGATTACTAGCAAACTAAACAAAGAACTTTTTATTCCTATTAAGATGGAAAAAAACTCTAAGCTGACAAACTAAGTCAGAACAAAAAATTTAAAAAACTAACAAGAATGTTGACAACGTAAAGCTCAGCGAAGAGAATGAAAAATTGAAATTAGAGAACTTAAAGGTAATATGAATTTCCCATTTCATGTAGACTCCATGTGGAAGCAATTAACAATGGTAGACCAGTCAGAAGACTTGGATAGATTACTAACAATTCTTTCCTGTCTTCAGTGTGAATAAAAGAATTACAACAAAGTTTATCGAAAGCTAATTGTATGAGAGCCAGTAGCACATTCTCCAGAATCTCAGTCAACCACTTCTTATGTCAGAGAAGACCAAATTAAAAACAAACAAACAAACAAACAAAAAACGGTAAAGGCATAGAATGGGCTTCCGTGATCATCAAGTTCCAACACCATCACAGGCACGGTTGACAGCCAGTAGATCAAGTATTAGATCATGCTGCCCAAGGCACAGTCCAACCTGGCCTTAAACACTTTCAGGGATAGCATGTCTACAGCATCACTGGGCAACGTTTTCAAGTACCTCACCACTCTTTGAGTAAAAAACTTCCCCCTGACATCTAGACTAAATCTCCCTTCTCTCTTCTAGGCTAAATAAGTCCAGTTCCTTCAGTCTAGGAGAGGTGTACCAGCCTTCAGATCATCTCCGTGGCCCTCCTCTGGACTGTCTCCAAAAGCTTGGCGTCCTTCCTCTCTTTTGATGGAACGCAGGATAACCTTGGCCTTCCAGTTTGCATGTGCACACTGGTAGCTCACGTTAAGTTTTTCATCAACCAGGACACGAAAGTCCTTCTCAGCAAGGTTTCTCTGAAGGAATTCTTCTCCCAGTTTGTGTACTTATCTGAGATTACCTCAACCCAAAACTTTGCACTTTGCTTTGTTGAATCTCGATATCGTGAGATAATTGTGTAATTATCTCACACAGGCCCACCTTCAGAGTTTATCAAGAGGCTTCTAGAGGACATCCCTTCCTTGTGCTTAATGAACTGCTCTGCTCAGCTTGGTGTCATGAGCAAACTTGCTGAGGGTGCACTCAGTCCCATCATCTATATTATTGACAAAGATGTTCAAGATTTTTGGTCCCAAGGGGGACCCCTGGGGGACACTGCTTATTACTGGCCTTCAGGTGGACATAAAACCACTGACCACAGCCCCCAGTCTACAACCATATCTACAGCATAGTCCACATTACAGATCCATCTTTTCAATTTATAGATGAGAACACAGTGTAGGAACATGTCAAATGCCTTGCACAGTTCTGGATAGATGACATCAGTTGCCTTTCCTCTGTCCACCAGTCCTGTCACTCTATCATTGAATGCCACTAGATTGGTCAGGCAAAACCCTTCCTTGGTGAAGCCATGCTGGCTATCTCGGATCACCCATTCACTCCTCACGTTCCTTAACTGCTCTTCTGGGAGGATCTTCTGAGGCACAGAGATGAGGCTCACTGGCCTGTACTTGCCTGGATCCTCCTTTCTCCCTTTCTTATAAATGAAAGTGGATTTTTTTTTCCTTTTTTTCCAGTCTCCAAGGACTTTGCCTAACAGCACTGAAATCAGTGGGAATACTGATTCTGAACACAAATGTTTGTTATGTGACTGAATTAGCAAGAACTTTTCAGAAAATAAACTGGGTAAATATGGAAGCTCACATCATGAATTTTATAGCATTTTCCCAGATGGTAATTGGACTAGAACTTGCAGAGGGATTCTTCTACATAGAACAATCTGTTTTGTCATCATTACTTACTTCTCTCCAGAAAAAAAGAAACCAAAATAGCAAAATTCTCATGAAACATGTAAAGTATAAAAGATGCTTCAATTATCTTAAATTTTAATTTATTTCCTTGGAGACTCACTCAGTTCTGATGGTGACTAATGTAATTGGAGAAGGAAGGTCATTACAAGAGAATGGAGCCTGTTTATTTTGTCTCCAACTATTATGACAAGCTATTTCCTTGAGTAGATTTTTCTACTCAATTTTCAGGATTTTTCAGGGGTTAGCATTTCTATATCTTAGCTTTTATTTTTTTCCCTTTTCCCCCCTTTTTCTTTCTTTTTTCTTTTTTCTTTTTTCTTTTTTCTTTTTTCCCTTTCTTCCTCTTTTTCTTGCCTATTCTCTTTTTTCTGATCCATGATCAACTTGATCTAGAAAAGCCATTATAAAGTGTCAGTACCTCTTAATATATTCTGGGAGCTGGTGTGTATAACTACTAGAAGTGAGGATCTTTATCAATTACATAAATGCCATAAACATAATACATTTATTCAAAGAAGCTTAAAAAATGTGCATTAGAGCCAAAAGTGCCCACAGTCTGTGTTCTGCCTAATGAAGTTCAGCATTGCAGACCCTGTTTGCAACCTGTCCTGTATTTCATCATACAGTTTTGAAACATAGACACATCTTACTGCTTAGAACTGAGCTGTACCGGGCTGTGTGACAGTCCACTCTCTACTTGTGCCTCAAAAGAAGTGTGAAGGTCTGAGAGCAGCCCTGTCCACTCTCCCTGCCAGGAAGGGTAAAGGCAGCCAGACAAGCTCAGAGAGCTGCCTACAGAAGACAGCTTCCCTTTCTCCTACTTCTGTGGGCACTGAAGTTCACAGCCTCTGGGTTCTGCTTCAAGTCACAGGTCCAAATGTCTAATGCTGAACAGTAGGATACACACTTTAACCCCATAGAATCTGAAGAAAGTCTTACAGCCTTTGAAAATTTACTGGCACTTCATTTAGAGCAGTGAGAAAAAAGCATCCATAAAGTTAGGTTAAGATGCAGTGTATTTTTAAGCTTGAAAAATTAAGGAAACTGTCCAGCTGAAAAAGAGGTTTGCATCATACCAAAAAAAGGTTTTTAAAACAAACAGTTTCACTGTAAAATCTTATTGCCACATTTCTGTAAGAGCTTTTCAGATTTGTGTGCTCTAGTTTTTCTGATAGAAAACACAGTTGTAAACCATGCCATGCCATTAACATTTGGAAATTGGTATTGCACTTAAAATTGGTAAGCTTCATATCTCTAATACTTCTATGCAGATGGATACAATCTAACAGTCCATACTGGAAAAACTCTTAAGACTTAAGATCTCACAAGCTACTGCTAGGGCTGAATTTTTTGGAGCTTTTCTACATTTACAAACTCATGTTTATATAATTAGCTTCTTATGATACAAGAGGAATTACACCACTACTTATTTTCACTTTCATGATTCTCTGCTTATATATATTTTGTCTCACCATGATGAGCAGGAATTAATTATGTCTTAGTCACGAGCAAAGGTAGTTGGAAGAAATGATAGGCACAAGTATGAAAATTGAAGAGAAATAGCCAGAAGTCACCAGGTCCAAAGAAGGGAAAATCAGTAGGGTGAAAAAGTGAGGTAGTGCCATGTAAAAGGTACACCTTACACCAAAAACAGAAGCAGGTTACTTGTTCTGATTGACAAGGAATGACAATTAGAGAATTGCCTTCAGTGTCCTGTGGCCAATTATTCTACCGAGTCCTTTGGTAGCTTGTTTTACTTGGCTCAATTTCTTCTTCCATTCTGAGCATTTCCACCAAGACAATTGAACCCATATATCTTACTTCCTCTGACAAAGACAGTTTCTAACAAGAATTGCTCTGTTAGCACAAGAATGCGATACCATAGGAGTGTAGAAACCTACCTTCTGTAGGTAACTTTTGGTTGAGCTAGCATTATTCACTTCTTATTATTTTTGGCACTGTTTTTCAGTTGATTTATGTATTCTGTGTATCAGCAAGTATCCAGTTGGTGACCTGGGTTTTCAATGTCATTTCATGACTATTTAAAGAGAATATAGTTGCTGGAGCTTTTTAATTCTATGAAGAGTTTAAAATTATGTACTAGACTCATAGGTATGCAGTTTCTTTTTTATAATTATACCACTGTTATTTCATATTCTTATTAAATTACTGGAGAGAATCATAGAGTCAGAGAATTGCTCAAACTGGGAAAGACCTTAAAAACCATCAAGTCCAACCACAACCTAACCATACTACCCTAACCCTAACAAGCAACCCTCCTCTACATCATGTGCCTGAGCACCACATCCAAAAGTTTTTTAAACACATTCAGGGATGATGACTCAACCACCTCCTTGGGGAGCCTGTTCCTATACTTAATAAACCTTTCTGAAAAAAAGTTTTTCCTCATATGCAACCTAAAGAGATCCTACACTTAAAATCTTGCTCCAAAACCCTTGATCAAAGAAGTACTATTTGTGACAACATTAGGGAGGAGAAATCCCCATCCCTAGTTATGATTTTTCATTGAGGGTTGAAAGCTCTAAAAATTCTTAAGTGAATACTGCCTTGCTAGACGCAATTTTAGAAATCTCTGTGAAGTACCAGATTGTTGTACTTTATATGTTTAAGAATGATACTAACAGAGAATAGGACAGAAGGAAAGAAATATCAGTTCAGTGAGTGGTGGTATCCATTTCTTCATGCTGTGTAAAATTGACGGTTATGGAGCTTGAAGAACTCTATTATCTGTCATTAGGCAGATGTAATCCATCTTGTGGAGTATACAGTAGGGAGATATTATCAATACCTATCTCTAAGAAGAGATACAGAATAATCTGAGATTGTAAAGTCTTTCATTCACACAGCAGTAAAGAAACCAAAACCATTAAGAAAAGAGAACAGCCATTGCTCTCCACTGTTGTTAAAGAAAGAAAAAAAAGATAATGTCTTCTTAGAGGCAGTTTAAGAAAAAATCCCAAGTGAGCCACGTTCTTCACGATGGCTGTATCAGAAACTCAGATTTCTGGTGGCCAAGAAGGCCAATGGCATCCTGGTTTGTGTCAGGAATGGTGTGGTGAGCAGGACTGGGAAGTCGCCCTGCCCTGTACTCAGCACTGGTGAGGCCTCACCTCGAGTACTGTGTTCAGTTTTGGCACCTCGGTGCAGAAAGGACATGGAGGTGTTGGAGCAGGTCCAAGGAAGGGCAACAAGGCAGGTAAAGGGCTTGGAGAATATGGCCTGTGAGGAGAGACTGAAGGAACTGGGGCTGTTCAGTCTGAGGAAAAGGAGGCTGGAGGATTGCTCTCTTCCAGTATGTGAAAGGTGCTCACAGCAGAGCGGGGTTGGTCTCTTCACACTGGTGACAGGTGACAGGACGAGGGGAAATGGCCTCAAGTTGTGCCAGGGTAAGTTTAGGTTGGATATCAGGAAGCACTTCTTTACAGAAAGGCTTGCTAAGCACTGCAGTAGGCTCCCCAGGGAGGTGGTCGAGTCACCATCCCTGGATGTGTTTAAAAACCATTTGGATGTGGTGCTCAGGGACGTGATTTAGAGGAGGGTTGTTAGAGTTAGGGCAGTATGGTCAGGTTGTGGTTGCACTTGATGATCTTTAAGGTCTTTTCCATCCTGAGTGATTCTGTGATTCTATGATTCTATGTTTTACTTTCATTTCTGTCAATCAAAGAATCTATGCATAAATTCATATTACATTTTCCTTGTTCTTGAATCCTTGAATATAGAATCTGCCCATCAGTGTCTCACTGATGTTTCCTTAAATACTTCACTACTTGCTGCTCTAGCAAAAATGATGATTTTAACAGGCTTTTTTGTTTGTTTGTTTTAAAAAACTTTATTACATTCCTTTCATTGTCTTATAGTGCTGGATACCTTACAAGTTTAGTGAATTACTCTGCAATTTGGAACACTGACTACTATTACAAAATCCTCACTCTCCCACTTCATTTTACTAGAGAAGTTTGTGGATTCAAAGTAACAGTGTGAATATGGAAGGTGATGGAGAGAAGATAGAGATAGCTGAGTTAAGTCAGTAATACAGGAAAAGAATTTCAGATAGAAGTGACTTTTCTTTTTACTAGGAAACTGAATAATTCTAAATGTTTTATACCTCAATGAAACTTTTCCTTACTGAATGTATGCAATTCATTAAGATATATTTTCCATGCCATAAAACAAAAATGAAAGGAAATTAGAGGTAATGTTAATTGAGCAATATTTTTTTTTTATTTTCCATGAATTCTTTAACATTTTGTAACAATCAGGTTTAATAAAAGTAATTTGTATTCATAAAATGGTTTAGCATCACCAAATGAACTTTGTTTCTGAAAAATGACATTTCTCTGGAAAGTTCATCTAATTCTTTTCAGTTTAATGCTCAGTAAATCCACAGGTACACACACATAATAGGCATAACATGCCTGCACCTATTTTGGTAATAATTAGCATCTTCTGACAGTCTTTTAAGATTATTTTTCACATACTCCATAGTTTGCTTACAATAGCTTAGAATGATGTATTAGTTTTACACTATGACGTTGTACTGTGATTATTTAAATATTCCAGTAACTAAAAGTACAGTACAAGGAATAGAATGTTTGAGCACAAGTAAATATGAAAGCAAAAAAGCAGTAAAAAGAAAAGGTTAAAAATCTTAGAAAATAAACAATAATGACATCAGGTCATTATGTCAAAAGTTATGAACAGACTAGTAATGATGTTATCCAGAAAACTGGAGTAGTTAAAAAAAGGCTTTTAAAAGGGGAAAATTAGGGAAGACACCTGAATTGCAGACAATTCAGGAGAGCACCTCTGACTCTGGGAACAGTTGACAGGCCTAGCCTCTTCCTCCCCATTGGGATGCCTGTTGCATATGATTTGCACACTTGGTTATGCTGAATGCTTCCCTGAGAAGCTTAGTAATCTTAAAACTTAGTTGATTTATAATTTAGATAGTTTGTGGCCAAGCTGTATTATTCTGTGTTCTTTGTATGTGCTTTGAAGACTGTGAATTTACTACTGGCAACCCAAAAGAACCTGTAATTTGTTGCTAATGAACTGCATTATTCACTATGTCAGCTAAATGAGTTATGATAGGGCATGGACACAATTCCTCCCCTGACAGAGGCCTGTGAGTTCTGACTGAATTCCTCTAGGTGAGTAATGTGGAGGTCAGGAATAAGCTCACTGAATGCCACTTAGTGAACTGGGCAGTGAGCATCCATAACCATGACAGTTCATATATTGAACATTATTGTACTTACAGTGAGAAACTGGGCATCACTCAGAATGTTGCCTTTTAATGTGACAAACATTATGGACCAACATAATAAAATCAAAGGCATTACTTTCAGAGCAGTCCTTGTAAATGATAAAACATTCATTGAACTCCATGGCTAGCTTTGATTGTGGGACTGGAATAGACAACACTGAGGTTTTGCTAAGATTCTTTAAGCTTCTCACCTCCCAGAAAACTCTTGCTTCTATCACTGCAAAAATTTATGAAGAATTTGGAAAAAAGAGTGTCTGCTATTCAAATACCCATCAAAACTGTGGGGAGTAAAGAGAAAGGAGGGGTATATTTGAAGTGACCACTACGTATTCACGTTATAGGCATTTGATAGACAGTTGATAGGCACTTGGAGAGAAAGGACTGCTAAGTCTTTAAGCATTGTGAAGTACATATTTGAAAACCATATCCATGTTATTTAATGGTGTTATTCAACACTGAATTGATCATAACTAGGGTTAAAATTTACTTCTAGCAGGTTTGATGAACAGATTTGATTTTACCAGGAAAGCTGCTGGATCAATAGAAGGTGATTAAAATTAATGAAGCTTTGAAAACCTTGAAAGTCTCAGCTAAAGAGAGAATGTTTAAACTTCATGAGCTTTAAAGTCTAAATAGAGCTAAATGGAGCACTCACCAAAACCACAAACATTTTAAAAAATTGAATTCCATTCCCAGCTTACTTCTTCAGTATTGTAGACAATGCCATCTTTTTCCCTAGCAGATTTCTCTCTAAAATAAAATAAGCAAACTCCTGGAATGAAGCATTCAGTTTTCAGGGTATCGTTTCATCCTGTTAAGTACAACAAACAGCAAGAAGTTTGCAAGCTCTTCTTCCTTGCAAGACTTACAAGGTGATAGACTGATGGGTGAGAGACTGATGATGTGACTTTTGATGATTCACCACTCTTTGACTTCAGTGGAGTGTTTAATCGTCATCGGCCTACACACATCTAGACTGGGTGCATCTGAACACTATAATGCTGTTAAGGTTAGATCAAGCAATTACACTGTGTTTGCATAAACAGCATAAATCAGTTTTGAACTTCGAAAGTAGTATTCCTTGCAAACTTTAAGCAGAGTAAAACTTCATCTATGGAGCTTGAGCTTTCGCCTACCTGAGTCACCAACTGAGTAAAGACAAATGTCTTGTTATTCGTCATTGTGACATGGGGCTAGAATCAAGTCCTGAGCAGGAGTGTCTTTTAGTCCTGAAATAATCCAGTTATTTGCAAAAGCCAAAATTAATTAAATAAACTACATTAGCAGATATGACCCTTCTTAACTGCCCAGTCTTAGAATCACTTTACAATTTGATTTTGAAGAGACCTTAAAGATTCACTTCCAACACTCCTACTACAGATAAGGTCATATTCCAATTAACAAAGCTGTCCAAAGCTCCATCCAACATAGCTTCAGAGACTTCAACACTTCTTATTGGCCAAGCCATCAGCTCTGACACTGTAGGTCTTCTGCACCTATTTTATTCATTTGATCTTTTATATTTAGCAATTATTCTTTTCTCTTCTGCTTATTCAGAAATTAAAAATGTAGCTTTTAGTATCCAGTCTTAGAAAAGTCACAAGACCATTCCTGTTAAATGGCAATATCATGCCATGACCAAGTTTGGTGCATGGAAATTTCCACGCTTCCAAGCATGGAAATTGCCTTCCAAACTTCCAAGCATGGCAGTTTGGTGGCCACTTTAATTGCTTGAAGGACCTACTGAAAATATGATGCATTCTGTACTTTGCCAGTATTATCTAAGAATACAGTACAAAAACAACAAAAAAGGGAAATATCAAAACATAAAACATATCTATATACCGTATTATACCTCAAAAAGCTTATCAGAACTAATTATTTAATGCCCTCAGGAAAAATGCTGGTCTGTGACTGTCCTGGAGATTTCTTTTCTGCTTTACAGTGCTGACAGTACTTGACTGGAATTAAAATTATGGATCATGAATTCAGGGGAAAAAAATAACACTAGAAAATCAACTGCTATATAGATGACATTGAAATGCATGGGAATGAAGAAAAACCAACATGCTGGAGTCTGAAGTCAAATTTGTGACACATGTGACATGTTCATGAAGAGCATCTCATCCTGAGGATTCTGGTTTACAGACAACTATTTTTACTCTTTGCATACTGCATACAGCAGAGTAACCATTTATGTAAAAAACATGCATTCTGTTCTTCTTTTCCTACTGTGACTAACTGTGGATTAATAAGATCCAGGATAATTTCATTTATTTTCCTTAAAAAAAGTGCTTCAGGCTCTAAGATCTGGGCTGCTTTAGCAGGGAAAAATCTGAATATCAGAATGGTTCTCATAAAAATTAATTCTACAGTTCTGAATCTCAAGCATTAAATGAGAATAAAGTAGGTTTCAATTTTATCTGACCATTATTGTTGTAGCATCCAGAAAAATCTTCCCAGATTTGAAGACATATGTGCAATCCTTTACAAATACGAGTTTGATTCCAATTTTGGATTTAGTGACTCCAGTCATAATCTATTTTGTTAATATGAAAATTAGGATGAAGCCTTGAAGATGTCTTTCACAAACAAACTAATTGAATGAGAATGCCTGGCACTGTCTTTTCTTGCTGCTTTAAAAAAGCATGCTGTGAATTCCACGGGTCTCTCAAAAATTCTGCCCAAAGTCCTGTTAAGTGCATCTTGAGCCTGATGTAGAGCACCTTTGTATTTCTCATAGTCTTTAATATTTGCTTTAAAATCCTTTCAGTGAGTAGGAGATTGGACCAGTGTTCTGATTCTATTATGATTCCATACCATGACAACCATGCAGCAAGCTGTTTTAGTGATGGAACATCGTGCTGGGAAGCTGCATTTCCTGCCATGACAGCGTCTACTTACATGAGTTCCAGCTCTCCAAGAAGATACAACTGAGAAGAGAAACTACATTCCCCAGAAGTCTCCAGCATTCCCGACGTGGTTTCTGTTTCTGGGTATAGGAGGTAGAATACCACGGCAACAGGGGAGATCTCTCTTTGGCTTCTGATAGCACAGTGAGCAACAACCAGAACTCCTGTCTCCCCCATTTGTTTATTATCTGTAACTCCTTTTTGTATCGTGCTGTCTTACATTCTTTTATCACTTGTAGTAATTACTTATCTCTTCTTAACTTGTTCATGTCCTTCATACTTCTTCCCCACAGGACGGAAAAGTGGGGAGGGGAAGCCTTGCTGCTGGTGATAGAATCAATTAAACCAAAGACAACCAGCTTTCTGAACCATCTGAAGGTCCCAGAAAGTCTTTATCACTAATACAAACTTCAGGATTACATCTGGAAACCAGACTCTGAGGTTTTGCAAAAATCACTCTCATTGTGAAGAATTTCTTCCTAATATCTAATCTAAATCACAGATCACAGAATCACCCGGGTTGGAAGGGACCTCAAGGATCATGTAGTTCCAACCCCCCTGCCTAGCAGGGCCACCAAACACACACATTCAGATCAGGTTGCCCAGGACCCCGTCCAACCTGGCCTTAAACACATCCAAGGACGGGGCATCCACAACCTCCCTGGGCAGCCCGTTCCAGGGCCTAACCACTCTCCTTGTAAAGAACTTCCCCCTAACATCCAACCTCAATCTTCCCTCCTTCAACTTGGATCCATTTCCCCTAGTCCTGCTGTTGTCAGCCCTTTTGAAGAGTTTACTCCCCTCCTGGGTGTAGGTTCCCTTCAGGTATTGATAGGCTGCAATGAGGTCACCCCGCAGCCTTCTCTTCTCCAGGCTGAACAAGCCCAACTCCCTCAGCCTGTCCTCATAGGGGAGGTGCTCCAGCCCCCTGATCATCTTAGTCGCCCTCCTCTGGACCCTTTCCAAAATCTCAATGTCTTTCTTGTACTGAGGGCTCCACACCTGGACACAGTACTCCAGATGGGGCCTCACAAGAGCCGAGTAGAGAGGGACGATCACCTCCCTGTCCCTGCTGACCACCCCTCTCCTGATGGAGCCCAGGATCCCATTTGCCTTTCGAGCTGCCAGAGCGCACTGCTGGCTCATGTTCAGTCTCTCGTCCATCAGGACCCCCAGGTCCTTCTCTGCCGAGCTGCTCTCAAGGACCACTCCTCCCAGCCTGTACGGGTGCCTGGGGTTCTTCCGGCCCAAATGCAAAACCTTGCACTTTGCCGTGTTGAACCTCATTAGGTTCACCCGAGCCCAGCCCTCCAGCCTGTCGAGGTCCCTCTGAATGGCATCCCTTCCTTCCACCGTATCAACTGCACCACTCAGCTTGGTGTCGTCAGCAAACTTGCTGAGGGTGCACTCAATTCCCTCATCGATGTCATTAATAAAGATGTTAAAGAGCACCGGTCCCAAGACAGACCCTTGGGGGACACCACTTGTTACCGGCCTCCACCTGGACATAGAGCCATTGACCACCACCCTCTGTCTGCGGCCTTTCAACCAATTGCTTATCCATCGGGTCGTCCACCCATCAAATCCACTTCCCCCCAATTTGGAGATGAGGATGTGGTGGGGGACCATGTCAAAGGCCTTGCTCAGGTCCAGGTAAA
>NW_024884878.1:8299534-8327975 GCF_019232065.1 Centrocercus urophasianus
GGTGGGGGACCATGTCAAAGGCCTTGCTCAGGTCCAGGTAAATGACAAAGGCCTTGCTCAGGTCCAGGTAAATGAAAATCTACCTTTCCTCAGTTTTAAAGAGTAACTCCTTTTTTTTACCACTACAGTCTCTGATAAAGAGCCCCTCTCCATCTTTTCTAAATGTCCCCTTCGAGTATCAGAAGACTGCTATAAGGTCTCTCAAGAATTCTTCTCTTCTTTAGGCTAAATAACCCCAAATTTTTCAGCATGTCTTCATAGGAGGAGTACTCCAACATTCTGTTTATCTTTGTCCCTCCTTTGGAGCTGCCCTTATATTTCTTTCCTGTGCTGTAGGTCCTTGGGCTGAACACTGTACTCACAAATTCTCACAAATATGGTGTAGAGGTGCAGAATCACCACTTTTTTTCTTGCAATTCAGCGCATGATTGGCTTTCTGATCTCCAAGCTTCCATTACCAGTTCATGTCCAATTTTCCAACCACTAGTATTCCCAAGCTCTTCTCTGCCATGTCACTCTCAGTCTACTCATTGCCCAAATTGTGTTTAATCCTGGGATTGCCCTCACCCATTTGCAGCACCTGGCAACTTCTCCACTTCTCATGCCTATCCAAGTATCTCTGGATGGATCCCATCCTTATATCAACAGCACCACTCAGCTTGGTGTCATCTGCAAACTTATTGAGGGTACCTTCAATCCTACTAAGTTGTTAACAAAGTTATTAAAAAGTAGTAGTCCAACTACAGATGCCTGAGTGACAACACTGACTACTGACCTATATTTTTAATTGAAGCTGAATCCTAATTAGTAAGGAAATGGGTATTACATTATTTATCTTCTTGCAAACGTGCATGCTGTGTTACATTTTTCAAGTTTTATTGTAGCTTCTGTTAGATTTTCTGACTAGATTTAAGCATATCCATTTTGAAGTAAATCACTAAGATAATGTTTTGTTGGAAAAGGTGGATTTATTATTGATTGACACAGAGTTACTATTGATAATGAATTCACATTTCCTTCAGAGATTTATCCTAAAAGATAAAAGAGTTTAAGGAACACAAAGCTCAGCTGTATGACTATGTACATTCATTACAAGGAACTTTGTGTTACCTGCAGAAATTTAGTATTTTTATATTAAAATATTTTTCAATTTAGGGAGAAGCACTATGGTGCTAAATTTGTGCATGTAAAATCTCTAGTCAGTGTTCTGAATTAATGTCTTCAGAGGCACTGAAATCTGTTGCATTACATGACAAAAAGGTCTGCAACTCCAAATCACAATTTGAAGCTAAAGGATAGCGATGGAGATAATAAATGTATTTCTCAATTTTCATTAAATAAAAAATGAAAGGTAGTGACTGAACACAATTTTCACCATTTGATTAAAATACGAATCATAATAATGACTTTCCAGAGATGTTCTTAATTTATACATCACTAACTGCAATTATATTAGCCTTTTAAAATGAAATCTGTGTTGTGGGAATTTTATAGAGCTTTATGATATGCAAGATTAGGATACAAAGTAGCTGTTCATGAACTGTTTTGATGTTTCCAGCATATTTCTTTAAGATGAATGTCTGATGTTTCCTTCAATTTGTAAAAATCTTTTGCAGGTTTTTATTTAGAATACCACATCTGTTGTATGTGTTTAGACTAAAGGATATAGAGGTTTCAGGATGCCAAAAAATAACAATAACAATTAGACAGATAAACAGATAAATAAAAGGATTTTCAAATACTTTAGTGGACATCTCTTTAAAATTTTCCTGACCAGACAAAAATATATGGTGACAGGCAAACTATGCAGTTGTTACTAACTAGGAGGTTCATACATGTGTACAGAAATAGCAAAATCTGTCAGAAAAAAAAAAAAAAAAAAAAAAAAAAAAAAAAGCAAGTATCCTTGTGAAAATATAGGAACTGGCTACTTAACTTCAGTTCAGGTTTGACTCATCCATTTTCATAGAATGACAGAATCATAGAATTGCTCAGGTTGGAAAAGGCCTTAAAGATCACCAAGCCCAACCACAACCTAACCAAACTACCTTAACTCTAACATCCCTGTGCTAAATCATGTCCCTGAGCACCACATCCAGTGATTAAACACATTCAGGGATGGTGCTCAACCACATCCCTGGGGAGCCTATTCATGATAATCTAGGTATTATTGTGTTTGCTTTTGTGATTCAACAGAGTGTTTACTCTGCTAGTACTTCCACTGTAAATCATTTATTTCAGGGATTTTATATCTAAAATATTCCTTTGAAGTGAAATTTGCTATTTCAGACTAACATGTTTCTGTATTAAATGGAGCAATGCAATCTGAAGACAGTCAAATAATTTCTGTGAGTTATAAAATGACAACAGATATTTTAAACTAATGTACTTGAACTTATTTTCAACTTCCATAATTACAACATTTAAATAAACATACGTGTTGAAATGGTTTTACTTATGAATCAATAAGGCTAGTGATAGTAGTGATCAGAAATTCTTCATTAGTATTCATTTAAAAAAAAAATCACAGCAATAAAAACATTTACTATTGCTTATCTTCAAAAACAAGCCTTCATGTTGAACTTAACATATTTTACGTAGGGCAAATATCAATGGGAGGATAACGGGCTAGACTGACTATAATGGACTAGCTTGACCTATTCTGGTCTAACAAGTCTATCTTTCCACTTATGCTCAACATAAGCATGTGTGATGAATTTTTAAGTGTGATGAATGTGATGAAATGTGATGAATTGGTGATTCCAGAATTGAAGACTACCTGGGCTGTAGTGTCCATTCAATAGTGAAGTTTACACTTCTGAGGAGTATCAAACAGACAAAGAATAAAATCGAGATACTAAATTTTAGGAAAGGCAACTTCCACCTCTTCAGGGACTTGGTCAAAAAAAAAAAAAAAAAGCCCTGGGAATTCATCCTCAAGGATAAGGGAGCAGAGCAGTGAAGGCAGATCTGTAAGGTAGCTTTCCTTAGTGCATAAGAGCTCTTCATCCCCAGGTGCAGGAAGTCAGGAAGGGAAGGTAAGAAAGATATTTGCAAGGCTGAACCTGCTGGTCACATTGAAGAGAAAGAAGAAAATGCACAGGCAGTGGAAGTGGAGTCCCTGCAGGGACTGGTAACCTGGGAGGAGTATAGGAATGATGGCAGGCTGTGTAGGATGGAGTCAGGCAGGCCAGAGCCCAACTGGAACTGGGCTTGTCAAGGGTTTCAAAGAACAAGAAATGCATCTAAAGGCATATCAATCAGAAAAGGAAAGTCCAAGAGGAGATACTCCCCCTAAAACCAGGCAGGCTGGTAACAGTGGGCAAGGAGAAAGCTGAGTTACTCAACAAACTTTTTGCCTCAGTGTTCACGGGTAACTGGTCTTCACACACCTTTCAAGTAGACGAGTGTGAAGGTGGGGACTGAGCAAACAGTGTCCCTCCCATGGTAAGTGAAGATCAGGTTCATCTGAAGAACCTGAACACTCTGTAAGTCTATGGGTCTCAAAGTGGTAAGTCCCAGAAGCCTGAGAGAACTGGTTGATGAAATTGCTGATCTGCTCTCAGTGATGTGTGAAAACTCATAGTCATCAGGTGAAATCCCTGGAGACTGTAATAAAAGCAGTGTCATACCCATTTTTAAGAAGTAGAAAGGATGACCCAGGAAACTACTGGCTTGTCAGTCTCATCTCTATTCTAAGCATATGGAACAGGTTCCCCTGGGAGCCATGCTAAGGCACATGGAAGAGACAGTGGTGATACAGGAACAACTAGCATGGCTTCTCCAACAGAAGGATGTCCTTCCTGATCAACCTAAAGGCCTTCTGTGATGATATAACTGCACCAATGGATGGGGGAAGAGCCAGTTGTGTAATACATCAGGACTTCATTAAGGCCTTTGACATGGTCCCCCACAACATCCTCTTTAAATTGGAGTGATATGGATTTGATGTGTGGCCTGTTCAATGGTCAGTGAATAGCTCAATGTCTGATTGGAGAAGGGTGATGAGTGATGTCTCTCATGGATCAATACTAGGACCAGTGCTGTTTAATAACCTTACTGACGATCTGAACAAGTGGATTGAGAACATCCACAGTTTGTAGATGACATCAAGGTGAAAGATAGTGTCAAACTGCCTGACAGTAAGAAGGTCCTGCAGAGGGATCTGAGTAAACTGGATTAGTGGGCTGAGGTCAATTGTGTGACCTGTAACAAAACCAAGTGGTGGGTGCCACAAAAGCATCGCTACAGTGGCTTTAAGCTGTGAAAGGAAAAGGATCAGAGAGTGATAGCTGACAGTCAGCTGAACCTGAGCCAGCAGTGTGCCCAGTTAGCAAAGAGGGCCAATGGCATACTGGTTTATATCAGAAATAGTGTTGCCAGCAGGAGCAGGAAGGTGATCCTGCCCCTGTACTCAACTCTGGTGAAGCCACACCTTGAATACTGTGTTTGATTTTGGGCCTCTCACTACCAGAAAGACATCCTGGTTCCCAAGCATGTCCAGAGAAGGGCAATGAAGCTGGTGAGGGGTCTGGAACACAAGTCTTATGAGGAGGAGCTGAGGTAACCGGGATTGTTTAGTCTGGAGAAGAGTAGGCTTAAATGAAACCTTATTGCTCTCTGTAACTATCTTCAAGGAGATTGTGATGAGGTCAGATTGGCCTCTTTTCCCAGTTAAATAGCAAAAGGACATGAGGTAAAGCACCACTTAGTGCTTTAAATTGCATCAGAGGAGATTCAGGCTGTTTCTTCTCAGAAAGAGTGTTTAGGTATGAGAATGGGCTGCTGAGGGAGGGAGGTAGAATCATCATCCCTGGAGATTTTCAAGAAAAGGGTGGATGTCACACTGAGTGACAATGGTGCCATAGCATAGAGACGTGTTGATGGTTGGACTAGGTGATCTTAGTGGTCATTCCAACCTTGATGATTTCATGGTTCTATGGAAATCGCTGTCTCAAAAGTCCTTGATGGCCTGTAGGTAGATATAATTTTAAAACTGTATCACATCATAATACTAATGATAATGATTAAAAAAAGACAAAACTTAATATGGCAAAAGAATATTACTTCCACTCACGTGACCACTCATGAAACATTATTAGATCAATGCATGTGATGCTTAAAAAGAGTATTTTCTTCTTTTGAAAGATAATATGTCAGACAGTATTGGAGAAAGATGTAAAACTGATATCACCAGTTAAAATGCAACATAGGTCCTTCTCCCTAACTCCACCTTCATTACCCTGATTTCTAATATAAATGTTATAAATTGTCACTGAGTAAATGCTTTCATTTTTCAGTAACTGATCACTGAAAAATGTATTTGAGGGGATTTTTATGCAAATTCTATGTGCTATTTCCACAGTGACCATTCATTTTTCAGTTGGCAAATTACAGTATTTAATAAAAAAAATTATTCTTTTTTACTTTATTCTCTTACTATTTATCTTCATTGTTTTCTTCCTTGAAAAGTCAATAGTTTGGGTTGGGTTTTTTTGGTTGGTTTTTTGTTTTTTTTTTGTATTAAAAATACTGGGGAGATCTATTCAAAGTCACCCTCAATACTCCAGGTGCAATAATGAACACCAAAACAGTGTTTGTAAAGTGTAAGCAGCAGGTAATTTATAGATAAGGATGAAACATTAACTATGCTCTCCAGAATTCAGGCACAGCAAGACGTTGTCTTTGATGTTCTCTCAGAGCATCCCAGTTGTGCTTAACCGATTCAGGAACATAAGGAATCTGAACTCCCCATCTTTATGGTGTCATGTCTCACTCTTCTTTTAATATGATCTTGTAGAAGAAGACAGAAGAGGACAGAGCCACTGGGCTTCTATGATCTGTCTGCCCTGAATTCTAGCCCTAGCAAAATGAAAGCTTGAATAAGCAGATTCTTAGAAGTGTTAGAGGGCAGGTATCAACACAGTACACAGCATAATGATTTAGACACAAATGGGGTGAAAGAACTGGTACGTGTAAATTTTACTTTTGAAGTATCAGAGCAGATGCAGCACAAATTAATGCTTTGTACCCTGGTGGGAAAATAATCAGAAAATGAACTGCAAAACAAGTCTGTTTTTCAGGTTCAGTTAAAACATGAATGTGCGTGCCTGGATGCATCTTTCTCTGTTAGTTATTCTTTTCTTTCTGGGCATCTTAGCCTCAGTGAACTTAAAAAGAGTAGTAAATTCATGTAAATACTGATCTCTGCAATAAATGCTGAAAGAGCAGTTCTCGAATGCTCACATGGAATTTAACTCTTTTTTTTTTTTTTAACTCAATATTTTTTATTTATTTAACTCATAGTGAAGACATACACAATTTTTTTTTTTTAAATTTGAAGTCATATCTGCTTTTATTGACATGTCAATTGCCTGGATTCTCTTCCAGGAAACAGGTATTAAAAAAAAACATTAATTCCATAATAACCTTTAAGTCATAAACAATAGATATGAAAACTTAAAATGTCGAGACTTGAGTAGGCCGAGGAGAAAAAGAGTGCTAGGAAAGAGGAAGGGAGAATCTTGCATTTGGTGTGACAAAACTATCAAAAATGGAAGAAAAATTTCAGTCATATTACCTGTAGAACTAATATGATGATTTTAGCAATAGGCATGTTACCTGCTATAACAGCTCTGCTAACCCGTTCATACCAGAAATACACTTTGAAATCCTCTTTTTAACATTACTGAAAGGGAGTGAAAAAACAGTCATTCATGGTCAATCCACAGTCAAATTCTTTGTTTTATCATGAGGCAAACAGAGACCTCAATAGTAATATGTGATCGTTTAAAAGTAATCACACTAGCATATTTCCAAGGTTCATTTCTGTGTGAGTCACACGGAGGATGCACAAAAAATGTCCACTTACCCTCACGTCCAAAGTAATCTGAGCAGGTGAGTAGGATACCCATTAACATTTACCACTGAAATCCCAGTAGCTTGCCAGATGGTATTTCAGCCAACAGAAAAACTTTGCTAATGTTCCTCCAGCAGCTTTGTCTTCTATCTTCTCACACCCATCATCTGCTCTGCTCTCAGCCAGAGACACAACATGAAGCAAATCAGCTGATAGCACATAATTAATGAGAAAAGATAGAATTAATTGCATTTCTTTCACCTCTGTAGTGGTGCAGAATGCTAATACTTTTTTTTTTTTTTTTCTGAATAAATAATCTCTAGAAAACAGATGTCTGCTCTGTTTCTAACAGCAACAAGTAACAGAAGACAGTTTGGATCATTTTGTTTTATCATGAACTCCTCTGCAAGGACATCCATGCTAGATGTCAAAGAGTCTGACAACTATAACACTACCCAGCTACCCAGTGTTGGAAGATCCAGTTCTGTTCTCTAAAACTCTCTCTCTACTTGCAAGTATTTGATTTAATAGGGTTGTACGTCTCCTTCCTTTCAGATATGTACCAAAGCACTCAGAAAAGTACAAAACTCATCTCTCATCCTAGAATTCCACCTAGCAATCTTGATTAGCTGGTCTCAATTAGGTCCTTATGACCTCAACTCTGACATTTAAAATACTGGAAAAAAAAAAAAAAACTCAAAACACAGACCATCAAATGTGTTCACTTCAAGAACTATTCAGATTATTTTGAATGTAATCCACAATAAATGCCACGGCCATGCTGCCTTACCTGTTTATACCAATATATCCTCTATGTCCCTGCTGTATTCCACACATGCAAGAATCACTTCTACTAAACCCTGCTATTGCCCAGAATAGCTGAAGACCCCAGATTAGCCTTTCTTGAATGTGCAAAATGTTTGACGGAAGAACTGAATTTATGCACTGCTCAGGACAGTAGGCCTCAAGCTGTGAAAGTTGTGGAACAATCTCCTGAGGTATTAGTTTGAAATTTCTTAATCCTCAGGCAGTCAGAAACACAATTAAAGTTCCACCCGAGATAATATGGACAACACAGTAATTTATCCCTTTTTCTGTCTTTTAATGAAAGAATGGTACTAAGAGAACATCGCAATTGATAAACAGTCTTTTAATGGGACCACTTCTGTCTGCATAATTAGGAAAGCCAGCAAATTTTTTAAATTATTCTTTTAATAAAAAGAACGATAATATCTTTCTCCTAAGTTTTACTGGATATTTTGAAGCAATTAGTCATTTCATATTGTGCTAGAATTTTTAATGAACAGTTGAAATGTCTGAAGAATTAAATGTAGTCATTTGTAAGAGATACGGAAATTGCCAGGTAAATATCAGCCTATAATACTTAAAACATTACACCTGCCCTCCTTCCCCTTCTCCTCTCTCCCCTCCCTCCCCCCCCCCCAAAAAAAAAGCACTGATTACATCAGGTTTGATAGGTGAAAAGGAATTTTGAATATCCTAATTGGAAATACTACTGTGTTTGCATTTATTCAGGCAATATTGCTTCTTGAAGTCATCCTGATTGCACATATCCAGTCACATGCTTGCATGAGCAAATATATAGCTATATCTCCCTATCAAGAAATGTCCATATGAGATGAAATGAAATCATATGTTACCTCTTATTATAGAGAGTAATCCAATAGTAGAGAAGCTGGGGTAGCTTACTACAATTGCATTTATTGGTAATTTAATTGCAACTATATCATATATAGAACAAGGAGAGTTATTTTTTCCAGTTGTCAGTCATGTACAACAAACTGCTCATTAGCAAAACATAAAGTCAAACACAAATTGTTTAGCTATTTGTTAAGGACCAGATAAAGAGAAGTTATTGAAGAAAATGTATTTTCTTGCAAACTGGTAAGTACTGATAGCTGTTCTTCATCACAAATTTTATATTAGTATGATCTTTTTACTGTTTGCTGAAAGGAATGCACCTAACATCTTCCGTAAGAAATTAGTTATATTTTCCTGTAGAAATTTAAGTCAGAGAACATTTGTTATTATTGCAAACTACTATTCACTATCTGTTTTCTTTGTTTGTTTTTTTTGTTTGTTTGTTTGTTTTTAATAGATGCACACTTAAATATATTTTGTATATTGTGTGATGGATATCTCCACAAATGCCAACTCCACTCACACACCCCAGGACCTCTTTATCTTCTCTGATGATTTAAAAAAGAGGTGAGATGTTCACCCCCTCCTTGGAAAGAAATATGAATTGTTAATGATTGTAAAGAAGAAGTGCAGATAATCTGCACATTCTTATTGCTCTATTTGATTCAGCCAGAAGCACTTACAGTGGAGAAGCTGAAATACCCACCTGTATTATCGGGGAAAAAAAAAATCAGTACTCTTGAGGTTGAATTCATGCAAAAGCAACGTAAAAGGATGAACTGTTTGTGTGAAAGTAATCAATATTCACATGCAAATGAAGTCCCTGAAGTTTATGGAGCGGTTTGCTGCATAAATGGCTCACTCTGGAGTCATCATGTGAAGGTTCCCATCTAGTTTATTCTGCCACAGAATAAAATTGAAAGCTTTCTTTCCTACTGCATTTTTTTATAACTAAAGATATGAAGAAAATATAGCAGGAGCAAGAAGGGGGTTTGGAAACTCTTGTAACTGAAAATATAACTTGTCCCAGATTTAGAAGTCTTGTTAAATAAAACTCAAGGTTATGTTAAACACTTTGCACCTGCACATTCCAAAAGACTCTTTGATGTTCCACCAGTATGTATGTGTATGAAGTCAGTAGAATGATGTAGCTCAGTAGTCAAGGGAAATTATAAAGGATTTTTCGAGCACTTCTGAAAAGTTTTCTCTGGGGCTTTGTTCTCATTTTACTTCACAACGACTGGATGCAAAACAAGAGCACTGCCTTTTGTTTTGAATTTTTTTTTTAAAGGAACCTAATGCAAGGGATTTGTTGGAAAACACGTGCAATTACACAGCCCTGCTTATTTGTTTGTTTAATTGTTTTTATTCAGCGTTTTTATATTTATTCTTTGTTTTGGTTCAAATCTATGCACAGAGAGTGTTGAAAAATATACTTACAAAGGCAAAGGGAAACACCTTTCAATTACATCTTTCACATCTAGAACAGTTTGCTGTTCTAGGAGGCAACAAAATATTTCATCTGAAGATTAGTTTAGATGGCTTTAATTAACTGAAAAATATACATTGTTGGGTGGGCTTCACTACTTTAGATATCTAACTGTCCTATCAAAATGCTCCTTATTTCATAATGACCTTTATGAATCTGCCTAATTATAAAACTGGCACATTACTATTCCTTCACAGAGAATCATAATTTCTTGCAGAACAGAAAGCAAACGTTCACTTTGAAGCAGATGGTTTAACCATTAAAGTTAAATTTTAAGGCCCCAGTCCAGCACCTGCTGTGTCTGACATGTTGGAAACTGACTTCAGAGGAGACACAAGCTTAGAAACTCCAAGTACCTATTCTTTTAATATTACAAATTCATGGTTGTTTGTTTTTGTTTGTTTTTGCAGAGTTAAAAGGTGGACAAGATAATAGAATCATAGAAGTATAGAATGGTTTGGGTTGGAAGGGACATTGAAGATCAACTAGTTCCAACCCCCTGCTACAGGCAGGGACACCTCCCTCTAGACCAGATTGATCACAGCTCCATCCAGCCTGGCTTTGAGTGCTTCCAGGGAGGGGACATCCACAGCACTTCTAGGCAACTTGTTCCAGTGTCTCACCACTCTCATAGGAAAGAATTTCTTCCTAAATATCTATTCTAAATCTCCCCTCTTCCAGTTTAAAACTATTTCCCACCATCCTGTCACTCCCTGCCCTTATAAAAAGTCCCTTCCCGGCTTTCCTGTAGGCCCCTTTTAGGTACTGGAAGGCTGCTACATGGTCCCTCTGGAGCCTTCTCTCCGGGCTGAAGAATTCCAGCTGTCTCAGCCTGCTCCCATAGACAAGGTGTTCCACTCTCTGATCATCTTCACGACCTTCTCTGGACCTGTATCAACTGTTTCATGTCCTTCTTGTGCTGGTGGCTCCAGAACTAGATGCAGTACTCCAGGTGGAGTCTCATGGGAACAGAGCAGAGGGGCAGAATCACCTCCGACCCGCTGGTCACACTTCTCTTTATGCAATCCAGGATACAGTCAGGCTTCTGGGCTGCAAATGATATTGCTGGCTCACATTTAGTCTTTCATCAACTGACACTCCCAAATCCTTCTTCTCAGGTCTGAATGATGATGATTAAATTAGATAGCTTGACTTCCTAGAAAGCTGTCCATGCGAAAGCTGACCATGTTGCACCATAAACGTACATAATTTGTGCCAATTTGCTTCCTTTATTGTTCAGACATCCTTTATGCGGGAGCAGAAGACATTCTTTCCTTAGGCACTCAGAGATGGAGTGAAGAACATAAAGTACAGAGATGAAACTGGTGAGCAGCTCAGAAGGAAAAAATTGGTTCTGTTCTCATCTAATGCTTGCAGTTATCCTCAGAAAGTATCTCACTGAGAATGGTCAGAGTCTGGTGGACTGATTATTAAAGTACAAGCTATTAATTAGTTAGCAGGGAGTCTCCAGTTCTTGGAGCTGTTGTTGTTGTTATGTCTCTCCAAGTAAACTTGAAATAATAATTCCGCAATTCATGCACTTCTACATTAGAAGTAGGGTAAATATCCTGGATGGTTTTCTATGTGTTCTTCAAATTGTCTCTTTTTTCTTTCTTTTTTGATATGGATATCAAAATCCATATCAAATATCCATATTAATTAATGTGGATATTTAATGGATATCCATTTGATATCCTTTAAGATCAAATGGATCCATATCATGGATTTGATACACAAAATACTAAAACTCTCCTTGTTTTGCAATGTATTCACAATTGGAATGAGTAAAAGATAAATTCCAGATGAGTCTGTAAAGCAGTAGGTATTTCCAAAGAGTGAAGGTGTTTCCCAGTTTATCCTAGTAAGTCAAACAAAATTTTTCAATGCTTCCCAGAATCACTACTTACCATCCATTAATTTCTGAAAAGCTAGGTTTTGAGGCCTCCAATTTCATCCTGGGTGAATCTGCTCCACAGCAAACATGGCAAAGCTTTTGTGAAAAGCTGGGACTTGCTGTTCTTTAGTGTCAGACCCCTCAACCCTGACAAACTTATAAATTATTAATAGTCTCTTACTTCTTGTACATACAGTTATATAGAATAGTGCATTCTTTGAATAAACCTGAAAGCGAAATCTTCACTACAAATTGAGAAGTCTGTACTTGTTTCTGCTAATCATATCTGATGCACTTTCAAGATAGTTGTGCAGCTAGAGAATGCATCCAAACCGTACATCAGATGATTCATTTTGGCCTCAAGGATGTGTTTAAGTCTGCTCTTGAAAACAGCACATGCTCACTGAAATTCAGCATAACATATACTCTAGGGTATTTGGCAGGTCAACATCTACAGAAAGATGGCACAGAAGCAGCAGCAGTTAATCTGAAGAAATGTTTGCTGAGTACATGCTGCTGTTTTCCAAGTGGGAATATCCCATTCCCTAAACTTCCTCTCATTTAAACTAATTCAAGTTCACACTATGGATTTTGCATTAAAACAATTACTAATTAGATATTTGCAAACTCTTCAATATTACATTTAGTCTTCTGGACTAAGAGTTCTGAGAGTCCCAGTACAGCAGAGAAATCGAAAGCTAGCTAGGTATATAAGAAACAAATAAATGAATTGAAGTGAAATTTTCATTATTTTGTGATTCCTGCTCCAGGAATTTTTCCATTTATTATAATAATATTTTTCCATTTTACATTACATAATCACTGAGTGAAAACTCAACAGACAAACTGAGTAGAAGATACTTGTTAAGTCATAGTCCTTTTTCAAGATAACGCCCTAAGCTCTGATTGCATAGCCATTCTTGAGTTTCTTCCTGGCTGAATGAACTCTACACGTAACTTGCACAAGATAACATAATGTCTCCATCCTGCTCTCATCCCAGTCTAGATGTTTTGAGCAGGGTTTTCTTTCATAAGAATATTAGCATGAACTCCATCAAACTCAGAGTGAAATTACTACTTGAATCCATGCCTTGACTACACAGTTCCTACATAAAATGTGAGCACTGCAGCTCCTTATCTAGCAATCATTACTAAAAAGAACAAAATTATTTCTTCTCAGTGAAAAAATCATGTAAGAAATGAACCCTGAACAGAGGAAAGAGTTTTTTGCAATCTTTTGGTAGGTAACTGGAGCTTGGAAAATGATGAGGCAACAGACATACCTTCACTTTTACATTTTGTATTAACAAAGCTGAGGCATTTTCCCACTCTACATGTAGAGAAACAAACCTGGTGTCACTGCCTCATTCTGTGGATGTTAGAGGCTGTTGGTTGTCCACCAGTGAATCACTCTACTCTGAATTGTACACATCTTTCTCCATTTTTCATGCTGCTTTGGAGAACTTCAGAAGTATTTTTCAAGGATTCATCCACTTTCACATATGCAGAGGACTTCATATGAGAGCAAGCATTTATAAGTACAAAGACTGGCAAATTTATTGTAACAGTGACGATCAATTTTTGTCTTTCCTTCATAATTGCAAGCAGTTTTCATGCTTTCCGCTTCTAACTAAAATAGAGTCAGATCTTTCATTAAGATCAGTCATACACTCATAACATATGACATAAAGACATGGATGACAAACAAGGATACAGATCTTTTGGAAGTTTTAAGAGGAGATGGTTCCTTTTTTATTCCTCCATGCTGTCTCCTTGCCCCAGAGACTACATTACTGAGGAGAACCATTCCCTTATGTAGTTGTTGCTGCATAATTATACTGTGTTCACCAGAATGCAGAATTTTTTCCTCTTAGCCTTTGTATTTTTTTCCTAAGCAAATAATAGAAGAAAAATTCCTCATATGGAAATTTGAAACCCAAATTATATTTACAAATAAAACAACACCTTTTCTCTTCTTATTTTCCTTTTTTCGCCTGTGTATATGTGTCTGCTTTATGTATACAGACAATTTATCATAACTATTGACCTCTAAAACAGATTATTTTCATAGAATCTTGTCTGACTATAGGAAGAAGCAGGTTCTGTCTCTAGTTGTTCCCTGCCTCGGTCACCTTGGTTAACCAAAGCATTTAGTCTCTTGAATCCCATTAGAAGGGAGAGTTACCTCAGTAAGCAAGGCAGCATACGTTCAGTGTATGTTTTATAGCACTCATGGGGTCTATGTTATAATTAAATTATAACAAACAGTCCCCTAGATTCCACATTTCCTATGGATCTTATCTATAAAATCAAAATTTCCTGATAAAGCGCAGTGAAAATACGCATTACTTCTATCATAGGGCTTATTTTAGGGTTAAACTGCATACTCTAGATGTATTTCTGAGTGTTTTAACAAAATCTACAGATTGGAAAGAGTTATTGGCACAGGTGGCTGGAAAAAGACAACCATGTCTGTCAAAGATTAGTCAGTAGTTCAAATTACATCGCATCTAGTTTTAGTTCTCACTGTCTTATGACAGATATAAAGTCAATATTGGCACAGCACTGATACTTTAAAACTAATGTGAGCTCTTGTGTGGATAAAGAATCACTAAAGTATTCTCAATTAAAAAGAATTACTTCTGTTCCATTGTGAATTGTCATAGGGCTTTGTGAAGTTGCTGAATAAATCTACTAACTACTCAAAAAAAATGAAGTTATATTTGCAAGAGAGTTGAAGACAAGAAGCAGATATTTACAGGAAAAATGAGATGTTCATGTTCCAAAGTAGAAAATGTGATGACTGACAGTAGAATCATATCATAGAGTCATATAACCAAACAGTTACACACAGTAACCAAAAAAGAAGTAAAAAATTATATAGAAATTCTTTTTTTTTCAAACAACATTTACACAAAGCCATTAACACTGCTTTCCCTTTTTTTGCCATTATAATTATTCCACTAGAAAAAAAGTGATTTCTTAGGCTTCTATTGGCTTCAGATACCAAACCCTATCATTTCACAGATGCATCTCTTTTTTAAACAATCCCTGCTGTGATGACTAGCTTCATCTACAACACTCAAGTAAGTACAGAAAAGCCAGATTCTAGTCTGGAAATGTTTATACAGTGAGATCATTCAGCATCACACCTAACTCTCTGTCATGTGATACTGTCAAATTAGGAAACTTGATCATTCTTATTGTATTCACTTATGGTCCCAGCTTTGTTTCTTCCCTTTAATCATAATGTTTATAAAGCAGTGAAGAAACTCATCAAACTTGATTAGTACTTTTGCCATGGTAATACAATCTTTTTGAAAAATAAAAAATGGCAATTAACTGAAGGCTACTATTGGAAAACTGGTAGTTATACATTTGTGAGTATTTGCCTTATACATTTATTTATCTATTTTTCAATCTTGAATGAGTGCATCATAGGCAGGAATTAAGATAATTTATACTAATTATTTGCTGCTGTGATGTGTAAATCAAATAATAGTTGTTCTATTTTTCTTGTTTTAATAACTGTGTATTCATTGGCTTATTTAACTTAAATTATACAAGGATTGCTCCAAAGTAATGTTTTCTATTTTATTATGCTGTCCCATGATGTCATAGGCAGATATTAGTGGTATGACAGTAGACTAGAACCTTCCCAGCAGTACTTTATTACATTTTGTTGCCATGTGACAGATGACAGCAAAAGGGCAGCCGGACAGAGTGGTAGTGTGTAAGAAGGAAAAGCATGGAACTGAATTACTCCATGCAGAAAAAAATACACCTATGGACATTCATTGACATTTGCTGAACGTTTGTGTTGACCAGCCAGAGGATGCTAGCAGAGTGAGGTGGTGGGTGACGTGTTTTAGTGGTGGTCACAGTGATGTGAAATATAAAGGACATTCTGGATGGCCATGCACAGCTGACATACCACAAAAGAGAGCATCTTGATCAGCTCAAGCATGCAAACAGGCAGATTTCAACCAAGGAACTCTGGTTGTAAGCAGGTACAGAGCTGAATATTGGCTTCAATGCACTGGAAACAGCGATAGCAACAATGGAATATCACAAAGTTTGCATTAGGTGGGTCTCACAAATTCTCACACAGGAACAGAAAGAACACTATATGCAAGTTTGTCAGAACCCACTGAACCAACCCAGGGCCTGAGAAGAAGACAGCCTTTCTCCCGCAACACAATAACAGCAGGCCCCATACTAGTGTGAAGGCAGTGGAGCACACTGCCAGTATGGGCTGGGTCCTACCACATCCTACCACACCTGTCATGTATTCTGGGTTTTGAGGCTCCTGACTTTCACCTGTTGAAGGCAGTGAGAGATGGACTGCACAGGCAACATTTGCCTGTCAGCAACACTGTCATAATAGCTGTGACGCAGTGTGCAACCTTCAGTGGCAGTCACCTTTCCACGTACTGCCCTCTGAGTCATGGTTAAACAGGAGACATTACTTTCAAAGCAACGTACATATTTCCTGCTGCAGGTTATAGCAGATTTATATAACTGTCCAGGGGAGAAAAGCATTTTGTACACTTTGTACTTATTTGGAACAGCACCTTCTTATATATCTGTACTGAAATGATCTCAGCATGTACCCCTTATTTTGTTATGATTGTTTTCTCATTCTTTACAGATTGTTCCTAGATCTGGACTATAGGATTTCCAAGTGTTAGCTTGGTGAACTTCGTCTGCTTGACAGACTAATTTAATTTGTCTTTTTCAGTGGCCTTTTGACTTGCAGTCATCTGCATTCTCTCCATGCTTTATTTCATTTTATTTTAACTGGAAAGCACTTTGGAATGTTTGTCATTCCAAGAACAACATAAATATTAATGTATTGATAGTATTAGAGCTTTTCAAGCCTATTTTTCATTTCATGGGTTTTAGGAGCTACAGAATCTACTGACTGTACAGAAAATATAGTGTAATGGCCTTTCTGAAATACACTGAATGAGATAATACATATGAATTATTAATATCATTGAAGTCAGTGCTTTCCAGCTTATAGACAAATTTTCCGTGCCAATCTGAGATTTTCTTTCTAGTACTGTTGTACAGTTTATGAGTAAGCATATGCTCCTTGTTACATCCTAAAAATATTGGTATGAATACATTTTATAGGCAGTGTTGTCATCAGGATGCACTTTGAACTTCCCAAAACTACTGGGAACATGGAGGGAGGCATTCCTATGGGACTACAACTCCTTCAGGCAGTGCTAGCAAGCACCCTATACCAAAGAAGGGCAACTTCAGACTCTGACAGAGACAAGGGGTGCATACTTTACAGATGTCCTGAATCATTTTATTCCTCTTTATTTTCTGTGACTTGTTGATTTTATTGATTCACTTTTTTTAAGGGATATTCTGCCATCTGGGCTCAGAAGCTGTACTGAAATCTCTGAGTCTCATTTATCGCAACATGGGAGGGAAGCCATCATCTAACACAAAATAATGAAAACAAATGGAGCTCAGCGTAAAGTCTACTCTCACATCTTACCTCGTGCAGCTGTTTTCAGAATCATGACTGTTTCTCTGTAAGTACTCTGACTCTTAGATTACGAGCTAAGTTTTCCTATAAAAAATCAAACTCCTAGCACTAATGTTCCATACTGAAGAAAGGTCTAGAAGCTGCAGAATTGCAGTTTTGGCTCTGTTTTCCACTGGTTTAGCTGCAGCCAACTATATCCACTTTTTCAGTTGCCTCTGTTTCTTGAACCTTGCTCTTTGTCCTACTGCCTCAGGGAATGTCTTTTACAACAGTCTCCTCACCAGCTTTACTTTTTCTTCCACACTTTGGTATGTCTGATCAAGGCAGAATGCACCCAGCATGCTCATGCATAGCATTTTTACATATCCACCTTCACTCACAATCATGGACAAAACTTACACGAACAGCACGAAAACTGGACAACCAAACAGAAACCAGGTACCAAGTCTGAAGACAGTCTGCAACTGTATGACCTGCACGACAGTATCCACTTCCAGAATTTAATTTGTTGACCTTCAGAATGTAGAGTAAAATTCATCTCCTAACTGATACTGATACCATAACTGATACCGGGATTAGTGTGATTGCAATAGTCTATTTATATTTTAATCTCTAAAGATTTTCTTAAAATTTGTTAAGTGGTTTTTAGAACTCAATAAATAAATACACATCTCTAACTCCTCTCAGGGTCAGAATGTGTACCTATCTCTGAGTCAAAGCTGCATCACCATTGTGTGGAACCTGAGACAAATGGCAAGAAGTGGTAGAGCAGGATGGGAAGAGAAACCTAAGAAGTAGAATTATACAATTACTTCTCTACTTCTCTTCTGTATTTTAAATAGAAAACAAATGCTGTCAGGAAGGCAAAAAAAAAAAAAAAAAAAAAAAAAGGAAAACTGCAGATATTTTGTATATTTACAATACAAAACATCTTTATTTTTAATTTTTCATGGAATCAGGTAGCTGGGCACAGCAATGAAATCAACCTTTCTTTTTTTCAGTTATCATGCTGCTTTATTTGTTACAATGCCCAAAGCTGGAAACCAGCTGCAGCCTGGCTTTCAAAGCTTCCTTTGATCATGACAGGTATTTTATTCATTCTAGAAGAAAAGCTAGATGGCTATTTAAGCAGTGGAACTGTTGTGATCTGATTTTTTTTATCTGAAAGTTCTTTATGTGGGAAAAAAAATTAAAAACATAAAATCTCCCATTTCCTCCCCTCCCACCAACCCCATCCCCACCTACACACACGCGATAGTCCTCAAACTGTTCACCTATAAATTACAGAATCTCAGAATCACGCAATGGTTTGGATTGGAAGTGACCTTAAAGATCACCTAGTTCCAACCCCCTGCTACAGGCAGGGACACCTCCCTCTAGACCAAGTTGCTCACTGCCCCATTCAGCCTGGCTTTGAGTGCTTCCAGGGAGGGGGCATCCACAGCCACTCTGGGCAACTTGTTCCAGTGTCTCACCATTCTCACAGGAAAGAATTTCTTCCTAAATATCTAATCTAAATCTACCATCTTCCAGTTTAAAGACTTTTCCCATCATCCTGTCACTACATGCCCTTTTAAAAAATCCCTCCCCAGCTTTCCTACATGGTCCCTCTGGAGGATTCTCTTCTCCTGGCTGAAGAGCCCCAGCTCCCTCATCCTGTCCTCACAGGGGAGTTGTTCCAGCTCTCTGATCATCTTCATGGCCCTCCTCTGGACCTGCTCCAGCAGCTCCATGTCCTTCTTGTGTTGGGGGCTCCACAACTGGATGCAGTACTCCAGGTGGGGCCTCACAAGAGCAGAGCAGAGGTCCAGAATCACCTCCCTTGACCTGCTGGTCATGACTCTCTTGATGCAACCCAGGATACGGTTGGCTTCTGGGCAGAAAGCACACACTGCCAGTTCATGTTGAATTCTTTCATCAACCAACACACCCAAATCCTTCTTCTCAGAGCTGCTCTCAAGCCATTCTCCACCCAACCTGTATCTGTGGTTGGGATTGCCCCAATGCAGGTGCAGAACCTTGCACTTAGCCTTGCTGAATTTCATGAGGTTGGCCACCTCTGAAGCCTGTCAAGGTCCCTCTGGATGGCATCCCTTCCCTCTAGCAGGTCAGCTGCTCCTCTCAGCTTGGTGTCATCTGCAAAGGTGCTGAGGGTGCACTTGATTCCATTGTCCATGTCACCTACAGAGATGTTAAATAACACCAGTCCCAACACCAATCCCTGAGGAACACCACTTGTCACTGCTCATAAAATTGAGCAGTGTATATTGCTCAATTTTATTATGAGCATAATAAAATTATGTATATTTTGACAACATTTAGAGCATATGCAAAAAATTGCAACTGACGGTCAAACCTATATGGAGGTTTATTTGTTTTACTTCCTCTCTATCTCTCTCTCTCTCTTTTTTATCTGAGTTGCTAGCAAATGAATGACATAGATGTGTTGAGAAATGCACAAACGATACCCACTTATAGAAAAGTCCGTATTTATCTACTTTCTAATAAAAGAGTGTTAACTTTGTTAAGCGTTACCTTTAATCTGAGTTATCTGAGATGGAGCTGACAGACAAGAAATACTTTGCATTTGTATGTTGCCTTGAAGGAAGCATCTTTTTAGGAATCTTTACAGGACATAAATTTCAAATCCAGAACCTGAAGTACTTTGTGATTTAACATGGAACGTATCCTAAAAACTGAAAGTAAGAAGCAATCCAGCCACTAAAATATCCCTTGTTTGTGCAAAAGCACTAAAGCACATTCCCATAAATCCTCTTTTTAGGACAACAACACAACTTTTCACTGTGAAGTTGTTTTCACCAAGTATATCTTGATTTCTCTCTGTTTCATACGCCAACTTTCAGAGAATCAATAATGAGTTGAAGCTCAACAAGAAAGTTGAGTAAAGATGATGAATGATCTTTAGATTTCTCATTTTTCTACCAAATTTTATGAACTTTCTAATTGATATTATTAATAGACTTTTTATTGAAGATAATTTGCAAGTTATGATGACATTTTTCTTATTTCCCCTAGAACTTTCACTATGGATATAGCTGAAGTGGTTACTCCAGTGTTTTAGTAGTTCTTCTGCCAATTGAATTAATTTAATCCCACTGTTCTAGAACTTTCTAAGCTCAAAATTTTCTGACATTGACATGTAGAAATAAAGTCCTTTGTCTCAAAATGAGATCCACATTGCTCCTTCACTTGTTTTGGAAGACAATAAAGTGTTTAGTACTTAGTTTGTCAGGGAAACTGTGCAGTGGTACATATGCATGGTGTATCCCAGGATTTATTCTCAGGTCTTGTGCTCACTCATGACACACATGCAGATCCTGTAGGCTAATTCCAGAGAAAATACAGGCAATTATTACTGGAAATATTGGTTTCTCACAATTTTCATGCAATATGGTGCTGCTATACTACTGCTCACACTGGTCTTTATTTCTAATAGCTTCAGGTTTGACAGAGATTATTTTTTCTTTTCATCATTTTTATATTGTCTTGAGAAGTAAAAATGCTGTCTTTTCTTTGTCATTAAAGATGTCTTATACATTCAATTAAATGGAATGAAATGTTCACAATCTGACCTTTTTCCCAAATTCTTGTCGTACAGGCGACAATTTCAATCTCCTTTGGATGGTTGGAGAGCAGCATTTCATTGTGCAGAATGTTACTTTGGGGTGTAAGAGAGAATATTGGGATGAAGAAGTTAGGTTGGGAAATAAATACACCAAGAAGAGAAATGTGAGACTAATGAGATGAAAGGCTAGGGAGTGTGAACACATCTCTATGTGCCTATCTGCAGTTAGGCAGAAACAGAAATTGGAAAATATACTGATGATGAAAGGTAGAGGAAGCCCATCAATAGTACACAGATGAGGATTTTACTTATTTTTTTTTTGTTGTGCTCTTGACCATTTATTATCATAATTGCTTCAGTTTTTTTTTTCTCCTAGACAGGATGGATAATTGTGAGAACAAAGTTTTGCCTGACGTGTAAGACTGTTTTGGAAATACTTTGCTCAGAATTTTTTTAGTCCTCCCTAAACAGCCTGCATTATACTTTACAATAGTTTTGCTTTCTTTAGAAAATAGTGATTCCAAAGACAGTAAGAAATAATGCCAGAAGCACATTGCAGAGATAGTTCATGCTGCACTGATGAGTTTTGGATAATCAAACTTTCTAGAAGATAAATATAAGATGCTATTTTCTCAAAAAAACATAATGCTTACTTTTTCTGAAGCAGAACGAGCAAGGCTGAGTAGTGAGTCAAATTGCATTCTCACTACCTGTGTTGATCTTGTGCTTGACCACAGAAACAGATTTTACCTGAAATGCTCTGTCTTGCATCAGTAGTAATAAGTTGGACTTCTTTTTCAGAGAAATGCTTCTCTTGTGTAGTTTTGCACAATTTTCAAGTACTAGCCTTATTAAAATCTGAATATGGTGGAGAGTTGTGAGGAAAAAGTTGTGAGAATAATGTTTCCTAAGTTTTGGAATGAAACTACATGAAATTAACAGAACTGCAGATTAATTGAAAATACTAGATTATGTGCAGTCTCAAATTTGAGAAGTAAAGCCTGTTCTGCCTTTTTGATAGAGCCTTTCGTACTGTACTTCCTGGAGAGATAGCGCAAATAGTACAAAGACTTTTAGGATTGAGGCCAAGATAATTACACAGTGTAATTTTGTCTTTCAAGAGCTGCTCTCAGTTCTAGCACAAATGTCAGTAAAGTTTATTTTCTTTCAAAACAGAACTTATCTTCTAGCAGAGGACTTACGGAGTTCAGTGTTGGTAGCTGTGACACAGTAGGCTCTGTAGACCCCTAGGGTCTTTGATTCTTGCTGTGTGCCAAATGCTTTTGAAAGAAGCAAAGTTTCTACGTCACTCAACAATCTGAAACTGATGCCAAGAGCAGTGGCAAAACAATCAGCCGGTAAAATAGCCCTCACCCAGGTTCTGTCTTTTCATTCAACTGCTGGCTGCTATTTAAGAAGATCTTTTCAATGAACTCCTGAAGGAACTCTAAAGCAATACTTAAATATATCTTTTTCCACTTGCAAATAACTATGGAGCACGATGTAGAATTTTTCCACATCATTATATGTTCAACTTCTCATTCAGTTTCATTGAAAAAGCAATACTTTTGAACTTCACATAAAGATTTTCAGGTAAATGTTTCCCATCAGACATAACTGATTTTCTTATAACTATCCTGACCTAATCTTTATGGTTCTTGATTATGCCTTTAGGAATTCTCTATAGGAGATATTTCAAGTGAAGGTCGGTTCAACAGCATTAGATATTTTATTTTTAAATATGTGATTGGAATGGTAAACTATTTAATAACAGGAGCATAGTCCTCTGCAGCATGGCTTTTCTAAGAGGCATTATGGATTCTGACTTCATTCTTCTCAAAGTGATCTAAATTATGAACTACCTGTATTTTGTAGTTCTCCCCAAATCTGTATTTCTGAATCTATGTATATCAATCTACTTATACACACATATACACAATCCTACAGTCTTGTATGGGAAGCAGTGTATAAAAAATGACCTTAATTTGTCCTCCAATCAATTTATATTGTCATATGCATAATAATGAATTGTAGTGTTATTTGGCTTTATCTTCAGCATATGTGGACTGTAATGGTCTCAGTAATGGCAAGCTGGGGATGTAAACCATTGTAGATAGATGTGTATGCTCTGTATAGTTATGTATGATGCATTATGCAAAGACATACTAGAGATGTAGTGGTGCTGTGCATATTAAAGTCACTGTGCCTGGAAAAAAATAGATTGGGAAAAGGGTACAGATAAAATGTGGTCTTGCTGGAAATGAAGAAATTAATTTGATGGATTGTATGCAGGGCACTACCAGAGCATATTATAAAATGTACTCCAAGGTTTTGAAACGGGCAAATTTTATAAAGGAAATGATAATTGCTAAACAACTGCAAACTTTTCTAATGCATCTTCCAATAAATCTGCATAACAATGCAGTAGGGAAATAGATTATTCTGAATAAATTTAATGAATTTTACAAATGGATGTATTTAGACGTGCTATAATACAAAGATATCCCAGTCTGTCTGAACAAGAGGGACTATCACATTTTTTTCAATTAAAAAAAATATGTTTTTACTACTGTTCTGTTGCTTAGCTCAGTACCATCTAATAGGAATACATCATATCCCAGAATACTTTGTTCTTGTCGCATTCTATTTTTTTCCTATTCTATTTAATTTTATTGAAGTAAAACTTCTTCAGCTTTATTTTATGACTATTTACCCCAACTTTAGCAAGGAAACAATCAATACTGCCCTCTGAATGAATGCATTTTCTTGAAGATATGTGTGCAGGGAGATTTTTTAAACATTGTCTTCATACTGTGTTATTTTTTTTTTTACAAGACTAATCTATGCTCATGAGGCATAAATGAAAATGAAAAGAAATCTTGACATTTGTTAACACGTCTTACTTTTGAATAAAGGCAATTTGACTCTGTTTAGGGCCACTGAATTACTGCAGATTCTATGAAATTTACTTCTGCATGAGTTCTGATCCTACAACAGTATAATATCCTGGCTGTACTTTGCAAATGCTTAGAAGAAGGTTCATAACTTACATAAGAAGGTCAGGACCAAAGATTTAGGATGGTAAGAATCCAAAATGAAATTGGATTTCAAATGTATAGACATATGCACATATATCCCCTGCCTGTGCAGTCCAGCTTGTAGTAAATAACTACAGGTCTGTTCTGTTTAGGAACCCTCCAATCCCTTGTTGTGTTTTTTGCTCTGTAGCATTTAGTTCCCTGAAACCGTAGAGAAAAATATCAGAATAGGCAATGAGAAGTGTAGAAATTATGAGATATAAAACCAAGGAAAGTCGAAGAATATTATAGTATTGAGGTACAGGTGACAATGCAAATCACAGATGGCAATATTAGTATTTTAAAAGTTTTCTTATTTCTGCTAATAATTTTGTATGCAACCTTCAGTAAAATATAAAAGATCATAGAAGTCACTGGAGGCATTGAATACTCTGAAGCAAGTAAAATTTGGTTCTATTAGGTTAAATGTTAGAAGTAAATGCTAGAGCTGAGGGTACGGATCAGTAGGTCAGTAATTAGAAGTCAGGGGAAGGCCTGTTTAAGGAAAAGAGGAAGCAAGCCTGAGTATTTCAGATAATCTGAAATAAATGTAACAAAGTAACTTTTCCAAGATTCATGAAACCTGTAGAAAACAAAAATGTACTTGCAATTACAGATTTGATAAGGTACAGAACCTGCTTACTTTGTCACCCCACTGTTAGATGAGCTGTACAGAATTTTGCTACTTTGAGATAGAAGCAAATTGCATGAACTGTATGAATTCCTTCACAAACAGCCAAAGATTTTTAGCAGTAGGACACTCTAAGCCTGATATCCGCAGAATGAAAGCAAAATGTGACATTGCTCTACTAAATTCCACTGTTAGTAAAAATCTAAATTAAGAAAATTAAGCTGGCAAAACAAACAAATAAACAAACAAACAAAAAAAACACCTGTAACTGTTGTAAGAACTTTCCATAACTGAGAAATGTTCACCTTATTTTTATGTCATCAGCACTGATAGAGTGTTTCTGTTCACAACCAAAGGCACATACTGCACAGGCTTCAAATACCACTTTCTGATTGTGTCTTGCTTAGTTTCAGCCAATGGCATTAATAATTCTTCTGAAGTAATTTTGCTCAACAGAGCTCCTTTTTGGATAGGACTCATACTGTTTTGCAAGGTTTAGAATTTGTACCAAATATTAAGTCATGGAACTGCATGTTGGCCTAGTAAGGGAATTGAGTCAGACTTATAGTACATCTGAAACTGCTTACTTGGAACCTCTTCGTAAGTATATTGTTCCTTTTCAGGATGTGCTGCTCACAATGTCTGGGTCTGAAATGAGAGTTCTTACTGCTACAGATTTTTTCTATACTTGTAACATGAAACCATTGTGGAGGCGCTTAAAGGAAGGGAGAAGATAGGGAAGACTTTTGTCTTATAGACAAGCGAATTCAAACAAAATACCTTCCATGAATTATCTTCTTAAAATTGTTGTCATAATGCAGTTATGCAGATGAGGAGCCACAGTCCTATTCTTGATGCATATACATACTGGATCAGAGAGGTATTAAAAGAACATTCATTCCCTCCCGCACTTCCCCCCTCCCACCATCCTCCCAAACACACAAAGCCATACAGATGAATTCAGGGAATGTGAAAGAGCATGAGAAATTCCCATTGGAACTATTCCCAATACACTGCATAAATAAAAGATGGAGAAGTTTTGGGGTTTGTTTTTTCGCCTCCATTTTGCATAGTACGCTGAGTGTGGGGAGTGGAGCATTTCTGAGGCAGACAGAAACACCTCTTCTTTCCTTATTTGTCTTGTTTCCCCTTTCAGACCCACCAGCTTTCTCTCCTCTCACTCTTCCACAAAAGACTTCCAGCAGAGAGCAGCTGGTGCCTCGTTTTGGCTGCTTTCCCCAGACTCTGGGGGCTTTCAATGGAAATCAATGGTTGCTTATTTTCCCTTGTACTGTGTTTTTCATGTGCGGACTGACATGTCCTCAACCATAGTGACCCATTCTGCTGAGCTTTTTCCATTCAGATGTGCCTCTTTACAAATAGCGGAAATTAGTAGAGGGCTTGTGTCAAACTGCTTGTCACATCTTGTTTTCAGTCTGTTTAAATCAGGTTTATAGTGTCCTATTCAGAAGCCTAGACTGCTTTTGAGCGCACACAATGCATTTCAGGCGTTCCATCAGACGATAAACACAGAACTCCACGTTGCTATTAAAAAATAATCAAAACGATTAGTCTTTTGAAATTTTTGAAGTAACTTATTTGCTGGGAATTTGTTGTCTTAATTGTTCTGCGTCACTTATTCGTAGGTATTCATCTCCATCAGATGTAAAATCTTTCCTAGTTGATCTGCCAGTGTTGCAGCTGTATCGTGAATAAGTTCTCCTATTGATTTAGCAGTAATTAATGAATGAGTGAGTGAATGAATAATCAAAGAATTTGTAGAAGGGATGCAGTAAGCCTGAGCTACTGGTACTCTCTTAGGCTCATAGAGGTGTCTGTAAGATATAGTTTTGTTTTATATCTCCATCTAATGGGCAACCATGTTAGCAGATCAGTGAGGAAGAATTCAGCAAGAGTTACACTAAATTTTGTGTTAATTTAGAACGAGAGAGGAATTTTTCTGAAGTGTTTGTAACCTTGAAAATTTATGAAAATATAAGTTTTCACAAAATAAGGATTCTATTATTTTTCAACTTGGCAATATATTAACATCTTACTATCTTGCATAAGTGTGAAGAAAACTCTAGTAAGCATTAAGAAATCTTAAAAAGAGACTATAATTTTACCTCAACTCAATTTTGAATATCTTTGTACTTGCCAAGTATATTACCTTTGATGAGTACAAATGCTTTGTGTGTGCAGTGGTGGTTGGTTGCCAAACAATGAAGCTATTGAAATAACATATGCAAATGCTTTACACTATTTTTTAAGAACATTCAGAAGTTTAGGACTGCTGCTACAAGCACTACTCACTGCATGGTCCAAGGCAACTGCTGCCATGTGCTTTTGGGAACTTTCAATATGTTACCTTAGGAACACTTGTTTGAATTTCAATATATGTTTATTTGAATGCACGACTTTCCCTTTTCTTTAAAAAGATGACTACATGAAAATCAAAAGGTAGTACTGGTACCTTGCAAAATCTCAGTGCAGTAAATGAAGGAAAGCTCAAAAAATGTGAAGTATTTTCTAAAGCACAGTGCCTTAAACTGTTGAGAATTCTTCTGCAATTTCCAGTAATCATTGACCATCAAGCTGGTAGAAAAAAATAAAGTGACTGCAATGAGTAAATACCACTAAGGAGTTCTTTCTGTTAAATGATCTTCAGAAGTTAATACAACCAGTAGCGGCCTGGAAGGTGACCTTGGAGCTCTTCAGCTCTGGAGACATTAGGATAGCAATTTCCTGTCAACAGAATTCTTACTCTGTGTATGTGTGCCTATTATCTTTATTCTGAGTGTGTAGCACAGAAATTGCACAGTGAGCTATTTCTTCTCCTTTCCCAAAAGAAACTGCTTTTGCAGGTCTGAAAGTTACAGAGAAAACATTAGTTGGGAAAGATGTCTTTTTCCAGTACTGGCTTTAAGATGTCTCATTAAAAGTCATCTTAAAAGATCATTAAAATGACTTTGACAATCTGATGGGTTAACTATGGACTAGAGAACAAAACAAATACCACACAGCTTAGAGGAGGAGACAGAAATTGTTTAAATATCTTCTAAGGTCAGTTGTTATCTCATCTCCCAAGTCTCCTGTATAAGTGTAATGGCCAAACGCTATTAATCAGTAGTCTGACATATTCAGAAAAGCTTTTCTCATGTTTTCCATACATGACATTTTAAATTACTGCCTGAATTCATCAAGACCACTCCATTATTTCAGATGAACTAGATACAAAGCCAAGAACTAACATACCACATCTTTCAAATGCATGTTGATATATATATTCACATATATTCACATGGATATTTGATCCCAGAGTTTAGTATGATGTCTCCACTTAATTTTCCTATTATAATTTTCAGTAGGCCTCAAAATGCTCATTTTATCCTTTACATTTTAATAAGCGTTTACTATTTCTTACCTTGATTGTGGAACAAAATGTGAAAATTCAATCTCATTCTGGCAGATTGCCCATAGAAGTTTAAAAACTGGAATTCTATGCAACAAAACTGGCTTTTAAAACGAAAATTCTTCCCTTTTCTGAGTAATTACATTCTTCCACTTTTTTGTACAGCTATAACTTTTGGCAATTGTTGCTCAATTTTGAGAACATCTATGTTTTGATTTCGAGCAGAATTTAGCTTTTTCACTGTTTTTTTTTTAATTTTTTTTTTTTTTATTACTCAGAAATGGGAAGAATTTTCGTTTTAAAAGCCAGTTTTGTTGCATAGAAT
>NW_024884878.1:8335331-8400944 GCF_019232065.1 Centrocercus urophasianus
CTCCTCTCCTCTCCTCTCCTCTCTAAAAAAATTTTAATAACACTACCTATATATGGGATAATCTCCTTAAATTTTAAATGCCCATATTTGAGCTACTGCTTTAGATTCCTCTGAAGGGAAATTGAGAGAAACAGACCTTTCTTAAGAATTATTTATCTTACCTATTTCAGGCGTCTGCCTTAGGATGAGAGAAATTGCATTCTAGAGATATCAATCTTTCTCCATTGACTGTAAATTGTACGCAGGCCATTAACCTAGTAGTAGGTGTCTGTAACACCTAAACTTCTAATACAGAAAAAAAAATCATACATCTGAAGTTCAAGGACTTGAATCCCACTTCATATTTCAGTTCTAGAAGTGTTCTTGCCATCTCAGCTTAGAAAAAAAAAAAAACAGCTGTTGTGTACAGTGCCTCTCTTTTAAGCTGAGTGTATCATCACTCATGTCTTCTTGTTCCCTCTTTATCTATGTAGCTGTCAACTACAGGTAAAAGGCTTGTGCTTACGGGTAATGTTTGAAATTCAGATATATAGCTGAATCTATGCCAGGACTGAAATGTAATGTAGGGTCATATCGGACATTTTAGCACAGAACACTGTTAAACTGAGGTTAATGTCCCAAATGTCAACACACAAAACAATATGAATGTAACCTTTTCTTCGACCTCTGGTATTTTATTCTATGTGAGTTGAACAATGATATCTAAACTGGAGAAAATGTCACTGAGTAGATAAATTAAAATCATTTGTAGGAATAAACCACATCACAGACCAAAATGGTTGGGATTAGATGTGTGAATTCCTATCCTGATAATTTTATGAGATTCAAAACTGGAGAGCTGTCCTTCATACTGCCACTTCCTGAAATGAACAGATAGAGTCAGACTGCACGTACAGTTTATGTCAGTTTGATTGGATCAGATTACAGAAGGCTGAAAGAAGAGCAAAGTTTGAAGGAATTACAGAAAGATCCACACTGAATGTTCTATTCTGAAACTGTCAAGTGCCTTTTCATGGGGAGAATTCTGTATTTTTTAAAAAAGTAACAACGGAATGCACCTGGGAAAATACTTAGGATCATGACATTAAATTTCCAAATTGAAGCAGAGCACAAGCACTCACTGAGAAAAAAAAATCTCTCATGAGTAATGATTTAAGCTAGTAGCTTCTGAAAATTGCTTGCTTAGATATACAATGAGAGGTTGCTAACTACAGTGTTTTCATATACTGTAGATTACTTCATTAAAACGAGAGACTATACATTTGTGTTTTGTATGAAAATGAAATCCCGATACATGTGTTCAAGCTGTTTTCTGGATGCTGATTTTTAGCAGAGAGGTGGAGCATATGGTTTCTAGAGGTGAATGTGCCAATGCAATAAATATATTGATGCATTTTTTTTGTTTACAGTACAGCTCTGATGGGAGTTACTGTTGTATTTTTGGGAAACTTGGAAATATTCTTTATGACTAAAGGTCGCCTCATTTAGATTCATCAAAATGATAAATTTATAGACAAGACTCCTTCCCAGGCACTGTAGTGGAACTGAAAGATGAGTGAGGACAGACTGACATGTAACATGATGCCAATGAAAGATTTCTTCTCTAATGGCAAAAATCATGTTCAGGCTCTTCAGGGAGAACAGGTGAATGTACAAACAGTCCATTAGGAAAGACATGGTGCTTTGAGTTTTATGTTTTATGAGATAGCCATGTAGCACCACAGCTATGGGGAAACAGGAGTATGGCCTTACTCTATGCTCTTGTCTCCTTCCACACTTTGTCTCTCTCACAGTTTTTAACCTCTTCTGTCTGATTTCCAGTTCACCATGGTGTTAACGACCACACATTCATTCCACCACATCTCCAGATAAGAAAGGAAGAAATACATGAAAGAAGAGGAATTTTGTGTGCCAGTAGTATTTGGAAGAAATGCTGGAAGTCCTTTCTGGGTTGGAAATTTGCTACAAAGAATGTATTTCTGTGAAAATCTCTGTCAGGAGAGAAGGTAAGAATTTTGTTCCACGACATTCAACATCTTAAATGGAACATAAAGTGACAGTTACCTGTGCTGCAAAGAAATACACTGAGACACAGAGTTAACAATAACGTCTTGAAAGACAAACTCTCTTTTCTACATAAGTTCACTATGATAGTGCCCTACTACTAACTCCTAGAAACAGAATCATCAAAGTTGGAAAAAACCTCCAAGATCATCTAGTCCAACTGTTTATCTACCACCAGTATTTCCCCACTGAACTGTGTCCCTCAGTACAGCATCTAAACATTTCTTGAACACCTCTGAGGGTGGTGACTCAAGCACCTCCCTGGGCTGCCCATTCCAGAGCCTAACCACAATTTTGGAGAAGAATTCTTTCCTAATATTTAACTGAATCTCCCCTGGCACAACGTAAGGCCATTCTCTCTAGTCCTCTCGCTAGTTATGCTGGGGAAGAAGCCAATCTCCACTTTGCCACAATCTTCTTTCCAGTAGTTGTAGAGGTTAATAAGGTCTCCCCTGAGACTCCTCTACTCCAGCCTGAACAATCCCAGCTCCCTAAGTCACTCCCCATAAAACTTGTGCTCCAGTTCCCTCACAGCTTCACTGCCCTTCTCTGAACATGCTCCAGGGCCTGAGTGTCTCTTTTGTAGAGAGGGGCCCAAAGCTGAAAGCTGTACTCGAGGTGCAGCCTCACCAGATCTGAAGACAGAGGGACAACATCCTCCTTAGTTCTGCTGGCAATGCTTTTTCTGATATAAACCAGGATGCCATTGGCCCTCTTGGCCACCTCAGTCTCAGACAAGTGTTGACCAACAATATCAGGTCCATTTATTCCACACATCCCAGCCACTCAGTCAACTCTGTGTAATTCAATATAATGAGCACAGTACTTCAGCATTACTCTTTAAAATGTCAGTAAACAGAATTTCTGTAGCTCCCTTTTTAATAATTTTTTTTAAAAAAAAAAAAGCTTCCTGCTTGTTAGCTTGTTTCTGAGACATAATAAGCTATTTACAAAATGTTTAATTGGAAGGCAAATGCATCTAATTTTGTCTACATGTGTCCAGTAACTGTACGGAGAAATGCAACTGAGTTCTTTTGTATTCATAATTCTGAGCTCAGTTTAAATGTACCTTGTTTAAGATCCCAGTTTTCTGTTCAGTAAGTGCTCATTAAATGATACAGAGCCAAGGTTACTGAGCTATTTTATGGATTTTACTTTGGTTTGTGCACAGTACTGCCAATGAAATAATAATAAAAATAACTCAAATGAAGAGCCTGGATCTGTAGAAGAGAAGAAAGACGTGGAAGTGGCAAGACACAACTACAGAAATACTGCAAGATATAAGATAAATTGGAGTTCTATTTCATGAAGAGCTCCATCTATAATATGTTTTGGCAGCTATCTGCAGCCATATTCCCTTTGTTACAGCCCTTGTAGGCAAGCTATTGAAGTATGCTCAGAAAAGTATTGTTGGGATAACAAGATAACATAACTCCTATGTTATCCTGAGTGCACATTGTAGCATCAGTGATCAAATCTGTCTCTGCACTATCAGATTCATCTCTTGACTTTCTGTCAGATTATATAATTCCAAAATAATGACAGTTCTTAACTAACGTGAGTGCTCTTCATATTGGTGCATGTTTTGATAGGGTCAGTGTAGGACTGCACTACCACTGCAGGTAAAACAAAAGTTTGCAGAATATGCTAGAAATAGCTGGACAGTTCTTATTGTCTCAATTTGTTGTTTAAGACTGCTGGCATTTTCAGAGGACCGGGACTCTTGAGTAGTATTTTGCATTTTTCTTTTTTACTTCAAGGCATAGAATTATTGTGTATAAATGAAAGTTGGCATGTTTCTCCAGGATTGGAGGCAAAGTAATCCCTTTTCCATGTGTCAGGAGAAGGAAAAAAGTGACAAAGCCCATGAAATAAAAGGTAGAATGTTTTTCATTCAGTAATATTCAGATAAATTCAGATTCAGTAATAAACGTGTTCCCATTTTATAGTGTTATGTGATAGATTATTACAGTATCATTTAGATTTTGATTCAGATCTCTCCTCACAAAGGTGTTTTGAATTTGGATCTAATTTCCTGCATACTGTACTTGAAAATCTTTTTCCTCATGCACTCTCTTCTTGCTGTTTATCTATTGCTGCAAAGTGCAGTAGTATAAAAGAAAGATGAAGACACCTTCACTTAAGAATACCTTTGTGTTTCATTGCTGTCTTCGGGAATGCAAGGCTTGGTTTCTTCTTTCTGACCTAGGTTGAATAAGGCTGACAGGTCTAAACTTAAGTTCTCGAGAGTTAGATTTGATCTAAGATTTCTAACATAGATCTTCATAAAAAAGATTGAAATCAACTCTGAAAATTGATAGAATACTGGAGCTGTTGTTGGTATTTCATGTTTTTTTATACACATGCAGTGGTTTCAGAACTCCAGAGAGAGTTACTACAGAAACTGGTAGGTCATTTAGCTGGTAGGTCATTTAAGTAACCCCATGTAGGCTGCAGAGCCACTGTATAAGCCCAGGAAATTATATATGAAATGGAAATCAGAGCTTTTACTGTTGTGATTATGTTGTTTCTACACTTCAGAACTTTTCTTCCTTTTCCTAAACCTCATTTTAATGTCATATTAATACAGAAAATACAGGTTTATGGGCTGTAGTCAAATCCTGAGTCTGATTGATATCACTAATACTAGATGTCTACATGCAAACACTTCAAATGATTTGGAAATATCTTTTGCCCTCCTTTTTTAGTAAAAGGAACTTGAAAGTCTAACAGAGCAATTTTTTTAGAGTGCCAACTATATATGAGATGAGTTACACGCTCACTGTCTGAGTATTGGATTTAGGAACATAAAGATAGCAATTGGTACTAGTGTCCTGAAAGCATGCTTAAAACCACACAAGAAATTTGGGAAGAGAGGTTGTCAACATAAAGCAGATACTGTAACAAATAACCTAGAGGTTGAGCATGACTGCCATTTTGTGGAGGATAATGGTATATATGCTTTCATAATTGTTTACACATTTGCCTGGAAATATCATCCTAAAAAAATATAATTCATTTCAATATTGTTACTATTTCACTTAGCTCTTAATTGAATTATTATGTCAGTGAGTTTTGTTCATTAAAGCTAATATCAATATGTTGAAAACTTAGAAGTAATAAATTTGCAATTGATAAATGCTTTATTTGCTATAGTTTATAAAGACTAATTTTAAGTTGCTATTTCTAGCCACTTGTAGCAGCATTTTACTGATATCCTTAACAGTGTTCAGCTGAAAGCAGAGTAAGCAAGAACTGATCTGCCATAGGGAAAGGCTTGAACAAGAGAAGTTGAATTGAATTTATTATTTTTATTATTTATACTCTTCTGTTTACAGTTGGATTTAGCCTGAAACTAAATCCTTTTTGTCTTTGTGGGAGAGAGCTTACAAAATAAAAAATGAGGTAACACAGTGACATTACAGATCAACTAATTGCAGAAAATTGCAGATTATTAAGATGCCAGCTGGTGGATAAGACTTTGAGTAGATAGTTTGCTCCACTTGTTATTTGCTTGCTGGCCAGTAGCACCTCAGCACCAGTACTGTAAAGCATCAGATCACAGCTAAGGTCAGCATTGCACTCAAACCACAGTTTTGACCATTTCACTTTTATTGTTTCCATATTTGGATAACAAGTTTATTCCAAAGATCAACTATTCTCTTTTCTTGCATAGACAGATAGAAAAGGCCAAAATAATAATAGTAATGATAATGATAATTGGCCTTCCTGCATATCTCCTTTAATAGCTTTTTGCTATTTTCTACTTCTTCTACCAGGCTTCCAAGGAAGGCCTACAGATCACACTCAAAATAACATTTCCTGATTTTTATCCTCTGTTTTTGTGAAATCTGAAATTAATTCACTGTCAAACATGCCACAGTATCAAAAATTTTATAGGCTGCTTTTTGAACTTATAATTGAACATTATATGTTTGGGCAGTGTGACAAGGGGCAATTTGACTTTTATTGGTACAATAGCCAATGCTTGAAGACCACCCTTGTAAGGCCCCGTGTGTCCTTACACTCCAGTGGGTTCATTATTAGAGAAGTATAATAGGATGGAGCATGGGGTGGGACAGGAGCAGGTGAATGAGGAAGCAGTGCAGAACTCGAGCAGTAAGCATGGCAGAAATGAATAATTCAAACTTTGAAACAAAATCAAAATGTAATCTCACGTTTTCTGAATTAGAAATAAATGGAACGGTAGAATAAACAAGAAAATAAAATATTCAGCTAAAACAAACTGATCTTCTATTTCTGAAGATGTCGCAGCTATATTTTCTTGGCATTCTCTTCTCTGTAGATTTTAAAACTCAGCAAATCATTTCAGTTATTAATATCTATACATATACATGCATGTGCTGTATGATACCCTAGCAGCACCAAACTGTGCCATGGAAGTTTCACATATGTGAATCCCTCCTAAAATGCCTACCCCATACATTCTCCATCTTCCCTTTGCTCTTGATCATCTGTAAAGTGCTGCAGGCTAGGAAATGAAACACTTTCTTATGGTACCTCCATACTGGCCTCTGCATTCATCTACACCATTTCATAGAATCATATCACAGAATCACAGAATGGCTTGGGATGGATCATCAAGCTCCAAACCCCCAGTGCAAGCAGGGTCATCAACCCCCACATTTAATACCAGACCAGGCTACCCAGGGCCCCATTCAACCTGGCCTTGAATGCCTCCAGGGATGGGGCATCCACAACCTCTGTGGGCAACCTGTTCCAGCACCTCACCACTTTGTTGGTAAAGAACATTCCCCTGATATCCAATCTAAATCTTCCCCCCTTCAACTTAAAATCATTTCCCCTTGTCTTGCTGTCATCTACTCTTACAAAGACTTGACTCTCCTCCTGTTTGTAGGCTCCCTTTAGGTATGAAAGGATGCAGAGAGGTCACTCTGCAGCCTTCTCTAGGTTCAGTATTTCTAGCTTTTTGAATCTCCTTAAAAATAACAAGTATTTTAGTTTATTCTTTATGATTGAGAACACTTCTCTGAAACCAGTTTTCCATTTAATACCCTTGCTTTTCATATTTTCATGAAAGTTGAATGAAATGTGAGCTTTAAACAGCGCAGTCATTGTAAGAGACTTTGTCAGCTGCACTAGTTTCCATTCCTATCGGCTCAGCAATCTTTAGACTTTTTCCTTGATTTATGAACTTTGCCATTTCCTTACCTATATTTTCTGAGTGAAAGCAGAATTCCTTTGTTCCAGTAGGATACAGCTGCTGTTCTGATTTAGTTATTGAATTTTTTATTTTTTTTTTACTTTTCATCTAACTGGTGAAAGGACTTCTTGTTCTTCCCCTGTCTCAAGTTCTCATTGCACATAAATAAGGTTATTCGAGAAGCCAATAGTAGCATGCTCTATTTCTAAATCAATCCTTGTGTTCAGAACAAATATTGTCTATGATCTTACACAGTTCAGACTACGATTTGTTTGATCATCACTCGGCATTATGCTGTGTCACTGTTTCTGCCTGGTTTTGTGACCGACAAACCCATGCCATGGCAAAGGGGAGGGAGATGGGACAAGGTAGGGAAATGGGTCTGGACAAAGGATAACGGTGGCAGTGAGGTAAGGAAAAACTCAATTTACTAAATATAGTAGCGGAATGTGAGATAACACAGTATAATACAATATGATTGGAACTGAAGCTGATAAAATAAAATGTGAAAGAGGATTTCCAAAACTAGAGTCCTTACTCTATTGCTGTAGGTGAAAGGGTCAGGAAGCAAAGAGAAAAGAGGGCAGCCTTGTGACTCCCAGACTGTTTTAATTTTCCCTCCAAATGGAAAACAAAACCAGAAAAATGAAGTCTTCTGGAAGTTCATTCTTCTCTTCTGAGAGCAAGAGACTGGAAATTCAGACAATCCACAGAACTGCAGCATTAACTCTTTTCCTCCCAGTACACTGCATGATATTATGATATGGAATATCAATGATAAACCATTAAACCATGACATGATGTTTGATGGACTGAGGGATTAAATAAATTTCTTTTTTTCTTTTTTCTATTTTTTTTTTCAAATGAACAGTACTGTGAGTATCATTCTGACTTTTTTTGTTTGTTTCTTTGTTTTGTTTTTTTTTTTTTTGTACAGGAAATGTTGCAGTTTATTACTGAACTGCATTAATAATGAAATCATTGGTCCCCTGTGGATTGGTTTTAGGTTAGTATTTGAAATAGAGATCAAAGAACGTAAACAAAAATGAAAAAATCATTTTTCATGTACTTTGTAAAGGACAGCTAACTTACTAGCTTAACAGTGTGTATTTTACTGCTGAATTTGGTTTTACCATGTAGTAGCACAACTGTAACGCCATCCAGCAGAGGGCTGATGTTCTACAAGTGTTTTGGTTAATATTACTTAAAATATTGCAGTATGTGATTTACATGACAAAAGGCAAAATATCATTGGTTAGCCTTACTTCAGGAATAAAGGGAAGGGCTAGGAATTGTCATCGTTACTGAGTTTTCAAGCAAGCCATCAATCATTTATTATATTAATTGTGTTGTGCCTCAGTTAATTGCATTCCTGTAGATTCACCAAAAAGGAAGGAATCCTCTTATTACTCACCTTCCAGTGTTAAGACCAGTGGACAGTTTTCTTCAGCATACTCTATCCAAAGACCTCTTTGTAACTTGACTTTTAAATAAGTAATAAATCCCAGTAAGATTTAGGGTATTTAAACAAAACATTTCTCTGATATTTAACTTCAGTTTTCATTGTCTTTTACTAGGTATTTCTCCTGTCAAAACTACATTGCTTTTTACCACTTTTTTATTGAAGTCTTCAGTACTTGTTTGCATTGTTCTCTCTACACAATGGGTGTCCAGCATTCTGGCTTGCCTGGGCCAGACTGCATGATGAATTGTCTTGAGTTACATATGAAATGTATCTAAAAACATTCAATAATGTACTTAATATATACAAGTAAAAAATTGTATGGGTTTTTAAATATTTTTTATAAAAATATTTTTTTTAAGAAAGCAACAAAAGCATAGAAGTAGTGAGATATTTGACCCTGCAAAACTAGTGCATCAGTTTGGCTCATTTGAAGTAGTTTTAATTCTCAGTAAGTTCTCAAGGTGTCTGTCAAATAGTTTTTATGAAATTCTACTCTTCCTGGAGTTCATCATTGAAAGTAATTTTCACAAATCTGCATCCTGCCAAAAAGCAATGATGTGAATAAGGAGTGACAGGGAAGAGAGGGATATTTTTCTCTGATAGGAGAGGGCTTATAAAAGTCTATTAAGGAGACATGATCAAATTTTAATTTGAGTTGAATATCTGATTGCAATTCTCTACATTCCTTTCAAAAATTTGCACGTAAATATTTTTGTTGCAACTGAAAATGGAGTTACAAATATGCAAAGAAACTGATCTTTTTCCACAATCTTGAAACCTATTTTCAAATTATTTAACAAAATAGAAAGCAAGGGACTGCATTTAGCTAGTGCATCAAAATGCATGCAATTATTTGCCATGACTTGAGCTTGCCATAACTTAAGTTTCATTTTAAGTACTATTATGGTTTGAAAAAGATAGGTTGACTTTCACTCTGCATGTTTAACTCATTAAAGCAAGTGGTCAAATCAACCAAAAATATCAAATCCATGAGCCATTATAATCTTCATTTTCTAGCACAAATTTTCCTTTTGACTCCATAAATGACTTCATTTCATTTTGCAAATTATAAAATCTTTTTAGCATTTTATCCTGACTAAGCCACCTTCCTTCAGAAAAGTAAAATATATCCCCATGATCAGCATCCATACTTTTAAGGAACTCCTGGAATTGGCAATTACTCAATCCCTTAGATGCCAAGAAATTCACAACTTTGATGATGACTTGTAAGATATTATCAATTTTTAAAGCTTTTGCATAAAGATTTTCTTGATGTACAATTCAATGGCATTTCATCAAACATGATTTGCTGGTGGCAATTGCATCGTCTTCTATTAATTTTAAAAGTCTCTCTTTTTCAACTGTGACCAGGACATCATTAGTAGCTATAGAAGGTATGCTGATGAAGGTTAAAGAAAATCTCTTTAATGTAAGTTTTACCACTTCATACAAATCAAGGGAATCAGTTGTATCTTTTCATGATGCCAAAGAAGGCATTTCTTCAGTGACATTACATTCATTATCAATACCTCTAATAAAAACAGAAAGTTAAGCTGTATCTCTAACAACAGTAAATTCATCTATTGCCAAAGCACCCTGTTTCTTCAGTTTGCTTAGCTGTAGTTTGGTGAAAATAACTAATTTTAGAAAAATCAATTTTTGTACCTGAATAAATCACATCTGCTGTGCACTCCATACATTGCTAAATAAATTCACCATTAGTAAATGGTTTGATTTTTTTTTTTTTTTTTTTTTAGTTTTGTTACCACATAGCCAGCTTTTATAATAGAATCCTTTTGAGTTCTAATGTTGTTTTTTTTTTTAATTGGTTGAGATGAAAACTTTTTTCAGTTCTGCTATTTTGTCTTTATGAAGCATTTGGTATGCATGAAACTTGGCAGCATGTTTTTGTGTATAATGTAAAGTTGTAATCTCTGAAAACTGACATGCTTTCCTTCCAAACTAAGCAGAGTGCCATATAGTTGTTATCTCTAGAAAAAGTACTTGTCTGTCCATTTTTCATTGAAAACTCTTCCTTTATCCAGTATTTCTCTTTGTAGGGCTGCTTGGTGTGGAAGAGCTACTACCACGACGGCACAACAGGGAGCCACATGTGGCCTGTGGGCTGTAAGCTGGACATGCCTGGTCTAGATAAAGTTTCATCAATGTCAACAGAAATCCTTGTATGTGTTACTCAATATGTAACAAACAGAAACTGGTTTGTCAGTCAAAACATCCAACAGACTGGGACTTATCTGTGGAATCACATAATATGTGAATATCTCTGGTATCACAGAAAGGACACAGACATTTCAAAACAGTTTGCATAGAAAGTCCCATTTTAATTCCCCTATAATTTAGGCTTGTAAGATTGGTCTGGCTTGAAAATTACCAACTGTATTTCAGATGTAAACTGCTATATGACAATTAGCCTAGAAACAGAGGTTATCTCAATTTGCATAGTAATGAATCGTTCTCTACCAAGATATATCAAACCAATCGGAAGAGACAAATGAGATTTCATGGGAAACAACTGCTGACATTCTCTTTTATTTTAAAACAATGTTGGTAGCTGGAAATGTTGCATAAAACCAGATCCAATACAGACCTCACAGGAATATTGCTACCTACAGGCCCCCAGCTAGACTCTGCACCACCAGTCACAGCCTTCAGAACTCTACCACTTAGCCAGTTCGCAATCCACATCACTGTACACTCATCTATCCCAAGTTTTCCTACCATGTAAAATAGTGTCTGAAACCTTGCTGAAGTCAGGGTACGCTACAGCCATTGCTGTCTGCTCATTTTCCCACCTAGTCACGACATCACAAAAGGCTACCAGATTATTAAAGCACATTTTCTTTTTGTCCTTTATTTCCTTCATCAGATGTAATTCCACATGGGCCTTAGCCTTTCTCATCACAATCCTGCAAATCCTGACATTTCAATATTCCTTCCAAGTGACTAGACACATTTTCTACATTTCACAAACTTTCTTCATCCATTTGAATTTTAACATGAGCTCCTTGCTCATCCATCTGGGTCTTCTGGCACCTTTGCCCAATTTCTTTCTCTTCAGGATGCACTGATCTTGACCTTGGTAGAAATGGTGCTTGAATGTCAACCAGCTTTCTTGGGTCCCCCCAACCTCCCAGAGCTCTAACTCATGGGATGCCTCCAAGTTGGTCTTGAGGAAGTCAAAGTTGGCTTTCAAAAGCGGTTTTTAATCATGTTTGAGTAAATTCTTCAAAGGAGAGTATGATGCATGACTTAAAAAGATTAAATAATGAAAGCACATCAAATGTAACCAAAGGAAATTTTTACAATCGTGTTTCCATAGAATACATTAAAGTGGGCTCAAAAGCATGAAAATTTGTAAAATAGTTCCAAGCTGCAAATTGAAAATGCTACTGATCTAACTGATAAGAATGATTCTTTTTTTTTTTTTTATAATAAATGATAAATATATTGTTTTGCTTCACTTGCATTTAAGTGTTACAGTTTAAGTAGATTTTTTTCCATTGCTGTTGCTGTTGCTTAGTCATTCTCATCTAATAAGCTATTACCCAGCAGATCTGTCTAATACTTCAATGATATATTAGTGCTATTCAACTGTTGTGTGTATGCATGTGAACTTTAACACTGTGTGGCTTGTTGTGCTGTTTTGATTTTCATGGGGATCCTCATTTCTGGTGTTTGAAAACTCTGTAGTATTGTTTTTGATTGGTCTATCTTTCTTTATGTGTTAAGTGGCTTTATACCATTAAACTATCTGTTATACTATGCATATAGGTCCAAAACACAGCATCACATATCTTAAAGAGTCAGAATCAATTTCTAGCATTGTGAAGCACCATCCAGGAGGATGGCATAATACAAAACAAATGCCACAACCAAAATGAATCTTCTAAGGCAAATTTCTATAATGCTTCTGTAGGTTCTGTAGTGTTCCCCATGTAACAAAAAGTATCAGAAAAATAATGATATTTTCTAAAAGGGTTGAAAATCTCTATATTTTGCACAAGATATCTTTTATCTGACTCCATTGTTTTGAATGTTCTTTTAAGATGTATTTAGAGGGATTCAGTAGAGTCACATTCCAAAATCTTCATGTAACTGTAAGAAGTGATGCTTTTGTCATCTGCCCAATAAAAATCTTTTGAGGTAGAGAGCCATCTTAGAGTCAAAGGAAGATCTGGGATTTTACAGCATGGGACACATGTAATGTAGGACGCATAAACTGGCTGTGTAGTTGTAGAATAAGCTATGCCAAGGGTATAAAAAGTACTGAGGACTGATGTGTATTTTTTTGTTGCTTTGTTATGTGTTTTGGGGGGTTATTTTGGTTTCATTTCTATTGTTTGTTTACTTTCTTTTCTTTTAAAATAAAAATTCTGGATTGTGCAGCACAACAAAGTATGAGATCAGTGATTGAATGGAAGTTGTGTTATGAGCCTCTTTGGGGCTATAACTGGGAATTAATAAATCCTGTGCAAAATCATACCTTTTCTGAAGTCTCAGAATTTCAAATATTTAAAATATTCAAAAAGATTTTAACAAAAACAATCTTAAAACAAGATTTTAGCTACCATGAGACACAGATACATCAGAATTCATGGAACTTCAAGGCAATGTCGTGTGCTTACAATATTTGCCTGAGAGCATACATTCAGTAACATAAGAGAGGGACAAAGAACGAATAAAATAAAATAAAATTAAGAATCATAGGGATTTGAACTCATGATTTTTTAGTGTGTAGTTTATGACAATAATGTGCTACTATAGTTTCTAAAGGATGTAGTTCTGTCAGGGCCTATACTATCAGTAGTTGGTGGGGATGGGGAGTCTTTGTAGTGACCTTACGTATCAATTAAGTGGATACCTAAGCATGTATTTTCCTTAAGCAGTGTTTTTTCACTGATTTATGACCACTGGTAGGGGACAGTAGATAGCCAGAGAATTGATGGCCCAATTTTCTGTCTCATCTCTTGTGCCATAAAAATCTTAAATCTTCTGAAAGAGTTGAAAAAGGAATGAGGGTTTGTTCTGCAAAATTATCAGAAAATCTTTGCAGTCCAGAAATCTCGTCCAAGAATTCTCTAGTGCTTATTTTGTGATTAGATTCAAATAGGACCTGAAACATCTATTCCTTTAATTTCTTTTTGTTTCATTACTTGTCACTCAGTGGAATCTACACTCAGTGTGTTTGTGGAATATGTTTTCTGCTATTCAGTTTGCTTATGTACATTGGTCTGCATTACCTGCCTGTGCCTTTGACATGCAGACAAAAGTATTCCTCAATGAGACACATCCCATTAAGCCAGTCAAGTAATCATAGAATCATAGAATTGCTCATGTTGGAAAAGACCTTAAAGATTATCAAGTTCAAACACAATCTGACCATTCTACCCTAGTTGCTAAATCCTGTCCCTGAGCACCACATCCAAACAGTTTGTGAACACATCCAGGGGTGGTGACTCAACCACCTCCCTGGGGAGCCTATTCCAGTGCTTAACAACCCTTCTGAAAGGAAGTGTTTCCTGATATCCAACCTGAACTCACCCTGGCACAACTTAAGGCCATTTCCCTTTGTTCTGTCACCTGTCACCAGTGAGAAAAGACCAACCGTGCTCTCCCTGTTAGCACTTTTCAGATATTGGAAGAGAGCAATAAGATCTCCCCTCAGCCTCCTTTTCCACAAACTGAACAGCTCCAGTTCTTTCAGTCATTCCTCGTAGGACATATTCTCCAAGTACTTCACAAGTCTTTTGCACTTCTTTGGACCTGCTCCAGCACCTCCATGTCCTTTCTGTACTGAGGTGCTGAACACAGTACTCTAGGTTAAGGCCTCACTGATGCCGAGTACAAGGGCAGGATGAGTTCCCCAGTCCTGCTCACCACACCACTCCTGATACAAGCCAGAATACCATTGGCCTTCTTGGCCACCTGGGCTCATATTCAGCCTACTGTCCATCAGCACACCAAGCTCCCTTTCCATCAGGCAGCTTTCCAGCCACTCCTCCCCAAGCCTGTAGGGGTGCCTGGGGTTACTGTGACCAAAAAGCAGGACCTGACACTTGGTGCTACTGAAACTCATACAGTTAATTTTGGTCCATCGATCCAGTCCATCCAGGTCCCTCTGTAGTGCCTTTCTCCCTCAGGCAGACCAACACTCCCTCCCAGTTTGGTGTTGTCTGCAAACTTACTGACAGTGCACTCAATCTCCTCATCAAGACCATTAATAAAGATGTTGAATAGAAGCAGCCCCAGTACCGAGCCCTGGGAAGCACCGCTTATGACCAGCAGCCAACTGGATTTAACTCCATTGGCCACAACTCTTTGGGCCTGGCCATCCAGTCAGTGTTTCACCCAGTAGGGCATACACCCATCTAAACCGTGAGCAGTCAGTTTCTCCATGAGGATGTTGTGGGGGATGGTGTCAAAGGCTTTACTGAAGTCCAGGTAGACCAGATTGACAGCCTTCATGCACTGAGCAGGTCACCTTTTTATAGAACAAAATCAGGCTTGTCAAACAGAATCTATCATTCATAAATATCCATACTGACTGGGCTTGATCCCCTGGTTGACCATTAATTGGTCCATGGTGGCTCCCAAGATTATCCACTCCATAATCTTCCCTGGCATTGAGGTGAGACTGATAGGTCTGTAGCTACCAGGGTCACCTTTCCGGCCCTTTTTGAAGATGGACGTCACATTTGCCAGACTGCAGTCTGCCGGGACATCCCAGTGAGCCAGGACAGCTGAAGAATGATGGAAAGTGTCTTGGTAACCACATCTCTCAGCACTCTAGGATGCAATCCATCCAGCCCCGCTGACTTGTGAGTGTCCAGCTTCCGAAGCAGGTCCAAAACCATTTAACTGTGGATTATGCAGGACCTATTCTGTCCCTCGTCCCTATCTACCAGTGCAAGGGGCTGCATGCCCAGGGAGCAACAAGTCTTACTATTGAAGACTGAGGCAAAGAAAATATTAAGTACCTCAGCCTTATCCTGATCCTTGGTCACCATTTTGCCCTCAGCATCCAACAAGGGATGGAGATTCTCCCTCCTCTTACTGTTGATGTATTTATAGAAATATTTATTGTAATCCTTTACCTAAGTGGCCAAGTTCAGTTCTAGCTGGGCTTTGGCTTTTCAGATTTTCTCCCTGAACGGCATCACTATGTACTTTAATCACCATAAGCAGCTTGCTCACTCTTCCAAAGACCATAAACTTTCCTTTTGCTCTTGAGTTCCAGCCAAAGATCTCTGTTCTGCCAGTCCAGCCTCCTTGCCCATTGGCTCATTTTCTGTGACTTGGGGATGTTCAGCTCCTGCACCTTTAAAATAACTTCCTTAAAGTATTCCCAGCATTCTTGGGCTCCCATATCCACACAGAATCAATAAAATCTTTGGTACAACTCCAGTCACCTTGCTATCAGAAGTGCGTTAGTAAGTAGATATAGCATTTGATTCAACAAAGAATTAGGAAAGATATTGAAAATTTCCAATGCATGAGAGCTCCATTGAATTTTACTATTTTACTATGTTGGCCCATCATGTCAAAAGTTGATGTTGGTGGTATGACAATAGAGGCTGAACCTTTCTGTCAATATTGTATTATTTTTGTTGCTGTGCAATTGATGGTAGCAGAGGGGAAGTCTTACAAAATAATATCTGACATGAAGGTGCATATGAAGAAAAGGTGTGGAATTGAATTCCTTCATGTGGACAAGCTTGTGCCTGTTGATATTCATCAGCATCTGCTGAATGTTTAGGGGGATCAAACAGTGGATATTAGCACAGTGAGGTGGTGGGTGCTGCATTTCAGCAGTGGTGATGGTGGCAGCAAGAGCGGATCACCTCTGCTGGTGCAGACTTTTATGAGCATAGCATGCAAGCTATTGCTGGTCACTGGTGAAAATGTACACCTAATGATGGTAGCTGTGTTGAAAAAAGATTCTGTAGCGGAGAATTCACTCAATTGAATAGTTCTGTTATGCTCTTTCTATCAATTGCATTTTCTGTGAAAACAAATAAAAGGCATTACATTCGGAGCAACCAATTGTTCATCAGCAGGGTTAGATCAGTATGCTCAGAGCCTGGTCCAGTCTGACTTTGAACATATGCAGAGATGAAGATTTCTCTTTAGTAACTTAACATTCAGTAAAACAGTGCCTAGACAAGGTTCTCGGCTCTTGATAGGACAGCTCAGGTATGAGTAATAGGTGTAACATTCTGATGGCTGTAGTGCTCTTTCTAGACAATTTAGTATAAAAAAAAACTACAAATAAGATAAATTTGAATTTCTAATAAATCCGATCAAAAATAATTTTCCATTGAAATTTTTTCTCAAAAAAGATAGAAATAGCAACTGTGTTTTTTTTTCATATTTTTGATGTCATCTCCTTCAGAAACATGAGAATTCCAGTGGAAAGTAATAGTTCCAAAGTATTCAGTTTCAACTGAAAATGCAATTGGCAAAATGGTTCTGACATATTTGTAGAGGAAATTTCACAGTGAATAGAGTGCAAGTAGAGTCTTCAAGTGGCCAAGGAGCATAGCTGTATTCTAACAGTTAAATATTCTGTTTCACTTCAGGCTTAAATTTTTCATGATCTTTCTGTACTAAACAAAGAATATAGATACAATCTGATTCAGTATTTTCAAATATACTAAACATCCTATGCTCCTCCAAAAATATTCATGAGTTGAAGCTGCTCAGCATTTACAGATAACATTGTTTAATAGGATTCATATTTTTACTGTCATAAAACATGGCATAGCAGGAAGGACCCCCAAATTTGGCATGTTTGAAAACAACCTTAAAATATTTGGCTGGAATGTAGCTAATTTTATCACAGAAAACTAATAGAAGATATATAGATGGGTTGCTTTAGAGCACTTCAGGAAGGCACTCTACAGTCCAAGTGATTCCAATTGCATTGGAGACAGCACGTGTAACAACCGAGCAGAGCACAACACTGAAACTCAGTGGCTGTGACTCTTTTTGCAGTTATTTTACTGTTTTTTATGTCATGGAGGTGCATTTATTTCTTCTCTTTTCTCTGTTAAAAAATACCATAGGAGGGTAGTGACATTTGGATACTTCAAGCATGCCTCAAGAATGAAAAATCAAACAAAATTTGCATTTGAAATTTTTTTCTTCATTGAACACTTTTTTTTCTTGCCTTGTCTAGATAGGTGGGCTACAGAATGCTTGACTACTTTATTTAAGATAATTTTTTTCATGTCAATTGCTCATTTCAGTATCATAAATCAATTTGGCTGTATCATCATTGTCCTGAAAGTGAAAGACTACAAAAAACATACACTCAGTGTAAAACTTGCTCAGGATTTAATTTAATGTGTGCACCAGTAGATAATGAAAAGAGCAGTAAGTATAGATATATTGGGTGCTGAGGAGCCATCATCCCATCTATGCACTGTTAGTTCAAGTCTGGTTCAATGGATTGCACAGCAGCTGAGGTTCATTTTCAGATTTAGTTCTCTAAAAGAAGTTCCAATTATAAACTCTCATACTAAGCCCTGCAGGGAGCCCAAGTATTGGAAGCAGGAAAGCTATGTGTGTTTGCTTTAAGAGCTCTCTCTCCTGATTCAATCCCCTGATTCAAAATAAGATACGTATGTAGAAGCATCTTCATTTTCCAGTTAAGCTGAAAATTGCATGGAATGTATGCAGTGTTTGACTGCTGGATAGCATTTGAATATTAACTTCTTATCTATAATCCATATTTAGATAGAGATATAAGTGTTTCTGTTTCACTTTGCATATTGCTTGCCATTTAATATTTAGTAAATCATTTATAGAATCATAGAGTGGCTTGAGTTGGAAGGGACCACAAGGACCATCAGGCACCAACCCCCTCCCTCATGCAGGGCCACCAACCTCCAAATCTGGTATTAAACTAGGTTTATAATTTACCTTTTACTCTGACACCTGAATGTGATGTAGAACCTCATTTGTACAAGGGTCGTCCTGAAAGTAATGCCTCCTATTTTATTATGTTGGCCCATGGAATCAGAGGTGAATGTTGGAGGTATGGCAGCAGAGTCTGGACTTTCCCACCAATGTTCCACTACACTTTATTGCTGTGAAACAGATGGCAGCAGAGGACTAGGCTGACAAAATGACATCTGACATGGAAGTGTGGATGAAGCAAAGGTGTGTCAGCAAATTCCTCCATGCAGAAAAAAGCTGTCCCCACTGACATTCACTGATGTATGCTGAACATGTATGGAGACCAAACAGTGGATGTTATCACACTGAGGAGGTGGGTGGTGCATTTCAGCAGTGATGGCAGAGATGTGAAAGCCAAGCCATTCATGTCTGCATGCCCATGCACAGACATGATACCACAAAATAAAGAACCTCTCCATCAGCCCATCCACACAAACTGGCACATTATGACTCCATTATTACAGTTTGCACCAGATGAGTGCCATGACTATTCACATAGGAACAGAAAGAACACCATATGCAAGTTTGTCAGCATCTACTGAACCAACATGAATCTGAAGGTGACAGTTTCCTCATTTGCATCATTACCGATGATGAGATGCTGTGTCACCATAATGAGCTGCTGTCAAAATGGCAGCCTGTGGACTGGTGACATGGAAGTTCACTATCAAACAATGTTTAAGATGCAGCCTTCAGTAGTAAAGTGATGTGCACTGTGCTTTGGGATAGCAAAGGAGTGATCCTTTTGTATTTCCAGGAACCCAGACAAACAATAAACTCAAACCAAGACATTGTAATGCTGAAGGATCAAGCTTCCAGAGTTAGGCCAGAGAAGAAGACAACCCTTTTCTTGCAACACAATAATGCCAGGTCACATAGCAGTTTAAAGACTATGGAGCACACTGCCAGTCTTGGCTGGCCTGTTTTACCACAGCCACCATTTGTTCAGGATTTGTCACGTTCTGACTTTCATCTGTTCAGGCTGATGAAAGATGGACCATAGAGGCAACATTTTCCTTGTAACACCAGCTTCATAGCACTTGTAAAACTGGATCACCTTCACTGGTACAGATTCTTACAAGCATGGCACACAGACTCTTGTTCATCACTGGCAAAAATGCAAATGGTAACTATGTTAAAAAATCATTTTACAGCTGAAAATTTGCTCCCTCAAAGAGTCTTATTTTGCTCTATCTATTGCAGTTTCCATGGGAATAAGTAGGAGGCATTACTTTCAGAGCAAGATATCTTCCTGCTTTAGTATGTGTAAATTAGGTAATTCATTTTAGCATAAATGTATGGGTGGTTCAACTCTATGTATGAAAATGCAGAAAACACTTCATCGTCTGTAGCCATTTGATATGTTGCAGGTTAGCCTGTACAGTTTAAAATCTTGAATCCCTTTCAGGGAAATTTTTATTTTAATTCTACATAAGAAGAGTATAATTAGCTTTGCTTGATACTTTTTCCTCTACATTTTGCATAGAGAAATCACTAACAAACAAGTAAAGAAAAGAGAAAGCTTTCTCTTGCCTGTTAACTTTCTGGCAAGTATTGCACTATCATGTTCTGTGATGCATACATCACTTCTTATTTAGAAAATCCCAAATGCATACTGAGTTTGAAGTATTTTAACAAATCCAGCAGTAAAAAGAATACCTTCCCTAGGAGTTGATGATGATTGTATTTCAGCAAAGCTTACCAATAAAGAACAGAGATTTCTAAACCTGTGCTTCTTTTGTCCAATTAGAAAAGTAAACTGAATGCATCTTTTCATTCTTGGACAGATTGCTCTGTACCCTAATTATAGCCATTCCTAGTTCTCGTTTGTCTTGGTATGGCAGTGCTAATTGCAAGTATCCTGCTATCACTTCCAATGCATTATCTGTCAGTGTTCAACTTCTGGACCTCATCTTCTCATCTATAAATATGATTGGTACAATTTGATTTACCTTTGTACTTAGCATGTATCTATGAGAAAACACAGGAGGCTTCCTCATATTCTTAAGAGGAAAAGAAAGGAGTGGAGAAGGGCATCTTGGCTAGGAGAAATAGAAGATGAGCAACGTGCCTGAGCAATGGATATTTTATCCAACAGTGGCATTAGCTGACTCAGAAGATGACAGTAATATGAACTAAATGGAAAAAAAACATGCATCAGCCATTGTTGCCAGCTTTTTAACAAAAGTAATTTACTTCAGGCTTCAAAAGTTCTGACCTGTGCATCAGATAGCAAAGATTAAGCTGTAGTTAAATCAACAGTAACTTCTTTTTTCTTCCCTTTCTTTGAAACTACAAAGCAATAATCGGTTCATGTAGAGCCATAGAATCATAGAGTGGCCCAGGTTGGAAAGGACCTCAAGAATCATGAATCTCCAACCCCCCTGCCACATGCACGGCCACCAGACCAGGCTGTCCAGGGCCTCATCCAACCTGGCCTTGAACACCTCCAGGGATGGACGGGGCATCCACAGCCTCTCTGGGCAGCTGTTCCAGCACCTCACCACTCTCTCTGTCAAGAACTTCCCCCTGACATCCAACCTAAATTTACCTTCCTCAACTTCAAACCATTTCCCTTGTCCTGCAGTTATCAACCCTTTCAAAGAGTTGATTCCCCTCCAGTTTGTAGGCTCCCTTTAGGTACTGGCAGGCTACAGTGACGTCACGTGCAGCCTTCTTTTCTCCAGGATGAACAAGCCCAGCTCCCTCAGCCTGTCTTCATAGGGGAGAAAGGAATGTTCAAGATATGTTAAAAGCTAGAAAATTTATGTCTTGTTTACTTTGGAGATCTTTTACCTCTTATTTTTTCATTTTAATGAATGTTGAGATTCTCACTTTTTAACATAATCTCTGGAACCTGGGACTTAAAGTAAAATCTTTAGTCCTCTGAGAATAGTTGAGACTACATAAATATGAAAAAAACTGGAGGTACAGTTGCAGAATGTTAAAATCTGGAAGAAATGCCTGAACTGTAAAGGATTCAGCAGGAACAAGAACTTCTAATAAATGTTGGCTCTGGGATATTTAAAAAGAAAGTAAAAGTAAATTACATGCAAAACCTAAGAAAGCTTCTACAGTGTTCTCTGGAGCAGAAAGAAATAAAATACAGAATTTACATAAGATTGAAAGATGAGTCTTATTACTAATGGCAAGTACACACTTTTATGTTTAAAATAACTTTGTTTTATTGTTAACCATTGAGAGAATGTTCTTCTGTTTTATAAATCATATTAATTTTGATTTGATTTCCACATAAGCCTCCTGTACGAGTACTGGTGTCAAAAGTAACATATCTTAGTTTGAAATAGTCTTAACATACAGTTGATGTCAGCTGTGAAGAGCTGGGATAAATAGATGTAATTTTAGTTAATAGGTGAAAGCAAAAGAAATAGACATATCACCTCATATTTCCTTTGCTATCACTATTTATTTATTTGTATTAAGAAGATATACTGCTTTTATTCCACAATGTATTTTATTCCTCGCTTGCTAGCAGAAGAAAAGTGTTTAAAAAAAAGTAAGACAGAGAAATATCCCTATAATTCATTCTACTTCTCCACTTAAAATCTTTGAAGAGAAACCTTGCAACTGTCTGCATATGCCACAAATTCAAGACAATTTCTGGAACATTCAGGCTTTTGCTAAAGACCCATAATTTTGTATTCATCCATTTAACTTCACAGTTTGGGGTACCTTTGAAGTGATTCTTGAACTTGTGCTTAAACTATAGACTTTAAGTGCTGTAAATCTGCATTCAAATCCCAAACGGTATCAAATTCTACAGCTTGCAAGATGAATTCAAGCAGCAAGCTGAGTAATTGGGCAGCAGTGGTGTGCTCAGAGCAGTGGAATTGCTGCTGCAGTAACAGCAGTTTCATGCTGGCTCTTGCATTCTGCTTATCTGCATCGTAGACTGAGCTATGCTCCTCTTCTGTATCTTTTAGAACTGAGTTGATGGACTTTCATAGCCTGTTTTCTGAAGAGTAGTTTGCCTCTCCAGTACATTTAAATTAGTGTTTAACTACTGTTCTTAGACTACTGTGAAAAGTTAGAGTAAAGGTGAGAATCTTGAATTGAACACTGTGTGCAAGAGCTTGTTCTCTGTTTTCACCCCTTCTCTTCCTCGCTTTCCTGTACCTCCCTCCCACCTTAAAAAACCTTTTCAGAAAACCTTATGTCATTTTCAGCAAAAGACTTTTGGAACACCAGTTAAACACAAGTTTTTAAGTTCTTTTAGCATTTTGAAAAGCTCCTTATGGATGAGAAGTGGGATTTATAAGAGCTTTTCCTGTAGAGTCATTTTTTTTTTGAATTCTTGACATTTTTTCTTTACCTTCCCCTTTTCTTCTTCCATGTGATTTGAAACAAACAAACAAAAACACCCTTCAGTCTAATCTTCATCTTCCATAAGCCTTGTACGAAAATGTTCAAATATGTTTGAGGATTTTTGTTTGTTTCAGTTCTGGTGTTGAACTCCCGGACCTTGCCATGCCAGCAATGAGCCAAAGCAAGGGCTGGGACAACACAGCCCTAGTTATTCTTGCCACTCAGTGCTTCCATCTGATCTATGCCAGCCAGCCTTACAGAATTCTTTTTAGCTCTCAAGAAGTAGTAAGATGCTGAAGTAGAGAATGCATTCTAGAAGATCCATTTCTAAGCTGAGCTAGTGCAGTTTTGTTGGGCACCTACTATCATCTACTTGAAACACTATGAGCAATCAATTTAAATTTGTTATTGTCACAGGGACCTGAAAATTTAATAAGCAATTACCAGAGTCTGTTACTTTGTTTTTAATTTGTTCTAAGATACTGCCCAATTTCAGACCTTAAAGCAATACTGCTCTCCAGAATATTTAATTGAATGAGTTTGTAAGTTAGATTGTCTCTTAACTGTACTCCTCCACTGATTTATTCAATGATTGATGTGGTGTTTTCTTGTGGAATGAGGAAAAAGTGAATCAGAAGTCAGGCCACGCCTATAAGGCGCAGCAAAGTATATCACATGTTGCCCTCTCCCAAGTTATTTTTGATTGCTGCGTTGTGCTGGTTTTCATCTGCATGTATGAGGAAGAAAAAGTCCTTCCGTGATTTGTAAAATCGTAAAATGCAGCTCTCTGCATGCTTCCATATGAATCTCATTGATCATACAAGAGAATTCCCTGAGCAACTAGGTCTAAATAGCTGAATTATTTCATTTTCCTTCCCATTTCTTTTTTTTCTTTTTTTTCTCTCTCTTTTTTTTTTTTTTTCTGAGAATTTACTTTCTCCAGTATTTTTCTAATTCGGCACTGACTGAAAAAAAAAAAAAATAAAAAAAATAAAAGCACTGCTTCTCTTGTTTCTATGTTTCATCAAGCAGACTAGCAAAATGTCCCAAATGTGGATGAATTAAATTTAACTGACTGAAACTACGGTTTCAGGATAGAGAAAAATTTCTTTGTGTGTTTTCTTGAAAATTGCATCTTCATATTAAAGTTAATATATGTAATAGTTTTTTAGAGTTGATTAACCTAAAATTAAACTGAAACTTTCCAATATATCTTAGGAATTGTCAACTCGTCTAAAATACTTTATTAAAACAGCATAATGCTGCATTCAAGTAGAATTTATTTTTTTCTCTATATTTACATTTTACTCCAGAGATGAAACTGTAATTCTGACTTTCAGATCAAAGTGTGTGTATCCCATCTTGGGGATATTTGTTTTTTCTCATAAATATGCCTGGAACACTTTCTCCATCCCATATCTTCCTAGTTTTCTTCTGAGAAAGTCCCTTCTGATCGAATCAGCTATTGCCTAATCCTTGTGTTTCTCCCAAAACAATTTCTCATTTGTTTTGGTCTATTAGAAAAGTTCTTGGGAAAAATCTGTGCAATTATTACCATTCTTTCCATGAGTTGTTTTCTTCACTGCTTGAAATCATAACAACGCAAACCATATTTGGAGTTTCTTCATATAGTTCTGACGAAAACTCTGCGCATGGAAAAATGAAGGTGCTTTAGAGATAAGCTACTCTCTGCCCTCCTTCACTTTGGTGTCTTTTCCCCAGTTCTTCCTGGTTGAGAAGAAACCTAAATCTTCCATCTTTTAGTTTAAAGCCATTCCTCCTTATCCTATCACTGCCAGACTGTGTAATAATTCAGTTCCCCTTCTGGTTCTAAGGTCCCGTCAAGCGCTGGAAGGCCACACTGAGGTCTCCCTGCAGCCTCGTCTTCTCCAAGCTGAACAAGCCCAGTTCCCTCAACCTTTCCCCACAGCAGAGCTGCTCCAGCCCTCTGCTCATCTCAGTGCCTCCTCTGGACCCGTTCCACGAGCTCCACATCCTTCCTGTGCTGGGGCCCCAGGCCTGGACGCAGCGCTGCAGATGGGGCCTCACAAGAGCCGAGCAGAGGGGGACGATCACCTCCCTCTCCTGCTGGCCACCCCTTTTTCATGCAGCCCAGATGCTGGGCTGTGAAACGATTCTCAAATCTGTGACAAAACTGTCATGCATGACTGTAGTAGAAACAAGCAGAATTTGCTATCTAATAGCAGAAATCTTATCTTTATTCTGTATTTATTTCACCTCTGCTTCTAATGGTAAACTATCCTGAAAGAGTAAATGAGTAAGCCAGAGGAGCCATCTCAGGAGGATGAATGCATAATACAAGCAGATATCCATTTATAAGTGGAAAACAAATGAGCGTTTGCTCTGTTATCTGTGCTTATTTTCAGGCAGTATGCTTTTGTTTACAGAAATACACTCATCCACAGTCCAGGGTGAGATGACTGTGGAATAGATAAAATGTTTTTGTTCTTATTGAAATGGCCTATATCCACTTGAAAAATGCACTTACAGTCTGGAAAAACAGAACACAACACACTCTTCAGAATGGTGGCCTTTGTTACAGCAGACAGAGTTCTCACTGTCCTGGTTTGCACTCAAGCTGAAATAACAGGAATGCATCTGACTAGTTTCAACATTTAACTTTCTAATTCTCTGTTTTCGACTACGTTTTCTAACCTCAAGAATGTGCTGAATATTAAAGTCCTAATAATTTAAGGCTAATATCAGTGTAGACTATTTTTTCAGGCTCATATGTTACACAGCTGAGAGTGAATTTTCCAAGTCCAGCAAAAATAATGCAAAATATGAAGCAGCATTTTATGGCACAAAAAGCACACAAAAGCCATTTATCCAATACTCACACAGATCACACAAATGTTCATGGAAACACTTCCCAGTACACATATGTTAATCAAAAACGAAAGCCCCAGAACTTTTGGCAAGATTTGTTCAAACTGCATTTTTTTCTTCTTGAAAAATAAAACCTGTCTAGATTATAGATGATGAGCATTAATCTACTTCTGAACCATTCTCCTGCTAACTTGTGATTCTACAAATGTCTCCCTCACATATATTACAGGGACCAAACCAGTGTGTTTGTAATTTATTCAGATTTTGCTTCAAATCAAAATTTAGAATCTTTCCTTTTACTGGCTGGCATCATCCTATTTTAAGAAGATAACATGAATTTGTCATAAATTAGTTTCCACAGTGTACTCAAAGAACTTCTACCCATCTATTATCTAACTGCTGGAAGCAAATCAATATATCAAATTTATCTTTGATATATATATATATATATATCAAAGTATATCTTTTTGATATATTGTGATATTTTGTGCACAGAAGCCTAATTTCTGGAAATAGAGGACTACATTAATTCTTCCACACTAACATCTGAAACAAACAGGCTACTGGAAGAAAATGTTATTACACTCAGTTTGACTTTGTAGTAGTGGACAGAGCACTGTTTTACCAGGTAGTCTTCTATACTCTTAGTATCTGCTTTTGAAAAATAATTTTATCAGTAATGATGGTGTAACAAATCACCAGCTCTTTCGTGACTAGAAAATGGCATTCAATCTACTTGCTACTCAAGAAAAAAATGATTGAAAGAATTGAGACTTTTGCCATGCAGAGCACATTCCTCATTAGTCAGGAAGTTATAAAATTAAGGTTTAACCTCATTCTGTCCAGCACTTGAAAACTTCATTAAGTTGAACCTGGCTTACTGAGCATGTATACACAAACTGATATTGATCTATGTAGAATATCCTGTACTCTTCTGCAATGTCAGAACTGTCTATAACAGAGCACTGTAAATATACCTCAGTAGATGCTACATATATTTCTGGCACAGATGTTAAATAACACTTTGTAGGTGTGGACAGAGATAATCAGTTCAGGAATAAACATATCTCATGTGATTTAACTTCCGATTCCCATTGAAAGGGAAAGAGAAATAGCATTTGTTGACTCTGCTTCTCTCTGAACAGGAAAAATTGGAACAGATATATTCTAAGCTCAACTTTTCTGTGGAAGAGTTGCTGCCTGGTGTAATGACGTATTAATAAATGATTATGGAAGTAATTTCTAGTGTGTATTTGTACTATATTGTGCTCACTTTTTAATCAAACATTTATTCAGCCTCTGAAAACTCCCTGGAGTAAGTATTTAGTTTGAATTGAACTGAATAGGCTAAGATAAGTTACTTTTCCCTGGAGCTGCTTCTTAATTAATAGATTCTCAACCTGTTTGAGATAATTGAAATAAGTAGGAAAAGAATCTGCTCTTTTGCTTAAACATTTTTTAATAATAAAATTTACTTCTGTTTTAAGTTTTTTTTAATAATATAGCTGTTTGTCACCTCTGACTTGTGGTTGAGTTGACCATATAGATGTGAAAGTTTCATTCCCGGATTTTGACTAGTTCAAATAAACAAGTAAGAGGCATAGGTGAAAACAAAGAAGGTAGCTGGTGTTTCTTTAAACCTGATCAAAAATTTGGGTCAACATTCAGGCAAAGATTTGGTAGTTGAGTCAAATAAAAACTGAGACACCATTTTCTCTTTGCAGGTATATTACTTACTAAGATAATTATTTAAAAGCTGGGAGATCTGTCTGTATGATACAGAGGAAAGAAATAAAGGAAAAAGAAGAAGAAAAGAAGAAAGAATGGAAGAAAGGAGAGAAGAAAGAAAAAAATGAAAGAGAAAAAAGAAAGATTTGATTGCAGAAACACCTGAAATGATCTTGTGACTGCATATTGCATGTTCTCTCACTTTAGCAATATTCATTTATCACTTTAGTATAAATTAATTAGTAATTCTGTCTATATTGAGTTTGCATGCACTATTTCACCATTAAGTGTAATGCATTCCAAATGTCCTGTCTGGGCTATACAACTTTTTCATGAGTGCAGTAGACCCTCGACTGCATGCTTTTATCATTAAAATACTGGTCTGGCTAAAGTTCAACGTACTAAGCAGAAACAACTGTGTCTTAGCGTGGTGGAAGAGGTAACAACAAGTCACCAAAGAGCTGATCAGACTCCTTGATAGAAACTATCACTATGAGACCTTGGGATACTGGAGTGTAAAACAGGTATCTGTTTGCGTCTAAGGGTAAACAGGAGGTTCTTACTGCATTGTTAATCTTGTCATAATTGAGAAACCTGTCATCCTTTATCACTCTTGTTTGGGAGAAGCTGGGGCCAATTAACTGATTAGAGGAACTGTTAGAGGAACAAGAACTTCTTTTTTGTAAGTGAATGGTATGTAAGATGTATGTTGAACACAATAAAGGAGAACTGTTCTGATGCTACAAGAAACTGTGAGAGCTCTCTAACTCTACTGGGCACCGACATCTTAGATCTTATCTAAAGGAGGGAGGCAAATTTGATTTTTATTACGTCTCGTTAAGCATTTTAAACTCTTATGGTCTTTCAGAGCCTTGTTAAGTTTGCATAATATATATGATTTCAAAGTATAAACCTGTAAATTTCCTTTAAAGTCCAATACAGCTTATGCAAAGTTGCTTTGATAGCCCAGAATCCCGTTTCTTCATGGCTGCATGATTAATGATAGTCATGACTGCAGTTAAATGAAATTACAGTGACATAAGTGATGTGATTTCTGTCTGTTCCTCTTCTGGCAAACTATTCTGAAATCCCAAAGATAGCACATATCGAGTTCTACATCAAATATTAGAGCATTGTCCATGTGAGTACTCTGGTGTATAATGACAAATGAGTTAGTGAAATAAGATGCAAGCACTGCAAAGCGTTAGGAAAAGAAATATAGTGCCCATCAGGATAGGAGCTGCTTCCAGGGACCTGTGATTCCGGACCAACCCGAACAGGAGCTCGCACACAGCAGCTCAGACAGTCACTCATGATGCCATACTGACATAAATGAAATGTTTATGTCTTATTCTAAGCACTGAAGTTCCATAGCAATATTTCAAAGCTAAAGTGAGTGTATTTTTTTCTTGTTTTTCTTCGGAAAAATGCTAAGAGCAGTGGTAATATGGAATCCTATTGCCAGTGGTGAAAGTACCTTGTGGGGTGTTTGGATATCGCCTGCTTTATTGCTTCCCTATTACTGTGTATTCAGTGTTCATGATTTCTTCTGTGTACAGGAAGTGCAGGGCCATGTATTAAAAATACAGTCCATTCTTAACAGAGGAATATTGTCACTGAGTAACCCCACAGTATGATTATTTCTGAGCAACTGTGGAACACAATTAAGCAGGAAACATGATCAAAAAAATAAAAGAGTAACATAAAAAGCTGCCTCTACAGAGCTTTCACAGGTGTTATGAGTTTGGCAGTGCCAGAAAAATATTGCCCACACTATCCATTTTTCATCAGCCTGAACGGGTGGAAGTCAGAAGGCAGCAAATCCTGAATAAATGGTGGCTGTGGTAAAACAGGCCAGCCAAGACTGACAGTGTGCTCCATAGTCTTTAAACTGCTATGTGACCTGGCATTATTGTGTTGCAAGAAAAGGGTTGTCTTCTTCTCTGGCCTCACTGTTTTGATCCATCAGCTAGATCAGCATTGCAATACAGTGCTCTGAGTTAATGGTTTCTTTGGGTTCCAAGATCACTCCTTTCCTATCCCAAAGCACAGTGCACATCACTTTACTACTGAAAGCTGTATCTTAAACATTGTTTGATAGTGAACTTCCATGTCACCAGTCCACAGGTTGCCATTTTGACAGCAGCTCATTATGGTGACACAGCATCTCATCATCGGCAAATGAGGAAACTGTCACCTTCAGATTCATGTTGGTTCAGTAGATGCTGACAAACTTGCATATGGTGTTCTTTCTGTTCCTATGTGAGTATTCATGGCACTCAAGTGATGCAAACTTTGTGATATTCCTATATTGCCACCTTTGTCTCCAGTGCACTGAAGTTGATATTAAGACTAATTCATACCTAATTTTGTGGTTGTGATGTGCCAGTTTGTGTGGATGGGCTGATGGAGAGGTTCTTTATTTTGTGGTATCACATCTGTGCATGGGCATGCAGACATGCATGGCTTGGCTTTCACATCTCTGCCATCACTGCTGAAATGCACCACCCACCTCCTCAGTGTGATAACATCCACTGTTTGGTCTCCATGCATGTTCAGCATACATCAGTGAATGTCAGTGGGGACAGCTTTTTTCTGCATGGAGGAATTTGCTCACACACCTTTGCTTCATCCACACTTCCATGTCAGATGTCATTTTGTCAGCCTAGCCCTCTGCTGCCATCTGTTTCACAGCAATAAAGTGTAGTGGAACATTGGTGGGAAAGTCCAGACTCTGCTGCCATACCGCCAACATTCACTTCTGATGCCATGGGCCAACATAACAAAACAGGAGGCATTAATTTTAGGGATCTCTCATAGATATTACCTAGTCTAACTTCCCAATTAAACAGGCTCTCAACTCAGAGGTTTGGATCTTTTTGGCTGAGGTAAAAGTTCTTGGGAGTGTAGGATGATGAAACATGTGACAACAGTGAAATAGCTAGAAATGGAATTCTCTCTGGTGTAAAAACATAGAAAGAAAATAGAACTGTCCCCTGGGCAGTATTAAAGCTGCTTCCTTAGGAATTTGTTTCCTGCCTTACTTAATATGTCAGTAAGCCCAACAACTGTTTATCATCCCTTCCCTTGCAGTGACTCTGCCCTTGTAGATCTTCTTATTTCTGAGGTAGCTATGTGTTGGCTGCCCACTCAGTGATTTGCAATGTTTAGCTAGCTTGCAGAGTGAGTTACTTGGCCAGCTGGCTGCTTCCAAACAAACCATATAATGGATATGGTTGGTTTTTTTTCAGTGTCATCTAGGACACTAATGTGAGTGTCTCACTTCTGTTTTTCCATTGATCTATCATAAAACTTCTAGAAAACTTTCACGAGAGGATTCTTTCAACCAGCTGAAATTGGTCAAGAAGATTAAAGTTTTGGTTGAAATTATGGACAGTGTGACCACGTATGTCTTGGTCTAATAGGAAACCAAATGCATAGTTTATTAATTCACTTGATGTATTAAGTGTAATTGATTCTATTGTTGGACTTGTTCAGTTACCTAAAACATACATCAGGAATATTGTAAGGCTATACTCAATTCCATCTGTCACTACTAAGAAAAAAGTAAGTTTCCTCATGTTTATTTAATTGGTACTTTCATCTTTCTACTTGTAGCATTTAAAGGCTTCACAAACTATCTCATAAATGTAGTCCCATTTTGTTCTTATTCACCCTAAATGCTAGTGGAAAGTTCTTGGTGTAGTTGGATTCTTTGACAAATATGTAACTCTTTATCTGTCATTTTTCTAGCTGCACCTTCTCCATGCTAACTGTACATTTTATTTTAAAGAATACTTTTCCATTCTCTCTATCCTGCCATAGTCCCATTCACTCCAAATTCCTTATTTGATACATCATGTTGTCAACTTCCTGTTAAATTCACAGATGTGTTTAGTATTTTATCCTTCACTGTGTTGGGAAGGAGCTCTCCACAAACCTTCACAGAGCTGCACTATTATCACTGTTTAAAACAATGTTTTAAGATTTCTCCACAGGATTTATGCAAAATTTGATAGCAGAGTACTACTACAAGTCAAACAGACTGATCAGTCTTATTTTCCCTGTTTCCTTGTGTTCTTCATTCTATACGTGTATGTTAACTTATCTTCTACCGTGTCTGTAGAATACTAGTGTCAGACAGCACCCTTTCTCTCTCTGCGTCCTAGTGACTTCTCGCTCTCTGCCAAGGGATATTTCAGCAAGATTAATATTTTTGCAAATAAGTAACTACTGGCAAGCTTAAAATGCACATAATTACGTGCTGTATAACAACAAGTGCTTTTTATCAAAGTTAAATAAAGTTCTGTAGAAATTTCCAGTTTGCACCTTACCCGGTATTCATTTCAGCCTCTGCTGCTCTCTCCAGGACATGTGTTTAAATGGAAACACTACTGTGTAATCTGAAATGTTGCTTCCATTATGACAGCATCAAATCTAGCCTCTGTCTCATTTGTACCTGCGAATCACATGTATAGTAAGTTTTGGGTGCGGAGGGTGATGCTGTAATTGGTTGGTGGGATGGATGTTGTTTTGTTTTTAATAATTGGCTTCAGCAGTCCTTTAGCTGTGGCTGGGCTGGATGACTCCTTAAAACTCCTTAAAACTCTCATTTGCAGGCAGCTGCCAACCATCATACTAGGCCAATAGAGCTGGGGAATGCAAGAAGCAGCACGAGGAAACCAAGGCCAGATTTTCTTTATCCTGGCCTCCAGCAGACCTATTTTGCTTTCTTCCCAATAACTATAAATAACACAGTGCAAATGAGCTGCAACAAACTCAGAGACATGGGTTGCTGTTCACTGTTTGTCAGAAACTAACAAGGCTGCAAGTAAGCAGATTCATAAAGAAACAGGTGACTTCTATTATTTTTCCCTTCTTTCTAGTATTCTGAATGCCTAATAAGAGTTTTGGCAATAAGCCTACATTTGAAATATGTATTTCTTCACAACACAGCTGCAACAATTGAGATTTGGTTGCTTGTTTTTCTTATTCCAAAGTAGTATCATGTGCTACAATTACGAAATGAATATGAAGGGTGCTAACTTAACCACAGCTGCACAAGTTCATCATGAAGACTCAATACCAGGAAGGGGCTTGAATGCTTTAATAAATTGTGAAAGTGAAGCTAGAGAGAGATTGCTTCTGTCCCCAGACACAAAAATATCTTAATATGCTCTTTGCAGAAATGTATTTCATGTTACGCTCTGAAAACTATTGTTAGCAAAGAGATTATATAAAGAGATTAGATTTATTTAAATTCTGTGAAATTGCTGAAGGACTGTGCTAGTACTAGATACCTCATCTCCCTCTGACCTGAAAAACTGAAGTCTTGCAAGTATTTGTTCAATATGAGTAGCAGTATAGGATACAAATCGATGATAGTACTGTTATTGACATAGATCACTTAACCTAACACTAAATTCTCTGTAGATTTGTAGGTGTTTTGTGAGCTTATTTAGTTCTTCATTATATTGGATTCTGATTTGATCACAAAGACCCAAATTCCAGGCTTCCACTTTGTTTATTTTACCTATGTGGGATTTTAGATTAGTAGATTTAGATAAAATAGCAACAGAAAAAAGTTCATCTTTAAGAAGCTGAAGTACATAGGGGTGCACAGTAAGATTTTTCAAGGGTTCTTGCCAATTAGATCTCATTTCATGAGAGGATAAAACACCTGAAAGTTTCATGCAGCCTGATTAAAGCAGAAGTTGCAAGTCCTATTGAGAAGATGAAAGAAAATAAGCCGCCTCGAAAGCCATTTTGATCCCATCTGCCTAAAAGTAAGAAAAAAACCACAGTGAATCTTCTTATCATGCAAATATTTTCAGGTACCATTTTTAAGATCAATTGTATGAAAAATTAAATATTTTAAAATGTAAGTCTCTTATTATTATTATCTCATTTCTTTTTATATTAAGCTTTTGGATTTCCATTGAGTTTTCTAGGCAAAATGAGTAAAAGCTATTCTTGCTTCTTTCACAATTCTTATTCTCTTCAGGAATTGAGAGGAACAGCATGTAGTTGAGTTCATTACTGAAAAATATTATTTTTACTCATTAGGTGTTACAAGGGTAAAAGCTTCATGATCCAAGCATACAGAAAATCTAGAAATTTAAAACATCAGACTTTCAGCATCAGCACTTGAACATTATTCTTATTGTAATCCCAAATTTTTGGCTGATAGTTCCAAAAAGCACAAATGTGAGTTGTTATGTCTCAAACTCTTCTTAATACTACCCATCTAATGAAAGTGCTAGCACATTCTCACGGGGTATTTCCAAGACTTACACAAAGTTCCTGAAGCAAAAGAAACGCTTAGAATTTGATCTAAGGATTTTTGTAAACAAAAGTAGTTCAAACTACACTCTCTTTAAGATTTTTTGATGCTCACAAACCTTTTTTGAGGACTAGACCAGCACTTAAGCAAACACAGTTCTGAATTTCTCCCTCTGAAAGTTCATTTTGTAGAAGGCAAGAATTCGGTCTGCATCCAGGCTGACCAGAGGAAACATGCTGCTTTTATAACGTAGTTTTATGGAAACACAATAGGAACATTGTGGGGAAAAAAAAAAAAAAAAGGCAAATAGAGTGCTAGGAATTATTCAGAAAGCAATATGGCAATATGGAAGAGAAAGCATTATTATGATATCTCATGAATTCATCATGCAACTATACTTCAACATGATTCCATTTCTGCAATATTCTCTTTGAAATGTGGGGGAAAAAAAAGATTGAGAAAATGCTGAGGAGGTTATCAGGGATGATCAAAGTTAAAGAATAGGATTTATATAAGGAATAACTAAGTAGACAAGGAGTCTTCAGCCTGGGAAAGAAATGAATGAGGAGAGATACAGCAAGTCTATAAAATCATGAGTGGAATGAAAATAACCATTTCACTTCTTTTTCAGTAGATCAACTAGGGTGAATGAAAAGAAATAAACTAAGAAAAATAAAAGAAAAATTAAAATCACAGAATCACAAAATTGTAGTGGCTAGAAGGGACCTTTGGATCATCTAATCCACTTCCCCTGCTACAGCTGATATCCCAGAATAGCATACACAGAAAAGCATCCGTGTGGATTTTGAATATCACTGGAGAGGTAGACACTACAAGATCTCTGAGCAGCTTGTGTTAATGTTCTGCCACCCTCAAAATAAAGAAGTCTTTCCTCGTGTCCTGATGGATCTTCCTATGTTCCAATTTGTGCCTCTTGTCTCTTACACCTATCACTGGGCATCAACAAAAAGATCCTGGTCCTATCTACATGATTCCTACTCATAAGGTATTTATAAGTATCAGTAAGATCCCCTCTAGGTCTCCCTTCCTCCAGGTTGGACAGTACCATGTATCTCAGTGTTTCCTCACAAGGGAGATACTCCTGGCCCTTGATCATCTTTGTGGCTTTGCACTGGACTCTCTCCAGAAATTCCATCTTACTTCAAATGGGGATCTTAGAAATGGACACAGTGGCCTCACCAGGCTAGAGTGGAAAGGGAGGATCACCGCCCTCAATCTGCAGGCCAAACTCTTCTTCATGCACACCAGGATACCATTGGCCTTCTTGGCCTCAAGGGCAAGCTACTGGCTTGCAGTCAACCCATTTACACCATGATAACTTCTCTGCAGAGTTCCTTTCCAGCAGGTAAACCCCTAATCTGTACTGATACACATGATCACCTCCCCTTCAGATGTAGGACCCTCCACTTGCTCTTGTTGAACGTCATGATGTTCCCCTCCACCCAATCCCCCTCTCTGTCCAGGTTTCACAGAATAGTAGTACAGCCTTCCAGTGTGTCAGCCACTCCTCCTGGCTTCATATCATCAGCAAACTTGCTGAGGGTGCATTGTGTTCCTTCATCCAGATTATAGATGAAAATGTTGAACAAAATCAGACCCAGTACAAACCCCTAAGGAATATTGCTAGCCAAAAGCCCCTAGACTCTGCACCACTGATCACAGCCTTCTAAGCTCTACCACTTAGCCAGTTCACAATCCACAGACTGTACACCCATCTATCCCACACTTCTTAAGTTCACCTGTTATGTAAAATAGTGTCTAAAACCTTGCTGAAGTCAGAGCACGCTACAGCCATTGCTGTCTGTTCATCTTCCCAACTGGTCACAACATCACAGAGGGCTACCAGATTATTAAAGCATGATTTTCCCTTGGTGAATCCCTGGCGACTATTCCTGATAACCTTTTCCTTTTCAGGGACAGAAGCGAGGCTGACCAGCCTGTAGTTTCTCAAGTTTTCCTTCTTGCCGTTTTTAAAAATGGAGTGACACTTGCTTTTCTCCAGTCCCAGGCTCCTCTCCCATTCTCTACGACCTTTCAAACATGACAGTCACTGAGCAGTCACTTCTGCCAGCTTCTTCAGGACTCATGGTTGCATCTCATCAGAGCCTAGGAGTTGTGTGCATCAGTTTCGCCTAGACTATCTCTGACCAGACCCATCTTGACCATGAGGAAGTCTCCCTTTCTCCCTACCATCTCTCTTACCTGCAGGATCTGGGATTCCCAAGAGCCAGTTTATCACGAAATAAAGATTGAAGCAAAATATACTCCTCAGGATGTTTTATATGCTCAAACCTTTCATGAGATCAAAAAAGAATCTAGACCAAATTAAGAAATATCTTAAAGGCTGACCAAAAACAAGAGTTGTGGCTCATAGTTTTCAGAGTCATAACTGCTAGCTGTGAAGAAATATATAAAGGAGTATCTCCTGCACCTGTGCTCTGAGAAGATATTCAGGGCAAAACAAAATGTTGCTCTCACTCAATAAAGTTATTGATTTATACATGTACACTCCATGTATGTGCAAAAGAGAGACCGAATTTAAGTGCACAAACATATTTTGGCTCCATACAATTTTGCCACTTTTTAACACATCCTGGAATGTCTCCTACTTTAGAAGATTATCATAAAGAAAAAAAAAAAAAAAAAGAAAGAAAGAAAGCTATCTACTTATTGCACATTATCACATACCTTACAATTGTTAAATCACTGAACCATTTATTTTAAGTAACTTTCTCGGATCAGCAGTTTTATTTGATTCAGATCTGTCAGAATCTGTAATAAGTGAACTGTCTCCTTTCAAATAGAAAATAGAAAATATCAGATAGTAAAACTGAAACATTTTATAGGTTAAAGTTTATCTACCAATTTTGCTGTCCCTAAAGTAATTAAAGATCTTAATGAGAATGAGGACTTGTGTTTGCCTACTTTGTATAAAAAAATGCTGCCACCCACATGTGCTTTCCCAAGATCACTGCAAGACTTATAACATTTCCCAACATAAACACATATAATCCTCAACAATTGTAGTTTTATTTAAAATGCAGTCATTCTGTGGTGTTCTTTGGATTTTCCCTTTAACTTCGGGCCAGATGGTGCCAGCAGGAGCTTGTAATGTGAAGCGTGTGAATCTGTTCTCACAAATAAGGAACTTTTGAAGACGTTGCCCTTCAGTGAACTGCTGCAATATAAAGGGTTTTTTAATTTTTTTTTTTTTTTTTTTTTTTTTTTTAGATAGAAGGGAGGTTTGTTTTGTTGGTGTTGAATGGAGTGAGAATACAGATTTCTTCTATTTTCCAGGTCTGCACATAAAGATGTTACTTATTATCACCCGCCTCTGTAAGAATGCCAGAGTAGAACTAGTCTTATTGTATATGACACAGACCCCCTCAAGTATTGACAGCATTTCGTTTAACTTCTCTTCATTTAAGCTGTTTGGTACCCACAGGAGGACTTACTGTGTGAAATAAGCACAAAAGCAAGTAAATTCAGCAAATAAATGGAATTGGGCTTTTTTGTCTGCTTTCTTCCATCGTAGCCATTCAGACTTTCATAGTTACAGTAGTGAAAGAAAGGAGCTTGAGGGAATTAATCATTGTCTTCAATAGGTGCAATAGTTACAGCCACAGGCAAATGTCATAATTAAAGTAAGGTTTCACCACTCTTGCACCATGAAAAAAAGCAGCTTTACACACTCTGGTATACACAGAAGAAACTAGAAAGTTTCTTCAGCAATTAGAAAGACTTCTCTGTGATGAAATACAACAAACTCAATATTTTTCACTTTATCTTAGACCAATTATGCTATGTCTGGTAGAGCTGAAAATAAGATTTTAGCTCTGTAAGACATCTGATATTTTGATATTAGTTTTCTTTCCCAAGGAAAACCTGAGCTGAAAAATTTTCCAGAGAATAAACATTTCCAGGAAAGGTTTATTCAGCAGTGAAGATATTTTTCATTTTGAAATGGTTCAGACTTATTTTACATCTACCTAAGCCAGAAATGTGCCTTATAGGAAAAAAACACAGCTGTCTTATACGTTAAAAATTGGACTTCTCAGCTGCTGGGGAAATGTACTTTATCCGAGAGCAATCCTCTGCAAATAAATGTGCTCTGATGTATCATGAAAATTACAGACTATCTAAGCTGAAGTACTGTGAAGTACCCAGACTGTACTACTTTAATGAGGCCTTAAAGCTGCTTAAGAAGAAAGAAAAGTGCATTCAGTGCATCCAGGCTGAGATGTGTTGAGATGGTATGGAAAATAAATTTTGCTACTGAAAATAATATGACAGTACACTTTCCCATAAATTTCATTATTTGGAAAACCTGAATTTTATTTTTTTTAATATATAATAACTGTTAAATTTGGAGAGCTTAATCAATGTCATATTTTAAATAGCAATGAGTATGAGCCATGGCAACTTAAGACACAATTTTCCAATTTCTTTTTTTTAACTCATCAATTGCATGAAGTTCTGTGGGTTTCACATGTTTTATGGTGTAAAATTACACCTTCCACATGAAGAAGTATTGAAGAATTACATCTTAGTTTATTCCACAATGCAGTTTTCACTGAATAAAACACGTAAGACACCCTATGGGATGACACAAGCATTAGCTAAATATTTTACTTAATACTTTCAGCTGCACCAATTGGTAGAAAGCAATTTTGCTTGGAGAACAGCCACTTTTTCTGTGGTTACTGCCTCTGTTTCTTGATTCTTAAGGTCAGTGCTTATAGAGAGGTAATCTACAGTTGGTGTTAAAACTTTCCCTATCCTAAATTTCAGGCTGTTTGGACACTTCCCAGTTCTTCTCTTTACTATTTCAAAAATGCATAGATTTGATGAAAGCAGTTTTAACTATCCTGGTGCCTGTATTTATGTTTTCAGTGTATTTAACTAGCATTTTTATTGACTTCTGTGTTTATGAACAATTTTGTTTTCTGTGAGTCAATGGAACTATTTCCACACATTTCAAACTTTCCTCATTTGATTGCATTAAAGAATGATCAATGCTTTACAAGTCAAAGAAATAATCTGTTTTAAAAATGCTGCATATCCTTACCTACACAATGGAAGAAAATCTTTTTAAAATTACGATGTTGAAAATTGTATTTGTAGTGAGTCTCTACGCATATACAGTTCAAGGTACTGTTTTCATCTTGTCCAGATCAAGAGTAGATTTTGATTGCAGCACTTAGTAAGATAAAATACTTTACTTGTTGTTCAGTAGGCCTGTTTTAGAAAAGGAACAGAATCCAGATGGTCAGTGCAGCAATCTAACTAGTAAACCATCCTTTCACTGCACATATTTTTTGCTCATTTATTAAATACTAAAGATTCTTTGAATCTCAGGTCTCATTTCTAGGTAATAACAGGAAGCTGGTCAAAAAACTTGTTGTATCAGCTTTCATTTTTTGTTTGCTAAAGGCTATTATTTTATTAGGGTTGGTGGAAGCTTTACTTGGATAACTAGGTTAGGAAGCTAGACGTTACACAACCAAATACTTCCATTTCAATATGTGAGATATATAAAAATTCTTATTTCCTCTCTCAAGTTCCCACTCAAATGTACAGACTTTGTCATATAGCCTTCCCTTAATTCTTTCCTTGGCTAAGGATTTAATTTGCATAATACATGAGACAAAGTATTAGTATAAACATTAATACAAGTTTTGCAGTTAATTTAATTCTCATCCTGGATAATAACAATCAGTGCCTGAATCTTAGTAAGGTATACCTAATCAAATTTTAAAACCTTTATTGCTGGACTAGCAGGAGACTCCCATTGTGACAGACACCTCATTTAGCCATTGGCAGGTAATTTTAGCCAGACAAGTAAAACTGTCAAATCTGTTTTCCAGTTAGTGAATAATTACATTGCAGAAGGATTTGTGATGTCTAAAAGGACTAACAAAGTCTATACATTTTATCAATGTTATAACAATATGGAAATTGATTCATCTGTAGAGAATCTCTCATTGATGAATTAATGATGTAGTTGATGATGTTTTTAGTCTGTTTAAAACTTGTTTGGAACTCAAAGTCTTTTCTAAACAGTAAACCTCTAGTAAATTCAGAAGGAAATAATTTACTTACTGATCTACAATACTCTCCAGATTTAATAATAATAGAAGTCCTGTGACCTTCAGTTCATATTGTCTTCAAATGTCAAGTCTTTCAACTATAGTATTCCAAGTATAGAATCACAGAATAGTCTGTATTGTAAGGGACCCTTAATATCACCTCTTTCCAACCCACTTCTCACTAGACCAGGTTGCTCACAGCCCCATCCAGCCTTGCCTTGAGTGTTTCCAGGGAGGGGGCATCCACAACCTCTCTGGGAAACGTCTTCCAGTGTCTCACTAGCCACACAGTAAAGAATTTCTCCCTGATATCTAGTCTAAATCTACCCTCTCCCAGTTTAAAATTATTTCTCCTACATCAATAATCTAGTATTGTATGAATATTGGACACCCCATCTTCCTTTCAATTTCTCAAGTATTTTTGTATGCAAGCTAACATTTAGCACGCTAGTGTTGAGGTAAACAAACATAGTTGCTATTATTATTTTTGTTCGCAATGAGGATTGTTTGAAAATTAGGTTATACTTCTTCATTATTTCCATTCCTACAAATTTGTATTAAGCAAACCAAATGAGAAGTTGTTGCTTCCTGTCTTGTGGTCTCAGAACAAAACTTTCCAATGCTTCATATTATGTTTAATAAATCCTTTTTTTTTTTTTTTTTCCTCTAAAACATTCTTTTTTTTTTTAACTTGCAAATACTTTCTTCATGATAGCGTACTTATTTAATAATAAACTTTCAATAATGTTTTCCATTTTCTACCCTGTAAAGATTTTGAATTAAAGGGCAGATTGCATGTGAAAATGAATCTTGTTCTAAATGAACTTTATTTTGTATATAACATCAAAAGTGTGAATTGTCTGAATAAATAAGTGCAGTGATGAGATTTATTGTTATTATTATTATTACAACAGCTATTCTTAAAAAAAAAAAAAAAAAAAAAAAAAAAAAAGCCAGAACCAGAAGAAAACAAAATAAAAATGTTACCAGTCAATCTTGTTCTGACTGAGGGACTTGTGAGCTGATCATCAGGTACATCCAGTGTTACCTCAGGAACACTTATAAAAATTCATGAACTACCATTAACATGAGTTTTAGGTACTAGCTAACCAGACAGGAGGTCTCTTGTGATGCTTAACATATCCAAGATAATAAGTAGCTATGGCTGAAACAAGCAGTGAAGAGGATCCACATGTTGTTGCTGTTGTAGTCCTAGATCTGTTCAAAAATAAGGGATTGTATAAAAAATACAGACAAGGCCATCCAGAGTGCTATATCTCATCTCTAATGACTCTGGCAGCACATAATGATCAGATATTAAAACAGGTAATAAAACAAATCCTTCTCATCTCCCATTGTAGCACAGCAGTGACAGAAAGCACTAGCCATCTTCAAGAAAAAATATTACCTCTTTTGTGGTGTTTTTTGCACATAGAAACATCATTGCTTTATTATTCAGATGCAGATATGTTTCTGGTATTTTTCTTCAGGAAATATCTGTGGAGCTCAGGAAAATGATAAGCAGGCCTAATGGAATGGGAGACTTTATAAACTGAAGAAAAAGGCTTAGTGAAGAAGTTCTGATGTTCAGGCTAAATGGTAGTTCTTTCACAATTTCTTCTGAAAATATTCATTTCTATATTGAAGTTAATGAATGTGTCTTTGAAAAGAGAATGGATGTAGGGTTTGTTGTAATGGGGCCTACAATGTATTTCATATAATGCAATCAAGTCTTCCTATAATTTTAAACTCCCAGTTCTGAAAGACTTCAGATAGATCAGGACTGTAATTAGGTAAACAAAAACTTAATTTGATAGTGACAACTTTTTTTTAATGGCAGTAATTATTTAATCTCTTTAAAGTTTATGGCATACTAGTATATCACTACATATTGCACATACGTAATATAAAGTGGGATTTAAATTGTGTGCTTCATTTACAGAAGGTAGTCATTTTGAATGGCAGATATTCTCTGGTTACCCAAAATGAAAAGCAATTTGAAGACTGTGAATCAAATACTTGATAGAGAATCTGTAGTTCCAGTTCTGTCAAGAGAACTCTGAATTGGAAGTATATAACTCAAAATAAATTCCTAAAAAAAACAATTAATTAATCTAAAATCTAGAAGATAAATTTAGATTTTACACCAATGCACCAGTATTATGAAAAGGTACCACAAAATACTTGGAAAGTCAAACTTATCCAAGCTTACTGCAACAAGATTGACCATGTTGTACATACGGATGCAGTATGGGGTAGGATAACCAGTTTGGGAATAACTTTTGTTGTCACAACTGGTATTTCCATCTCTTGGGGAACAGAGTTATATCTACTTGGCTTTGTAAATGCCTAACTGAAAGTTATTAATGTTGAAATCTGAATTTAAAGGAAAAACTAAAATTACTAATTGAAGGGTGAGGAAAGTAAAGGTGCAGCAGAAGAAGAAAGTTGATACTGTTTTCTGGTCCTACCAGCAAACACCAAAACAGTCACATTGCTCTAGCATTCTGATTATAGAAATTGTGCAGAGCAAACATTTTTGTTTTATAAGACTGACTTGTGCTCTTCCTTTGGCTGGTAACATGATCCAGCTTTTTTGAACAAGGGCTGTGAATGAAAGGCTAAGTCTGGGTAACAGGAAATGCTACCAATCAGCCTTGCAGTTTTCCTCTAGGAATGATCTCGTGCAATCTATGAGTAGACAGGAAATGTGCTGAGATATATTTAGTAAGGTTTCCACATCATTAACTGCTTATTCTGAGCAATAATAAGTAATCAAGGAGCTGATAAACATGGCAGTTCTTGAGTATCCCTTGAGAAGTTTTTATTATGGGGGTTCTACTTCATTATACAGCTGGCTTCAATAGGTCCTAGAGGAGCTGCCTGTATTTTCTTGTTTTAGAGATCTATTTTTCCAAATGTTACTGGTAATTTTGGTGCTCAAGCTTAGAACATGTGACTTGAAATGGTGATTCTAATAAATTCCTCACGATCTTCGTTCCATGCTACAATACAAAGGCTCTTTCATCTTCCTAAGTTTGTGCTTCTAAGGATAGCATTGAGTTTTCAACTCCTCTCTTTGCTCATTGCCTCAAAATTTTTTAAATGATTATGAAAATATGGTCCAACAAAGCTTTGACTGCTGTTTAATCCTTGAGAACATGCTTCAGACATCCTCAGTATTTTCTGAGGCCTAAACTGTTGCTTCTCGATTTAGAAACTCCAACACCTGGATAAGAAATACAACCAGTGTTTACTGCATTTCCTTTGTTATGAATAACAGTATATAATGTACAAAAAAGCTGCAGCATACCTGTGAAGAGATGAATCAGCTGCAGGAGTGCAGACTAGGACAAATCACTCTCAAGAGAAATAGCAAATTGTGGTAAAATCTCTTGAGCTCCTGCTGTCTGACACGATGAATCCAAATTATCCTTAGCATCCCTATACAGTGACAGAGTTAGTATCACACTAGTCATCTTTGCTGTTAACAGAGGTGATCTCATGCAGTTCAGTTCCATAGAAAGTGGAGCCAGTATGGGAAGTGAGCCTTGAGAACAATTCTTCTGAGATTTGTAAGAGAAAACCTACTTGGGCACTGTGATTCAAAATTTCAGAAAATAGATGCATAACGGAGTGCAAAATGTGAAAGTCCGCTGCATCCCTGAAATAGAAGAAAGAAGAGGATTCTTCAGTCTCACATGGGGAAAGTTCTTCATTTTTATTTAATTTCCATTGTTTTCAAAATTAATAAGGATCTGAACAGTCCAACAGAAAATTGTGGCATTCTTTATTTGTATTTTAATACATGCATTGGATTTAGAACACTGAAAAGAAAAAACTTGATAATCAATTTTGTTCAACAGTAGGAAATTTAGTATTCCAGTTACTTATCTAATTGTAAGTCCATATGGAGGGTGATTGAATATTCTTTCTAAAGTATATAATTTATATCAATCTTATTTCCTAATTGATTTTTTTTCTGTGAGGGTAAACTGGCCTATTTGGAAGTGGTACTGTCAACAAGAAGACTAAGACAAGGGGAAAATAATGAATTAAACTTTATGTTTACTGAATGAAATACTGAATACTTGTAACTGGAATGTAATCTCTTTGAATTAGTCAAACTATGAACAAACTATTGTCTAAATATTCTGTCTCTCCAGATACTAAAGAAGGACATAGACTTGTCTTACAGATGGATGAAAGCCATCACTGCAGCTGTGACAATATGTATAAAATGTGGTGCATACCATTAAAATCAGGCTTGGATGTAAGGTGAGAAATCACAATACAAAATCATACATATCTAAAAAATTAGTCCCTTCACACACTTTTTATGTGCAAGTGGTCTTTCATAGCAGAGATTCTACCTCCTGCTTAAACATTATTCATTATTACGTCAGTGATAACAGTTGAGACGTTATTCAAACTGTCAGCTACATACGAACTTTTATGCTTCATGATTCAGTGCATGTTCAACAAGTTTGCAGATCACACCAAGATCTATGCTGTAGTCAGTGTGCTGGAAAAAAGGGATGCCATCCAGAAGGTCTTTGTGAATGCTTGAGAAATAGGCCCACATGAACCTCGTGAAGTTAACAAGAATAAGTGTAAGGTCCTGCACCTGGACTGGGGCAACTGCAAAAGTAGCTTAAACTCACTGTAACCACCACTAACAGGATCTAGAGAGCAAGATGTGTGAGAAGCATCTGAGGTCACTTGGTTCGTTCAGCCCAGAGGAGACTGATGGGGATCCTCATGAAAGCATACAGCTTCCTCACAGAGGAGCAATAAGTGGACTATGAGCAGTCTTGAGGAGAAGGAACACAAGACAGCAAACTGCAGCCTAGCAAGCCAACCATATCCTGGCTTCCACCAAAAATACTTTTTCTTGATGAGGAAGTGATTCTCCCTCACTACTCACTCTTCTAAGACACTAAAACACTAAGACTTGGAATCTTGCATCACACTGTTTTAGCATGTACAGAGGAGGACTGTGAAGATTGTCTGAGGGCTGAAATACCTATCCTATCTAGAAAGGCATAGAAAAGAGAATGCTCTGGAAAGGCTTTATAGCAGTATCTAAAGGAGGCCTCCAGGAAAGGGGAGGAGACAATCTTTTTCAGGGATTATAGTGACAGCACAAGGGATAATGGTTTTTCAATAATGAAGGGTGGGTTTAAATTAGATATTAGGAAGATATTATTCATGATGAGAGTGGTGAGGCATTGGAATATCTTATCCAGAGAAGCTGTGGATACTGCATCCCTGGAAATGTTCAAGTCCAGGTTGGATGGGTGTTTGAGCAATCTGACATAGCGGAAGGTGTTCCTGATGAGACGTGGGGAGGTGGAACTAAATGATATTTATTATACTGTAAGTGAGGTATCACCAGCACAGAGAAATGAGTCAGGATCACCTACCTCGACCTGCTGACCTCACTACTTTCAATGAATCCCAGGCCATAGTTGGCTTGTTTGGACATCAAGGGCACACTTTCAGCTCATGACCAGCTTCCCATCCATCACTAACCCCAGGTCCTTTTTGTCAGGGCTGTGTTCCATTGTTTCAGCCCCAACCTTGTACTAAGTGGATGTTGCCACAACCCATGTCCATGACCTTGTGCTCGGATTCACTAAACCTCATGAAGTCCACCTGGGCCCACTGTTCAGCCTGTCTAGGTCGCTCTGGATGCCACACCACTTTTCTGGCAAGCAAGCTGCACCACGCATCCACAAACTCACTGAGGGGACTCTCAATTTCACGGTCATTCTCACTGATGGAGACATTAAACAGCACCAGTTTCATTACTGACCCCTGAGAGACACCAATCATCACCAATCTCGATCAGCCATTGATCCATTGAGCCATTGTCTACCAGCTATGTACAAGAGTCAGCCACTTCAAAACAAGGTATGTGACCAGTTGAAGAAGAAAACAACTTCTGAAGGAGGAAACAACTTCTGAAGAAGGAAACAACTATATTTCTATATAAACTAGAATAGCTTTTGTTGGTTTGTGTCATTTCTTCATTTCTACATAGAAGACTTTCACACGTTTTAGTTTTATATCCATTCATCCTACCTGCAATTAGTCAGACAGATGAACAAGCTGATACTAGTGAACTATTACATAAGGCTAATGCCAGCTGATTGACCTTCACTGGGGGAATGCAGTTCAAGGTAGGTTTAATTTCTTTACCCACATTTCCCATTAAAATTGGCTAGATTTCTTGGACAAGTAATGAGGTCATCATAACCAAAGATTTAATTTTATCAGTGAAATAATGGAACTTCCTTGCATTAAGATCTGGAAAGGTTGAATCCACTTTTCTGAAAGCTAAATATTTTGCTTAACACTAAGCATAAATGATAATTATATCTCTGCAAATAATAATTTTATAATTATTCTATCCTGTTTCAGTAGAGGTTACTACCTACTCTGGGTGTAGTACCAAGAATCCCACATGTGATATTGCCTTTGCAGAAGCCTAGACTTGCTATTTCCCACTATTGCTTTGAGCTGTAAGGGAACAAAGCCAAACAGTGGGGCACAATTCTATTTAAATCTATGAAGTGTTTTCTTCACAGTCTGAAGTTATTTGCATACAAAATTAATAGTCAATTACAGTCAGTGTCCACCTGTATTTGTATATCAACTGTATTTACAGCTACTAGTACTTATTATAAAGTTCTACTGTAAAGCCAGAAATAGTCTGTATAGAGTGAGTCAGCAGACTCAATTCATTTTCAAGACCTCAACTGTAATAACAATTACCTGGAGTAATCAAAACAACGGAGCTGCCTATGTCTTTGTTTCATAAGCATGAAATAGTAATAGAAAATCCATACAGCGGAAAATCAGAGTTCTAATAACACTCTATTTGTTATGTCTCTATTGTTTCATCCCTGCTTCTACTTAGCTTTACCTGCAGACTGGTTTTCCAGATGGAAAAATAAACCTGATATTTCCCTGGCTTCTCGTACTCTTTCACTACGCTTGATTCTTGTACAGACTTCAGAAAAAAGAATGAAGCTTCTTCTGACTTTCTGTTCTGAGTTGGAGGCCTGCCTAGATTTTCCATTCAATAAATAATGTCGCTTGGCATGTGGTGAGAATCAGTGACAAGACCAAAGATGTTCTGCTTCAATTACAGTCACAGAATCTTCATTTTCAGACACTCACAATATAGGTATATACATATGCCTAAGTGTATAAATGCATTTATCCTGATATGTATCTCTGTGTGCCGATGTAAGAAGAGAAGCATCAAGCTGAAGAGCAAGGTTTTGCTTTGGTACAATACAATTATTGCCTCTGCATTTATCTGAAATAATATTTGTAAAGCACTCTAAGATGGGATCCAGTTGCTTAAACATGGGAGTCTACTTGAGATGCCATAAATTATTCCATCTGTCCTCCAAGCAGACACTTCAGAACAACATGGGTCTTGTGTCACCTATGCCAAACTCAGCGAAGCATCTGAATATGGCCTCTGAAATTGCTCTGGTGTGTATGCATGTTACAAGCAACTAAATTCAGCTCCTGGATTCTGATTTTCTCCACAAACCAGTAGTTTTAGTAGTTCAGGATAAGATTCTCTGTTATTTTTCAAGTACATATTTATATATACATAATTTTTTGTTATTCAGATAGAAGTAAGGGAACTTTGCTGTTTGATATGATTATTTATGCTGATTTCTAAGATTTATTCCTTAACTTCTGTTACTCTGTAGAAAAGCTATTTGTAAGGAAATGTCAGAGGAAAGAAATATTCATATAGCTCTTCGGGGATGAACATTTTTTTTCCTGTCAGTCTCTGGTATGAGCTTGACTGCATACAGTCATGCTGTTGTTTTTGTGCTTCTTGGAATAGCTTCTACCCCCTACTTCAGGATTTGTCCTTTTGTAGCCCATCAGGTCAGTAAATCTGTGCTCTTTGGGCAATGGCTGATGTGTCGTCACATACATACTGCATGTGATGACATACACTGCAACCGTGGTCCCACTCACCATTTAGCTGTATCAGATCCTGCTGATCAGCCCTACAACAGCTGTACCATCTTTGCAACTTCTGTTCGTTTGACTTCTTTTGTTGTCTTTTGTTATATTTTGCTTTGTTATCTTTTCTCATTTTTGTTATTGTAGCTGTTTATTAGTCCTTAATAAAGCTGAGATAGAGCTGATTTTCCTCATTGCTTGATATGATGTTACATCCTAGTTTCAGGAGAAAAGACATTGTTGATCATGTAAATGTCTTAGCTGATGCAGAGCAGTGCTGCATGGAACCAAGGACACTTCACCTTTTCAGCTTCTTGTACTGTCCTGCCAGTGAGGGAGCTGGGGCACAAGGAGATGGTAGGGGACAGAACCAGGAAAGATGACCTAAAATGACCAAAGGGATTTGCCTCATACTGTATGACATTATGTGAGAAAAACAAAACTGAGGGGATTTGGCTGAAGGGCGCTGCCACTGCAGAGGGACTGGCTGGGCATTAGTTGGCAAGTAGTGAGCAATTGAGTTGTCAATCATTTTTCTTGTGTATATCTGTGTTTATATGGTATATATGCACATATGTGTAAGGATTGCTCTGAAAGTAATTCCTCCTATTTTATCACATTCTCAGCATTGGCTTTGGGCCCCTCACTACTGGAAAAATATTGAGGTCCTGGAGTATGTCCAGAGAAGGGCAACAAAACTGGTGAGGAGTCTGGAGCACAAATCTTGTAATGAGCAGCTGAGGAAACTGGGACTGTTTAGGAAAAGGGGAAATTCATGGGAGATCTTATCATTCTCTACAACTGACTACAAGGAAGATGTGGTGAGGTGGAGGTCAGCCTCTTTCTATCACTAGATTAACTATAGATGGAATGAGATATAATGTATTTAAGTTGCACCAGGAAAAATTTCATCTTAGCTAGTGCGGTGAGTTGTTGGAATAAGCTGGCCAAGGAGGTAGTGGAGTTACCATCCCTGGAGGTTTTCAAGAAGAGAGTAAATGTGGCACTAAGGGATATGGTTTTGTGGGCATGGTGATGCTAGGTTGATGGTTGGACTAGATGGCCTTAATGGCCTTTTTCATCTTCAAGGACTCTATCATTCTATCATTCTGTATTGGATGTCAATGGTATGGCAGTAGAAGTTAAACCTTTCCATTAATATCCACTATATTTCGTTGCTGTGCAACAAGTGGCAGCAAAGGGGCAGTCTGGCAAGATAGTGTCTGACATGCTTGTGAAGCAAAAGTGTGGAACTGAATTCCTTCATGCAGAAAAAGTGACACCTTATTGACAGTCATCAACACTTGCTGAATGCTTGTGGGGAACAAGAATGGATATGAGAACAATGATGTGCTGGATGGTACATTTTAACAGTGGCAGCAACAGTGACTGTATAACCTCCATTGGTGCCGATTTTTATGAGCACAGAATTCAGTCTCTTCAAGACTGTCAAAAATGAATAGCTAATGGTGGTGACTATTGAATAGTGTTTTGTAGCTGAGAATTTGCTCTATCAAATAATGTATCAAACTGTATCTACTCAAGTTTCTGTGAAAATAAATAGGTGGCATTACTTTGGAGCAACCTAAGTGTATGATTAACATCACTATTATTTCACTCTTCTTTTTCTGTCTCACAAAATATTTTTTATCTCAACCTGTGAGTTCTACTTCGTTTTCTTTTTTTTTTTTTTTTTCTAATTCTCTCCCCATCCCACTGGGAAGGAGTAGAGTCAATGAAAGGTTGCTTAACAGGTTAGCACACAACATTTGTACATGCAGTTTTTCCTTTCTTCAAAGCCTTATCTGAACTGCTTCACCACAAAGATAAATCTTTTTTTTTATGCTGCTTTCAACAACAAGTACTTATTGATGTTTTGCCTTGCATGGAGGTCTTTCCTCTGCCATCTCTCCTGGGGTACTTCCAATCCAAGACACCTGGCCACGGACGGCTTGTATGGCTTCTTACCAAGTTGCATTGGCTGACACAACTCACGAATTCTCCTTGAAGAGAGGACCTTGTTTCTTCATGAGTTTCTTCATGAGGCAGTAAAACATTATTTATTGTGACTGCTGCTCAGATGGGCTTGATATTAGTCTAACTTCGGTTTGTAATAAATAGTCAGTGCAACAGGTTTCCGTGATCATCTGGACTTTCATGTAGATAAAACAGACTTGCATCACAGGACCAGCATATGTTTAAACAGACTTGTACCGCTTTTAGGAATTTAAAAATACAACCAGCACTGCCAAGCTGTCTTTTGAAGGTACTTACAGGGGGTTCAGGATGAAGCCAGGTAGTAATAAATTCATTTTATGCATCCTGAGTCTGGAAATCTGAAGCTGCATCAGCTTCTTCGGAAGCATTATCTTCCAGGACAGTGCTCTGACCTTAGGTGCTGGGCAGCAGGAGAGAGCTGACCTACAAAAATATATTTTGCTGTTGAGAAAAAGGAATAGCTTAAAACCTCATGCACTAATCAGTAAATTGTAATAAAATTTATGAGGCAAGAGAGAAGAGGGTTGGAGTTGAGGCTTCCAGAACCAGCTTTATGTACTATACACAGTTATTTCGTATAGGTATTAAGGAATTGAAGCATTAGTCAAAGTGCGTTAGTAATAAATAAGGTGAAGAAAAGCAGTGCAATTCTCATAACTCCTAATATGGTGTCATGTTAATAAATATGAGGAAATCATTTGTGAAATTCTTTCATAATCGTAACATATAGAAAGATTATGGCACATCTTTCACTCACTTATGCTCAGTCCATGCAATCAAATTGAAGACAGTGATATTCCACAAATGTAATGAGGCTGCCCAGTATCATCTGTCCAAATTCTGCCTGAAATTATACTGTTGCTGTTCATCATAAGTAAAATACAGCTATAGTCATTGGAAAGAAGCAGAGGAACTTCTTGGAATGGAAGCCAAAGTTGCAGGTTACTCTATAAAGTTCTCACTGCACATCAAGGTAGCAGTCAAAAATTTTCACAGATCCTTCTTTTTGCTGCATACAATTCAAGCATGCAGTGTTTCTTCATTTTGCTTTCTTCTTTCTGGGAAAAGCTGAAAAGTTTTGCACAGATGTCTTGGAAAGAAATGTAGAAGAAGGCACTGATTGATTAATGGAGACAGAAGAATGTGAAGTTATTCAGCAAGAATAGAAGGAAAACTAACTCACCAAGGCGTAATATTCAAGTCAATATCTCTAGCAGTGAGTGTAAAATTCTGAAAGGATAAGCTCAGAAAAAGTTCACCCTGCACTTTGGAAGTCTAATATTTTGACGACATATTAAAAATTACATCCACCAATTGATGCAGTGGCTAAAGAAATTACTGTGTGGCTTTATGTGCTGTCCAAAAAGAGCCCTTTGTAAATATACTTCAAATCAGTTTGCTGAATTTAATAAACAGTAACTCTAAAACGCTAAGTGACTGTAAGATCAGCTAATATCACTGACAAAACCAGCTTTTCCCCCAGTATTCTTTGTTTTGTTTTGCTGGGTTTTGTTTGTTGTCATCACTGTGGTGTTGTTTTTTTAATAATACAACTCTATCAGTCTATCTGCATTAGCGACCTGTTTTAAGAATACATTGTTTGTCTGGATAAATGTTCCACTGCACAGCACCAAGGAAACTGTTGGCCTGGTTCCCAGTGCTACTGATGGAGGGGCACTGCTCATCTGTGCTGATTTCTGTATGCCTCCCAGCTAAGCTTTGACTGGAATAAACACAGGGGGAAAATGCAACAGTCCAAATAAGAAGAACTCTCATACTCAAAAAAAGGAAGAGAAAAATGGAAGAGAGAGCAATTAAGGAGAGGCTAGATCTCAAGTGCTGAAGCAAGGCAACTTGGCAATTAGAAATTCTGCGTAAAAAAGAAGATATTTTGGACTTGCTGGTGTCATTGTCAAAAATCCAGTGTGACCAAATGGTTTTTTTCTGTCTCTGTTTCTTGAGAAGCATATCCTTTTACTTCCCCCACAGCTCCAGAAAAAGCTTGTCTGCTGTGGAACTGTGATAGCATATCTGTGGAAAGAGTGTAGGAGTCTTTTTTTTCTTTTTATACTCATTCTATGCATGTAACATTAGTAGAGATGGTTGGATACCGTGTCCATACCTCTGGTTTTAAGTAAGTCAAGGACTTGGTTGCACACTTACACATTAAACATGAGGGGAGGGGAAAGAAAAATATATTTGGAGGAGCCTATATCTTTTTCTTCACTACATATTATGTAAAAGTGATAATGCACATTTAATGGAATACCGTATAAAAATTACTGTGGTAACAATAGAAGAAAAACATCTGTAATTACTAATGCAGCACAAATAATATTTCTTAATAAGTTAAGAAACACACTTGTCAAGTGCCACAGTAGCACTTCCTAGATTCACTCTGTTCTTTCCATGGAGCTGAAATTGTTGTAGGTATGTAATGTGTCCAAAATCATCTTATCCATATTGATGTATTCACAGACAGCAGTTTACAGTACAAGTAAGAGATTCTTCACTGACTACTTTTGACCTCACCCAAATACATAGCAAAACCTGTCCATTGTAGAAAATCTGCAGATGTCCAGGAGGCAACAGGAAAGCTGAAAAGGACCTACAGGAAAGCTGAGAGGTGGGCTTCTTAAATGGGCATTTAGAGACAGGATGAAGGGAAATGGTTTTAACCCGAACGAGTGTAGATTTAGACTAGATATTAGGAAGAATTTCTGTACTGTGAGGGTGGTGAGACTCTGGAACAAGTTGCCCAGATAGGTTGTGGATGCCCCCTCTCTCTGGAAGCACTCAAAATCAGGCTGGATGGGGCTGGAAGCAACCTGTCTGCAGATAGATGTTCCTGTCTACAGCAGGGGTTGGAACTAGGTGATCTTAAAGGTCTTTTCCGACCCAAACCATTCTGTGATTTTATGATTCTATGACTTTTTGCAAAACTGGAAAATCTAAAGGGAAAAAAATGTGTCTTCTGTTTTAAGACAAAAAAGCTTTACCTCTTTCAGACTTCTATCACCTCTCCCAAGAGCTACCAATACACTAACATCAGTTCACTGGGTGGTTCTGTTCAAGTGAACCACTTGCTGTGTTATCAATTTTTTTCAATAGAGTGAATAATATTTGCATAATGCTTGACTAACTTACTATCAAAATATTAGCTTGATATTACTCTGTACTCTTTAAGCAGCTTACTCCTGTATCTGTCTAGTGCAGAAGCAATATAATGTAAGCATTGAGTTCTGTCTTACATAACATTTTGCTAAGCTAGTACAGAGGGACAGAAACTTGCTAACACACTATAAGGTATTAAAATATTAATATTTAATATTGATATACAGAATATATGAATGTTAATCTTAGCCATTGTTGTTCCTAGATACTGCCTTGGGGCATTAGGAAATAGTATGTTTCTGATTAATCCAAGATTCATACCACATAGAACATGTGCAGCATCCTGATAAGCTGAAAAAGTATGTTTTGCCATGTAAACATATTAGGAGTCTAACCCATTTTGAACAGATCCTAGCTTTGAGGTTTCAATACTAATTGAGTTTTCTAATTGCGTGAAGAACAAATCTCTTCCTATTGACTCTACTGGAATTTATTAGCAATTTCTAGAACATTTTCAAAGTCTTTAAATCCGAGTTATTAATTGTGGCTTTGCTCTGTTTGTAAGGAGGCCAGAGTATAATTTGTCTTTTCCATTACCAAAGTCAAATGACACTTTTGGGGTGTCAGCCTCCACAGGCCACAGGGTTGCTTTGATGTTACTCTGTTACTCTTACTGTGATGTGGGAATATCAGTTTTTCTGGTGGGGGGGGAATTTGCTCTTGTATTCTGTCTGGAAGGTCGCCATGTGGAACTTGTTAGTTAAATTGGCTTTCTTGCTGCCATGGCTTTCTGGCTAATAGCAGAAGATCCAAGACCAGATCTAGTTCACTTAGTCATTTGAGAACACACTAGGAATTTCTAAAGACGTGAGGGAAGAAAGCAGTTCTGGGTGCTTTGCTTTTTTCAGATCGTTACTGCTGCAATGCAACTTTTCCATATGGAATATTCTAACTTCTAATGACGGACTTCTAAGAAGTAATTAAATATTTAAAGCATTTCCGAATGTGTCTGGAGAATACTACGCATGCAAAATAGTGTCTCTTGAAGTCTATCTGCAAATCTGGGTCTGAATTTAACAATGAAACCAACTATATCTGTATATCAGCCTACAGTGTTATCAAGGAGGCATTTCACATAGAAACTCAACCATTAATGCTCTTCTCTGCAAACTAGATAGCTGCTGAGAATTTCTAGTTGTTTTGATAAAGTAGCATTCTAACTCAGCTGAGAAATGCTTAAGATGAAGTTAGCCAAATAGCTTAGGCTGGAAATTTGCAGGTGAAATATGGAAATTATATTCATATTTCAGTACTTGGTATTAATAATAAAAAGCAGATATGTCATAAAATTGGCATGTTAATAGGCAAATAACAGGCATATAAATGAAGATCTGTTTAATATAATGGATGCTCTGGGAGTAATGTCTCCTAGTTTATTATGTTCTTGGCCCATGGCAGCAGTGTTTGATGCTGGTAGTGTGGTAGCAGAGGTTGAACCACTTTGCCAGCATTCCATTACATTTTGTTGCCATGTGACAGAAACAGGAGAGAGGCAGTCTGACAAAATGGCTTTTGAGATGGAAATGCATATGAAGAAAAGGTGTGGAAAGGAATTTCTCCACATGGAAAAAAACTGAAACTACTGACATTCAGTATGAATGTAATCACTGACTCAGTGATTGCTGAGTGGAGGACCAAACAGTGGATTTGAATACAGTGAAGTGTGTGACAACAGGGACATGAAAGACAAAACATGTGCTGGGCAGCCATGCATAGCTGCAACACCATGAAATGAAGAACATTTCTATCTGATCATCTGTGTGCAAATCACAGAGTGATAGGGGTTGGAAGGGACCACTGAAGTGTCCAGTCCCTCTGCTCTAGCAGGTTCTCTGTAGTAGCTCACACAGGAAAGTGTCCACATGGATACTGAACATCTCTGGAGAAAGAGATTCCATAGTCTCTCTAGGTAACTTGTTTCAGTGCTCCATCCTCACAGTAAAGAGGGTTTCTTTACATGTTTGTATTGAACACCTTGGGTATCAGTTTTCGCCTACTTCTCCTTGTTTTTTTGCTGCACATTTCTGAAAAAAAGCCCGGACACATCCACTTGAGTACTGCATTTTGGATATTTATCAACATCAGTGAAAATGATCAGTCTTCTCCAGGCTGAATAGACTCATGTCTCTCAGTCTTTCCTCATATGGGAGATGCTGCAGGGCTTTAATCATCTTGTGGCCCTCCATTGGACTGTCTCTAGAAGTTCTTGAGCTGAGGAGCCCAGAACTGGAATCAGCAATCTAATTGTGGCTTCCTCAGGGTAGAGCAGAGGAGAAGGATTGCTTTTCTTGCTGCCTCTGGCCACGTTCTTTTTAATGCACCATAAAATACTTTTGGCCTTCTTGGCTACATGAGCACACTGCTGGCTCATGGTCTATCTGTTGTCCTTAGGACACATAGGGCCTTCTCCACATAGATACATAGAGCTCCTCTCCAGCAAATCATCCCCTAATCTGTACTGATGCATGCAGTTATTCCTTCCCAGGTGCAAGACTCTACACTTGCTCTTGTTGAACCTCATAAGATTCCTCTCTGCCCAAATTTCTAGTCTGTCCACCTCTTTTTGAACAGCAGCACAGCCTTCCAATGTGTCAGACACAACTCCCAGCTTTATATCATCAGCAAACTTCCTGAGTGTGGGTTCTATCCCTTCATTCTGGTCTCTGACAAAGATGTCAAACAAGACTGGACCCAGAATAGATCCTGGGGGAACACTGGAGGCTACAGATGTCCAATTCTGTGCTTAAAGGGTTCATATAAGTAGGCGGGAGACCAAATTTTTACATAAACCGATAGTGATAGGACAAGGGGGAATGGCTTTAGACTAAAAGAGAGGAGATTTAGATTATGTCTTAGGATGAAATATGGAACACAGAGAGGTCACAGAGAGGTTACAGGTGCCCCATTTTTGGAGGTGTTTAAGACCTGATTGTATGAGATCTTGGTCAACCTTAGCCTTCATCGTTATATCCCCACAAGCCCTGTCAAGTGTTCACGTCAAAGTGGCCAGTCACTTTTTCCACTTTTTTTTTTGTAGACTTTTTTCCTGTCTTTGAGCATATCCATAAGAACACTGATCACCCATACAGGCCTCCTGACACCTTTTGCTGATTTCTTACTTCTGGGGATGCACAACTTGTGCTTGGAAGAAATGGTTAAGTGTCAATCCGTTCTCTTGGGCCTCCTTATCTTCCAGCTCTCTAGTCCACAGGATACCTCCAAATACGTCCTTGAAGAGATTAAAGCTAGCTCTCCCAAAGTCCAGGGTTGCAATCCTACTTACTTCTTTGCTTCTTCCACACGAGATCCTGAACTCCACTATCAAAAGTAATAGGCAGATTACAAGCAAGGAACTGGAGCTGAATATATGGAGCTGAATATCAGGTTTAATTCATTGAATCATAGAATCATAGAATCACCAAGGTTGGAAAAGACCTAAAAGATCACCCAGTCCAACCATTCACCTATTCCCAATAGCTCCTACTAAACCATGTCCCTCAACACAACATCCAGACTTTCCTTGAACACCCCCAGGCTCGGTGACTCCACCACCTCCCTGGGCATCCATTCCAGTGCCTGACCACCCTTTCTGAAAAGTAATACTTCCTCATGTCCAGCCTGAATCTCCCCTGCCGTAGCTTGAAACAAAATTGGAATAGGACACAATTGGAAACAAAAGTGACAATGTTGGAACATCACAGAGTTTGCAGCAAGTGGTTACCATGAATGCTCACACTGGAATAGAAAGAACACCATATGCAAGTCTGCTATGACTTATCAAACCAACACAAGGCTGAAGGTAACATTTTCCTTATGATTACCTGTAATGAGATGTGGTGTCAGCACTACAAGTCAGAGTAAAAATAGAGTAGTCCATGGAGTGGTGATATGTAAATTTCCCATCAAATAAGAAATTTGACTCAGAACCACTCATCCACTCAGACCACTTCATTGCAATATTGACAGTTGAAAGTTGAAATATTTTGAGAATCAGGCCAGAGAAGAAGGCAACCTTTCTCTTGTAGCACAATGTCAGTAGGCCCCATACCAGTTGGAAGGGCATGGAGCACCTTGCCAACGTTGGCAGAACTGTCCGAGCAGGCTTGCCATGTAGTCCAGATATGGTGCTTTCTGGATTCCATCTGTTCAGGCCAATTAAAGATGGACTGAATGGGCAACATTTTCCTAAAAACACCATCTTAGCAGCTGTGAAACAGTGGGTTACCTCCTCTGGTGCAGAAATTGTACTTGTAAAAATTACAAGAAGAGCATGTAAGCTCTTGCTCACCACTGGAAAAAATGCATAGTTTATTGTGGTGATCATGTTGAAAAATGTGAAAATTTTTAGTTGAGAATATGTTCTATCAAATTGTGTTACTGTGCTTTATGTGTCTGTTGTAGGTACCATGAAAATAAAAGGAGGTATTACTTTTGGAGTGACCTATGTACAAAGTGTATTATGTCTGCATATAATTATCATGAACACATAAGAATTTGTGTTTCAATTAGTATAGAACCTAACTACTGAAGTTGTTGCATATATGATGCTCTTGTCTGTTTACTACTGTGCCAGGCGTAAGAGATTAAATTCTCATTTACTTCTGCATACAGGTATGGGAGAAACAGTCACAGAGTAAAAACATTCTTGTCTTCACATGGGATATAGGGAATATTTAAGTGAAATCAGAAAAGATTACCAACAGGAGTATGCTGTGGCTAAAAAGACAATCTGAACTTAAACATGTCCAAAAGAGCAACAATGCCAACCGAAAATGCAAACGGATGTCCTGAAATTGGCAGCAGTGCCAATGTTTTTGTCAGTAAAACACAGCACATTATGACTTTAAAAGCTAAAAAGGAGTAATTAACAAAGGATATTTACTAAACAATAAATGTGATGAATACCAGGCTTTGTTGTTGTTGTTTTTGCTTTTTTTTTTTAAGAATATGAGGACAAATAACACTCCGCCACTATGTTGTTAAAGGGAAATTGAACACTGCTCGAGAAACTAGATTGACTTGAGCAGCTTGCACTTGGTGTCCCTTTTTGAGCAGATAGGTAGGACCACATGACCTCCAGAGGTCCCTTCAAATCTGAACCATTTTTTCTATCTCTATTCCTATGATTCTGTGAAGGTGATTAATGTATACGCAAAATTCGGGGAAGAGAGAACCAGTATTTAAAAAATTGTTGAGAGGAAATCTGCCTTGGAAAGTGTTACAACAACTGATGGAATTTTATTTAGATACTGACAATGTAAAAATATGCATGTTATATATGTTTATGGTTGGTTTTGTTTTGATGGTGGGTTTTTTTTTTAGATTTATAATTTAATTTTTTTTTCTTTATAATAAAGTAAATGGAAATATGACCTCTGTGGCATACATGAAATGACAACAGATGTAAGGCTCTCTGGGCAGGAAATCTGGCAGATGTTCAAGGATTTGACTCATTTACTCCCAAAATTATGAAAAGACAAGCAGGTAAACACTATCTCTCAACGTGATGAGTCACAGATCATATTCAGTTTTCATGTAAAAAATGGGATCTTAGAAGAATCTCCTAATGAAACAAAAATAAATTCAGGATGTATCACAAGATCTATCTGTTGAAGAAAGTGATAATGAAATTGAGGGAGGCATATCCTCCTTCTGACTCGAAGGATATGAGGTTGAGATGAAGATAGAAGCCAGCCAAAATCATCACAGATGTCATTTCATAGAACTAGAAGACAAACAAGGGATGGTAGAAAGTATGAACGCCTTAAATCCCAAAATTGTGAAGGGTGGGACAGGAGAGAGAAGGGGATAGGACTGAAGTTTTCTTTAGAATCAGATAACACCCATCTGTAGAGCTGGGAAATTAGAGTGACTATAAGCAGTAGAAATCTTCTCTCTTATATAAGAGGTTAAAAACTCACTCATTGGCTCTATTTGCAACCTCTTTTTAAATGTGACTTAAAATGTGGTATAAGTGTGGAATAACAGAGAACTTTTTTATATCAAAATTAAGTTGAAATAATTAAAAACAAGAAAAAGTAAATTCTGAAGTTTGTTGTTTAAAAGAAAATGAAGTGTAAATATTTCTTTGTCATGTTCCTAATTAATTTCAAAAGTAAACACATGATTTTGGAGGCAAAATGAGTCATAATTAAAATTTATGATGTGGTAGTGAAGTCAAAACACTGCAGGGTAATCAGGTATTATCTAATAGCTAAGTGACTGAGTATGCTTGCTCTTAACTATACGATTTACAAACATTGTATTTAACTAAAGTTAAATTTCAGTGGAAGAGATTTAAAGCAAGCTGAATTTTACCACACTAAGAAGATGTTCAGAAAGAAGTGCTGATGGCTCAGGCAGTGAATTAAGCACACATTGGTCACTTGCCCCAGTCCAAATCAAATGCAATGTTTCCACTAGTCAGGAATGAGCAATTTGATAAATTAACTAAAATGTTTTGCTCAATGTTAATCCTGATTACCAAAGAGTGGCAAATTTTGCACAGCTCTGACTTGTTGTGATGATTCCTACTTACTGTACAGGAGTCAGATGAAGCCTCAGAAGAGATTAACCTCTTCCCAGATATTCACTAGACTAATGGACAATTTCATGACCCTTTGGAAAACAGATGACCACTGTCTTAGTTTCAGCTGGGACAGAAATGTTTTCCTCAGGGTGTCTGATATGATGCTACGTTTTAGTTCTTGGAGGAAAACAATGTTGATAACACATCAGTGTTTATAGTTGCTGCAAGCAGTGCTGTACAAAGCAGAAGGCCCAAGGAGTTGGGAAGGAACAGAATCAGGAGAGCTGATTTACACTGGTCAAAGGAACGTTCTGTACCGTATGACTTCAAATGGAAGGAGTTTTGAAGGGGTTGGGAGTTCACCTCTCCCTTCCATTGCTTGGAGGGCGAGATGGGCATTGGTCAGAAGATGGTGAGAAATTGTGCATCACTGTTATATACATTTTTACATTCATATATTTGTTTGCCATAATTATTATCCTTTCCCTTTTCTTTATCTTTGTAAACAGATTTATCTCAACTCATAAGTTTCACTTTGTGGGCTTTTTTTTCAATTCTTTCCCCCATCCCACTGGGGAGGGGGAAGTGATCGAACGACGGCATGGTGATCAGCCACCAGCCAGTTTAAACTGCAAAAACTATTAAAATGCTTGTTTTTTCAGACATTACCCGTAAGGAGCAAACCTTTCTGAATCTTTTATTGATTCCTTAAAAAGAAAATCCGTATCTCAGAAAAGAAGCCGTTTCCCAATGCTACCTACTACTATCAGACAGCTGGGAATTTTTACACAACAGGAATGGATTGCTCAGTAATATTCCTGTAACAATCACCCAAGACTCAGAGCCTCCATACCAGGTAGACAAATGATCATTGTAGATATATACTTAAATCTCTTAAGCCATTTTTCAAAGCTATGAAAGCTGTCCTTCTCCTATATCCATGAAGAATTTCACTCTTAGCTTTTTTTTTTAATTTTTTTTTTTTAAATGCTGGTCACCAAGATTTGAGTCTGTTCTGTGTTACTCTGGACCTGGTCAAGCTGTTGAGGACTCAGATGGGAGAAAAAACAATTTTCTGATATTTTAGTCTCTCAAATTGAGCCAAACCAATTCAAATGCAACCAAAAGTCTAGTACAAAATAAATGTCAGTAAATGTTACTTTTTTTCCACTGTAGGTGGCCAGTACTTAGCCTATTACTTTTGTTTTGTTTTGTTTTGTGTTTTATAAACTAAAATCTACTATCTACTATCTACTATAAACTAAAATCTACTAAAACTACTATCTTGGCGCTGATGCCACCTGCACTCTGGATCTTAATCAATTTCATCACCCTATGGGAATTGTTACAACTTCTCTGCAAAGTTCAACGGGCACTTGTTACTGTTCTGTTGTTTCTGCTTTCGTTTTGCTATTATTGCTTCTTTTCTTTAATAAATGTATTCTATACATATATATGTATATATATATATTCTTTTTTTTTTTTCTGAGAAAATAAATGGAGGGCAGTCTTTGAAACTGCTATTCGGAAAGATTCTGAAATTATCAATTAAAGATAGTGATGCAACCATGGAAATTCAGTGAAGTGGCATTCCATCTCAGCTGAGCTCTAAAGAGACGTAGCTCAGGAAACTGGCTTTCTACAGCATCCCATTTATTTGAATCCTGCACTGGCTTTGCGTTCTTGCAGTCTGATGTCCCTAGCTCTGATATCTTCCACAAAAAGAAAGAAAAGTTGACACAAATAGAGCTTTTTTTTTCACCTGCTGTCTGTTTCAGTATGTGTTAATTATGTCCAGGAAAAAAAAAGTCATTTCTGTCATTGGACTGAATGTTGTGCAGTGTGGGAAATAAAATTCTGTTTCATATACCTGTGATGGCTGGGAGGTGTTATTTCTTCATTTTCTACTGTAAAGTATCCTGAGTGCCCTCACAGAACTGGGTGAAACTGTAGAGCATCAGTGTACCCACTGAACCTATGAAATGTTCTGACTTCGATGGGTTTTGCCAACTTTGACCTATTTTTTTTTTTTTTTTTAAGGAAAACAGAAGTTTATTAAAGATGTGTAAAACATTGTTCAGTCCTCATGCATTTCAAGTCTCATTTTCACTCTATTTTGCCCTTCATCTAGCTCATGTAGAATGATCAGATCTTGAGAAATTATTTCTTTATATATATATATATATATATTTTTTTTTTTTTTTTTTTTTTTAAGGCCTTAACTTTAGCAAACAGGTAAGTCTTATGTGTGTGGCAATTCCTCCCTGATTTCTCATTTCTCTGTGGCACACCCTCCCACATAAAAACTAAGACATTGCACTGCTGTTGTAGTGATGATCTGAACACCAAAAACGAACACTGTCACTGTAAATCTCCATCTGGGGATGCATGATGATAAGCTGCATTTCTTTGTTTTCTGCTTCCTTCCCTTCAGTCTCTACAGATGTTGCCTCTAGGTCTCGCTTCTGGTAATTGCATCCACAGTTGAAATTAGCTCTTGCACATCTGCTTCTCTAAAGCTTATTTTAATCTTAGTGATTTCATAGCTATGGTTGTTACTGATATTTTCTTTAACTTCATAAGGCAAAGATTCAAGTGGTATCAATTAGTACTAGTCTCTGACTTCAGTAGATCTATATCGAGTTGCTACAACCACAGATTTGGCCTGACGCAACTCTGGCTCTGGGACATGTTCCTCTGAGAATTCTTTAATTAACACCAAATTTTCATCAATCCTCTCTCCCTTCTTTCTGCTAATTGCTACTGCTGTTGTGCATGCAGACAGGAATATATCTGTGAAATGAGCCTTGCTCAGGACGACCCCTAATGTATGTGAGAATTTTTACTGAGGACAAAGTATTACACGTAAAGAAAGATGTTCAGTCTTCTCAGATGTGTTTAATGTCTCAATAAAACACATGTTGCAATATGTTTTATTTTTGCTCTCACTTTCCAACAATCAGACTCTCCGCCAAAGTCAACCATCGTAAAAATAAAAAGGCAATAGACAATACGAAGGCAGTCAAAATTAACAGAGAAGACAACAGTCCATTTATTCTATGATGTTTTTTCTTCATGCTTCAATGCTTTTGAAATTTTGAATTTTCCTGAAAAAAAAAAAGAAAGAAAAAGACATTTTTAAGCATTCTTCTTGACTACTGTATGGGAAATGTTGAAATAATGGCAGCTTAGTCTGTAATTTTGTCCTTGGATAATCAGTTTTTGTAGTTTGCATCATAAGTTCTTTCAGTGCATGAAATAATCATGTAATGATTTCTGTAACCAGATCTTACTGCTTCTAATGATAAAATGTGAATAACTGAAGAGCTGACGTCTTGCACAGTGAGTCTGATATGAACAAGTATCCTGGCAAACTGTACTGACACCTTTGATCATTGATCTTTCCTTCGTATTATGAATTCATTCATAACTTTATTTTTTTTGTTTTACGCATTCTACATAAAATTCCTTTTTCATTTTTCCTTTTCTTTTTCTCTTTTTTCTCTTTCCTTTTCTTTCTATTAACAAGACTTTAGTCAAGATGCTTGCCCACTGTTTAATGGATGATCATCAGCTATGCTAATTAATTTTAGTGTAAACTTAGCAGACCCCCTTTAAATGATTGTCACTTCAAAAGTCCTTAACTGTATATCTCCAAAAAAGAAAATTTAAGACGTAAACAGTTTTAGATTTAAGAGTTTGATGTCATTTTAGCTTATAAAATTTGGAAAACCCAAATGAAGAGATCTGATGTGGAATTATTTGATATTTATGTGGAAATAGCAATTTCTCAGGTGCAGTTTGCTGTACTTACTACTTCTTTTCGATATGGAGTGATATCAACATTTGTGGCGGCCTTACTGTGGGGACTACCATTTGTGCTGAATTTAGAGAAATACTGAGCTCTGTAGAGGCCCAATTACTCTTGGTTTCTTATGTTACATGTATTTTCAGAACAATCTACTTTTATTTTCAGGTAGGAAGCAAAAAAGTTAGAATAGACCCTTCAGGTCAGTCCCTTCTTTCTATTTTGTCAGAATGGGATCTTTTTGGATCTTTTTTCTTGCAGTACATATGACTGATTTAGTGAAACTACAACCCCTTTCATGTAGGCAGCATGTTTAGGAAGCATGTGGAGGCTGCAGAACTGTAGACCACAATCACAAGTAGCAGAAGAAAACTGCTAGATAGGGATAGAGAAGAAACTTCAGTGCAAAAATTCAGTGAGAAAAATAATGTTCTCTAATGAAACAAAAGATGTTGTGGGTTTTTGGTTTGTTTTTTTTTTTTATTAAGACCCCGTTATTTTCCAGCTACTTTCACTACCTTCACTGAAAAACAATAGATTCAAATTCATGGAAACATTAAACTCATGTCACTTTTGTCAAGCTGAGAAAGAAAGCTTTCAATCTTTTCAAAATAAAAGTAGGCATTATCTCAGTTGGGGGGGGGGGGAGCAGGAAAAAAGCTTCTTTTTACAATTAACTTTCAAGTTTCAATTAGTTTCAAGTAAAGTTTGAAATAGAAATTTAAGAAGAAAATCTTAAAAGCAAAGGAAAATTTTCACTTTAATCCAGAAACACTTTTCCAACTGCTGCTCATAGAACTGTGATAAAGCAAGATGACCAGCTGTTAATGTAGTGCTGACAAAAAACTTCTTCAATAGGGAATCCCATTGCAGAGACCATCATGCAAGGTCTCACTGTTCCTTCCTCCCAAACACAGCTGATATATTCCATAGAATTGCAATCCACTTACCTTCTGAAGCACAGGGCTGCTACTCATTCACATGAGGAAGACTGTATATTCTTCACCCTAGAGATATGCAGCCACCTTTAAGTGTCCTCTAGTAAATCAGTTCATGTTACTAACAAAACCATACCAAATGACTATGCTTTAACAAAAGAAAACCTAATATTCTGCCTAATACTCTTCATTTTTTAATGACATTTTGTGTTTATTTCCTCTCTTTCTCTAAACCTTTACTATGTATTTGCATTTCATATTTTTCAAATATTTGTATATGAGTACAAATTTTCTCTCTATTAGTGGAAAAGTAGACTTTTGTTAACCTCTCTTTCTAAAGCAGTCCTTATACCTTGGTTATTTTTTTTTTCTCACTCTTTTCTTTGCTTGAATCAGCTTCCATTACTTTACTATTTACCTGTACCTAGTAAGTATATGGAAAGTTCATTATGGTAGTGAATGCCTCTGATGGACTTCAGGGAATGAAAATTAGAGGTGTATAATACTGTCTTTTCCTCCCTCTGATGAAAGCAAAGGCATGATGCTAGTTTTTCCATGGTTGGCAAGTCAAGCTTCTTGTCAGTTTTTAGTTTTAAGACCAACTTGTAGAGCTTTTGCACTGAGCGTCAAGATGATTTCTCTTCTACTCTCAAATTCATTATCTGCTCTTCTCTGAAAAGGGTCTGGAAATTGTTTCCATCCTTTCCTGCTCTTGTGATGAGCTGGTCATTTTCAGGTCAGTACTGGCTTTGGTGCCCAACAGACCCTACTGCATCAGATATCTATAGATCTCTTCAAGGAACACAGAACCACAAAATCATAGGGGTTGGAAAGGATCTCTAGAGATCATCAAGTCCAACTCCTAAGTGGATGTACATCTATAGGAGGAGAGTCTTAAATCAAAATCTGTCAAGTTACAAATTTTGAAACAGGTAAAATATAAGTGGAGTTTAAAGGTTATGGATTTTGTGCAGTTTACTGGCTCTAGTATTTATCCTGAATTCCAGAGAAAGCTTAAAAACATTTTTAATAACTGCTAAAAACTGTGAAGAGTGAAGAGCATCTAAATAATTGCCAGAACATGCTATGTAATCTTATTTTTGGTTTGTCAGAATAGTTCTATTGTATAACCAAGATGTTATAATTTTGTATAACCAAGATGTTATAATT
>NW_024884878.1:8400954-8411571 GCF_019232065.1 Centrocercus urophasianus
CTGGCTGACTCAAGGCTCACCTCAGCTGATTAATCAGAGGTTCAGGCTGTGACTCAGCAGTTCCCATACACTCCACCCCTTCACGGCGTGAACCAATGATCAGGTTAACAAAGGGTAAGCTTTCCCTAATACAGAGATCCGGTATATCGCGACGCTTATACAATTTTATCGCGACGTATGTTGGTACAGTTCAAGACAAGTGATGATTAGTGGATGTCCGTATTCTTCTATGGGCCAGTGCTCGATGATGTGACTGGAGGCATGAGGTCCTGAGGTGCAAGTCCATTCTATGTTCCATCAGTCCCATGCAGGCCATCACCGGGTGTTGTATGTGATCTGTCAGCAACACTGGAACGCTTGATGGCATTTTGTTCCTTCCGGTGGTCCTGAAGGCTCACAGACTCAAGGGGAGTAATACAGATGTTTCACAGGTACCAGGAGGGGAAGGTCTGCTCTCCAGGGCAAGATACAGGCCGTATTTCTGTCTTGGGTCAACACTTCCGCTTGTACTGGGGCACGTCCTGGCCGCCTGTACCACACTTTTTGGCCGGATATCTGCGGCTGCATAACGATATCAGGCACCAAAGGAGGTGTCCTGATCTGCCATAGGGACAGGATGGGGGTCCCTTTAGCAATAAAGATCGGAGTGTTGACCACAATATCAGTAGGCCATGTACCTATTACTGGAGAGACTACTGAGCCTCCCACCTCCAATAGTCTCCCCCAAGGTGCAAGTAGGCCACACCACTTGGGTCCTACCTGCACCTTCCAGGGCCATTTTATTTTATGGGTTCCTGGCTCTAAGTTTTCAGGGGCAGGGAGCAGAAGATTATTTTCATTACCAATCTGGGGTCTTACCTGATGATCAGTGCCCGTAATTTGGATCCTAAGCGGGGTGGCCCATGTCGTCTGCAACATTCTCAGGGCACTGGGTCTGCCATCTCGAGGTCTTTCATTCAGGTCCCGCAGGGTTTCATACAGTCTTTTTGTCCACCCCTGCAAGGACTGGGAGTCTGTCTTCAGGGCAGCCTTAAGAATACCATTATAACGTTCGATGAGGCCTGCCCCCGTTGGATTATATGGCAGGTGAAATCGCCATTCGATGTTATTTTCTTCTGCCCAGCGCTGTATCGTTGCACCAGTAAAATGAGTCCCTTGGTCGCTCTCGATGACTTGAGGTGTCCCGTAGGCAGACATCAGTTTAGTAAGTGCCTTGATGGTATATGCCTGGTTTGCTTTCGGTACTGGATAGGCCTGCAGTAGCCCACTTGCAGTGTCGACACAGGTCAGGGCATATCTTGCCCCTTCGGAACGAGGAAGGGGCCCGATGTAATCGACCTGCCATCGCTGGAGAGGATTGTGTCCCCTAGCAAGATGGGCTGTTGTTTCGGGCAACGATCTCGGTCTCATCTTGGAGCAAGCGTCGCAATCCTGGCATGCCTGGACAATATCAGATAGTTGTATGGGCAGTCCCCATGCTTTAGCAGCTGCCCACATTGTCTTTTGTCCAGCATGCCGTAGCTTCTGATGTAACCAGCGGGCGATGTTCTCAGATGGCGAATTCTCAATCCATCGAACTCGGGCCAGTGTGTCGGCTTCATCGTTTCCCGGTGACTGTAGGGGCTGATGACCAGAAACATGGTAGACACGTACAGTCCTGTGTTTGACCATATTCCATATATCTAACCACATGTCTTTGCCCCAGATCGGTCGGGCGTGGATAGTCCATTCCTGGGTGGCCCACTGTGCAATCCAAAGAGTGAGCCCCCGGTACACAGCCCAACTATCTGTGCAGATGTTCAGGATACCATCACCGGGTTCCTTGGTTATAACCATCCACACGGCTCGCAGTTCTGCCCATTGGCTGCTCTGACCATCCCCCTCATCGAACCAGATTGTCTCGGTGGAAGGATGGTATGCTATTGCTCTCCACTTGCTCGGGTTGCCCTTGCTGGACCCATCTGTGTACCAGGCATCTTCAGGGATAGGATATTTTCCCTCCTGAACGGGACTCTTTTCTGGTGGAGCGACCAGTATTTCTTTTGGTGCATCACTGTGATACGTAACTGGGCCTAGGATCTTCTGAAGTTCTTCTTTCAAGGGTGATGAAGACAGACTGCTCCTTTGGCTGAGATAGGCGACCCATCGTGCCACTGTTTGTGCTTGGGCCACCCCTGTCTTAGGAAGGTGGGTCAGATCTTTCACCCACCCCTGAATTGGCAGAGTCGTCTTGACTATAACTGCAGCTGTTTGAGTTATTGGCTCTACCGCCTGTAATGCCGAATAGGCAGCCAATAACTGTTTTTCAATCATACTGTATCTTTCTTCTGCTCCGTGCCAAACCTGAGACCAGAAACCAATGGGGGTCCGAACAGAACTCTGGCGTTGCCACAGGCCCCAACCAAAGCCGTCTTGAGTAACATGAACGTCCAACTCGGCTGGGAGGGTAGGATCGAATATACCCAATGCCTGAGCTTGTTTAACTGCCAGTTTTGCTTGTTGGAAAGCATCCTGTTCGGTTTTCCCCCAGTCCCATAGCTGCCCCTTTTTTGTGAGTCTGTATAGTGGCCTTAGCAGCTGCGCTAGGTGAGGTATAAAGGAATGCCAATAACCCAATATACCTAGAAACTCTTGCAGCTGCTTTGATGTTGTAGGGACTGGGAACGCCTGAACCTTATCTATAACAGCACTGGATAGCACTTTGGTCTTTCCTGACCAAACCACCCCCAGGAATTTTACGGACAGGCCTGGACCTTGCACCTTTTGGGGATTTATAGCCCATCCCCTTTGTTGTAAATAGGCAGTTAATGAATCTGCTGCCTGTCCTACTGCCTCCAGTGAGTCGGATGTCAACAGGAGATCATCAATATAATGATATAGGTTAACATCATCAGGTTTTCTCCAGTCAGCCAGGTCACGCGCCACTAGATTGTGACAATACGTTGGTGAATGCACGTACCCCTGTGGCAGGACCTGAAAGGTCCACTGCCTGCCTCCCCACGTAAACGCAAACTGATCTTGCGATTCCTCAGCAATTGGGATACTGAAGAATGCATTTGCTAGATCTAGGACACAAGGATAGGTTTTTATCTCCCTACTCAATGTGTCCATTAGGGAGGCAATATTGGGTACGGCCGCATGAATAGGCGGCGTGACCTTATTTAATTCTCTGTAATCTACTGTCATCCTCCATGTGCCATCCGACTTTCGCACTGGCCATATGGGGGAGTTATATGGGCTGTGTGCAGGTCTTATAATGCCCACTTTTTCTAATTCCTGCACCGTTCTCGATATTTCATCTTGCCCACCCGGGAGTCTATACTGTCTAACATTAGTAATCCGGCGCGGTTTCGGCAGGCAAACAGGCTCATGTTTCGCATGGCCTCTTAATATTGCCTGCACCACCCGGATACTGATACATCTTTGTCGAAGTCTGAACTCTCCCACAGTTGTTTGGAGAGCCAGACCCCATAGAATGTCTATGCCCAGGATGTATTCTTGGACTGGGGCAATAGACACCTTGTACTCCCGGGGTGGGAGACGCCCAACCCCCAATTTTAACCATGTTTGGGTGACAGGAATAGTCTGTCCCCCAAAACCACCAATCATCACTCTGTCGCCATCGAATTTTCCCGGATCTCCATAGATAATTGATGTTTCTGCTCCTGTGTCTACTAGTGCCATAACTCTCTGAATATTTTTTCGGGACCAATAAATCGTTAATTCTACATAGGGCCTCCGGTCCCGTCTGGAGGCCCTACGGGGACTAACATCCCTTGTCACTGCATGAATTGTGCTAGGGCCAGTTCTTTTGCTTCTGACGGCTCAGGCATTGTGGCCCGAGACACCTGAGGTGGCTTCTTTTTCCTGTTTGGAATAATAAAATCTTCTAGGTTCCATGTTGTTGTTGGAACCCTCTCTATAGCTCGTACCCTTGATTTCTTAGGGTAGCTCTGGAATTTTTGATTGTCCTTTAGTTGTCTCCAGAGCTGGAGAAGGACATGGTTGGGCTGGCGGTCGATCTTAGCAAATTGGACCCCAGCCCGAATTAAATCATTAAACATTTGTTTTCGGGATACCCTTATGGGTCCCGATGGAGGAGCTCGAGTAGCCGGCATTTTGGTTTTATTTACCGGCAGGACCTCTGCTTCCTCCAAAAACCTAATATTGCGCCTAGTCCGCAGGCGTTCTGTTTCTCCCAAGTCGGCAACTAACTGGGCAGCCTGCTGGACTACCGCTTCTGATGCTACAAGGGGATTTAATATGGAAACTAGGGTGCCGTACAGATGGGAGGGAGCTTGCTGTAGAATTAAATCTCTCATCCCTGCTGAAAATTTAACCATATCAGGGCCATCAAATGTATCTTCATAGATGGCCTCTCTTACACCCAGTTCACGGATATAGTTTTGAAGGTCCTCCATGGAGGACCACATACCTGTATGTAACGGTATGTCTGATTTATTCGGCCATACCATACGGCAGGCCGCCATTAACCATTCTAGTATGGAATGGTTTTCGTCACGATATTGATTGCCTACGTATAACCTCTGTCTGAGAGCAGGATGGACGGTCATGGTGGCCAACTTAGCTATTTCTGGGCCATTCACCAAGACACTTTCTGCTCCAGAATCCCACAATCTCAATAACCAAGCCGGCACACTTTCTCTAGGCTTCTGCCGAAATCGTTGTACTAAGTCCATTAATTCTGTTGCCGTGTATGGCCGAGCTGTAACATGTAAATGAGTCTGGGCAGGGGGCCATTGATCAGGCGGCACCCCTGCCGGTCTGTCCTGTACTTTCTTTGTTTTTTGGGTTACAACAGGACGGACTTCCAGTGGATCAGTTAGAATTGGACATTCCAGATCTGATTTGGATTTCTTGTTCTCCTGATCAACGAAGTCTGTTGATTCAGGAGTCTGGTCATCATTTATTGAAATGTTACGAATTTGGCCTACGGGAAGATGTAGAATTGGCTTCTTCCCTGTTAAAACGCCAAGTTCATGCTCCAGCTTTTCAATGCGGTCTTTCAAAAGCTGATTTTCAGTTTCTAAAGTATTATTTCTTAAGTCCGCATGATTTAAAGCGGTTAATAATGGCCATGCCACCATGGAGGCAGCCAGTTGTCTTTCTTTGGTAGTGAAGACATCCTTGCCAAGTCCTTGAAAATAGTCCGCCATGCGATATGGGGAGAGATTGCCCATAACGCGTAAGGGACCCCATTTTTCAATGATGGCAGCTAACTCATAATAGGGCGATCCCTCAAATCCTGGGATCTGCCCTGGAATCATTTTCTCTAGAGGAGTATTGTTCTCCCCCTTGACCCATTTATAGAAATTCCACAGAAAAGACATGATGTTAATTTCAGTATATTCAGCCTGCCTGGCTCGCCAAGTGTATAACCAAGATGTTATAATTTTGTATAACCAAGATGTTATAATTACAATATAATCAAGAGAGTAAGGCAAACAGACAATGATCACAAAAGAGAATAAGTGGAAGAGCTTACCCTTGGGTTGAGCTCACCAGAAGATACCAAAAGAGGGGATCTCCAGAAGAGATCCTTCCCCTCTGGTAGCCAGCTCTTAAATAGGTCCAGGAGGGGTGGAGCCTGGCTCCACCCCTTCCGGCAGCACAGGTGAATTACCTTCACCTGTGCTCCTCTGGCTGACTCAAGGCTCACCTCAGCTGATTAATCAGAGGTTCAGGCCGTGACTCAGCAGTTCCCATACATCTATACATTTAAAAAGCAGACAGAGAGAGAGAAAGGCAAATGGAGATCATACACGGATTCTGTAATGGCTGCACACAGGAAACTTCTATGGGATTTGTCACACCTTCAACACATGTACTAAAATAGGAGCATATTGCAGCTCAGTTTTTACTTTGGTTAGCATAGAAACAGAACCCAATTTTTTTCCAAACAGTGAGTGACCCAGACACAAGCACATGAATCTTGTTTTTCCACTCTACAAATCCCCTCCTCAAGCAGGTGCAGAGGCCTTACATACAGCCAGATGGTAGACCTTGCATTACAAAAAAAAAAAAAAAAAAATTGTCTCTGTTTTGAGAAACAAGTATGTAGAAGTAAAACAAAGCTGGAAAGACCAGCAAAGGTGAGGCATTGGTTGAAGAAATCAATGATTAATTCAGAGGCATGAACATCTCCTCAACTCAGAAATGAGTGCTAACTACTGTGGCACGTATACTGGTTTCAGAAGGGGTATGCTTGTCAAAAGAACCTTTCTAACACTGATCATGTTTGGCTGACCGAATTGTATGGCTCTGATCTATTTCATTTGAAACTGTTACGTGTACTTTGGCATAGGAAAAGATCTATGATGAGTTATAATCCTGAAGCACTGTCCAAGAGCATCTACAAAGTGCCTCCTGTTTTATGATGTTGTCCCAGAAAGTCAGAGATTGATAATCTGGCAGTAGAGGTTGAACCTTTTCATCAGAATTATGTTACATGTTGTTGCCACGTGACAGAAGCAGCAGAGGGGCAGTCTGACAAAATGGCATCTGGCATGGAAGTAACATGAATCAAAAGTATAGAATTGATCTCTTCCAAACAAAAAAACCTGCATTCACTGACATTCATTGACACTTGCTGAATATTTTTGGAGACAGAACAGTAGATGTGAGGAGGTGGGTGGTTCATTTCAGCAGCAAAAACAATGAGAGTGGAACACCCCTGCAAGTGCAGAATTTTAAGAGCACGGAATACAGATTCTTGCTTATAGTAGGCAAAAATATGCACAGCTAATGGTTGTGACTGTTTCAAAAAATGTTTTCTAGCTGAGAATTTTCTCTATCACAGTTCTATTATGCTCATTGTAACTGCTGTAAGAGTCATTACTTTCCAAGTGACTGACACATAATATACCTGTCCTCGTGACATATATTGGCACTGGCAAGAAATCGTAATAACCTAGTTGTTAAACATTGTCTTCTTCCCTTTAGCTGCCCAGTTCTGTGGTGTACTGCATCTGATTCAGAACTAAGGAATGTTCCTCTGCCATGAAATCTTGTCAACAAGAAAATGATCCACTCCAACAGCTCCTCATCTTTCTTGTGCTGATGTCCCCAGACCTGGACACCGCACTCCAGATGGGGCCTCAGAAAGGCAGTGGAAGTGTTGTGGAAGTGTGAGAGGAGCGAAGAAATCACCTCCCTCAGTCTGATGGTCATCCTTCTGTTGATGCAGCCCAGCATACTGTTGGTCTTACCATGACCAAGCGCATGCTGCAGGCTCACGTCCTGCTTTTTGTCCACTGGGACCCCCCAAATCCTTCTCTACAGGTATTCTCTCAAGAAGTTTCTCTCTCAGACTGAACACATATCTGTAATTGTCACAACTCAAGTGCAACACCTTGCATTGGCCTCACTGAACCTCATTTGGTTCTCATTGTCTCCCTTTTCAAACCTGTCCAGATCCCTCTTGATGGCATCACTTTCTTCTGTTGTATCAGAAGCTTGGTTTCATCAGCAAACTTGCAGGGATGCACTCAGTCCCACTGTTTAGGTCACTGATAAAGATGTAGAAGAGCACTGCTCCCAAGACTGATCCCTGAGGATGCCATGTCTGACTGGCCTCCACCTGGACAAAGAGCTATTGACCACAACCCTCTGGCTGTGACCAGCCAACCCATTATTCTGTGTTCTCAAGTATGAATAATGTTTCTAGGAGAAACCATCTGCAGAGACAGCCCATTCCAGTAGTGCAGGCTTCTCTGGCTGTTAACATCAGGAACAATTTCAGAAGTAGTCAGCTAGCCACAGATCTAATTGCCATAGCTGAAAATAAATACAATTTAAAACATGATACAGATGTTTGGAGACCACAGACACTAGAATACGTTTCCACAATCTTCTGGAAGTTTAGAAGTTAAGCATTAACATCACTGATGAAATTAGTGAGATAAATTCTTCTCAGAAGGGCACAGTAGATGTACATTTCCTGAATTTTAGTCATTTTCTGCAAACTGGAGTGCAGAAAATAAAAACATTTCTGTTCATTCCCTATTGTGATGAAACATAAATCCCAGCGAAAACGAGTTGTTTACAATATCTTCCTGTATTGTAAACAACAAATCTTGTCAATGAATGTTCCTTGTTTCTCAGCAACAGTACGAATCTGAAATGTAAGGCAAAAGAACTTCAAGAGGCCGCATAGCTTGCCTCTCTACTCTGATGTAGGATTAGATGTACATAAGCAGACTCTTGCTTAATCTGGTTTTGAACACTTTATATGTGTGTTTTTACACAGCCACTTTGGGTAGTCATTTGTGGTATTAATTTTCCTTACAGTTAGAAAGCTTCTTCTAATATCTCACTTCAATCTTCTTTGCTACAAATTAAGCTGATTACCAGTTGTCCTACCCCCAGAATAAAATCACTCTAAATATAGCATTAAACATAACCCACTTTAAAATTCATTTGAAGCAAATATGGCAGGCAGGAACATTTTTCTAATGCATTCCCCAAATTAACCAGCTATTGAGATAAAAATGGTTTCGTTGTAATTTGCTGTGTGACATAAGGCAATTATTCAGGAAGTAAGACTTAAAGAATGTTACCAATTTTTTTTCTTTGTTCTAGAAAAGAAAAATCCCCTTTTTCACGAGCTGTCTACACAAATATGTTTTTGTTTTTATTTGTCTTTAGTTGTATTTAATTTTTGAAAGAAAATAGCATAAAGATGTTGGAATGCATTCTCAATCATCAGAATTTCTTGCTTTAAAGGCGACCCAGAGAAAGGAAATCTAAAGTTCTGGTCATGGAACCAGAATACAGACATAAACGTAACTCACACTGGAACAAAAGCTGACAATGAAAAATGATGCTAAACAACATTAGAATACTAGATGGGCTGCGGAATAAATACAAGCTATTAAGGAGGCAGCAAAGTTTGCTTTCTTGTGTCATTCTGTCACGTCTGAAGAGGAATCTCTACATATTTATACTGACTTGCAATTACAGGTCTGTAAGGTCTGCAAGTTGTATATAGCCCTTCCAAATGTAAAAGGTAAGTTTGCTTTATTACTCCACCCTATTTTAGACATCTTTGAGGTGACACAGCAGCTGTTCTGCAGGACACCATGTTTTTATCTATAGAACTGTGGCTTTTGGAGTAATATGCCAGTAATGTCATTTTAGTGGGATTTACTGGTGACATGACAGATTTATGGCTGGAAACAGATGTTCCTTGTTCTTTAATAGCTGTAGAAGTGTTCTGTCTATTGCTGAAACTGCAAAATTATCTCCACATTGTGAGGAATTAGAACCATTATTATTAGGCATACATATTAGTTGTGTGATGTTTCTGCTTTTTAAATGTTGAAACAATTGAAAATCAGTATCAGTTTAAAAATTTCTCTTGAAGAATTTTTTTCAGAAAAGCAAAAGAAAGAAGAAAGAGAAAAGCAAAGAAAAAGAAGGAAAAGGAGAAGGGGATAAGAGAGAGAGAAGAAATAAAGAGAGAAAGGGAAGGCAGGAAAGCAGGCAGGGAGGGAGGGAGGAAGGAAGGAGGGAAGGAAGCAAGGAAGGAGGGAATCATGGAGTCATAGAATCACAGAATGGCCTGGGTTGCAAAGGAGCACAGTGCTCATTCAGTTCCAACCCCCTGCTGTGTGCAGGTCACCAACCAGCAGCCCAGGCTGCCCAGAGCCACATCCAGCCTGGCCTTGAATGCCTGCAGGGATGGGGCATCCACAGCCTCCTTGGGCAACCTGTTCCAGTGCCTCACCACCCTCTGGGGGAAAAACTTCCTCCTAATATCCAACCTAAACCTCCCCTGTCTCAGTTTAAAACCATTCCCCTTTGTCCTATCACTATCCATCCCTGTAAACAGCCGTTCCCCCTCCTGTTTATCTGCTCCCTTCAAATACTGAAAGGCCACCATGAGGTTTCCCTGGATCCGTCTCTTCTCCAAGCTGAACAAGCCCAGTTCCTTCATCCTTTCCTCACAGCAGAGCTGCTCCAGCCCTCTGCTCATCTCAGTGCCTCCTCTGGCCCCGCTCCACGAGCTCCACATCCTTCCTGTGCTGGGGCCCCAGGCCTGGATGCAGCGCTGCAGATGGGGCCTCACAAGAGCTGAGCAGAGGGGGACGATCACCTCCCTCTCCTGCTGGCCACCCCTTTTTCATGCAGCCCAGAACACAGCTGGCCTTCCGGGCTGCAAGCGCACGCTGCTGGCTCAGTGTCCAGCTTCTTGTCCTCCAGTACCCTGAAGTCCTTCTCCACAGGGCTGTTTGCAAGGGGTCCTTTGCCCAGTCTGTATAAACACCTGGGATAGACCCTGCCCACATGCAGCACCCTGCATTTGGCCGTGTTGAATCTCATTTGGTTTTCATGGGCCCACTTCTCCAGCCTGTCCACGTCCCTCTGGATGGCTTCCCTTCCCTCCAATTTATCTACTGCACTGCTCAGCTTGGTGTCATCTGCAAACCTGCTGAGGGTGCACTTGATTTCAAAGTCTATATGGAAGGAAGGAAGGAAGGAAGGAAGGAAGGAAGGAAGGAAGGAAGGAAGGAAGGAAGGAAGGAAGGAAGGAAGGAAGGAAGGAAGGAAGGAAGGAAGGAAGGAAGGAAGGAAGGAAGGAAGGAAGGAAGGAAG
>NW_024884878.1:8413103-8638271 GCF_019232065.1 Centrocercus urophasianus
CCCCCCTCCCCCCCCCCCGCACCTTCCTCACGCAGGTAGAAAGGAAGGAAGGAAGGAAGGAAGGAAGGAAGGAAGGAAGGAAGATTGGTTTTGTCTTTGGTCTTTGTTTTACTATTTGTGAGCTATCAGTCTTTAATCCATCCTGGAAAAGACAAGGGTGAAATAATTCCTGCACCAAAGTTCTAACTACGTTTTACCCAATTCACTATTAAAATATAACAATATGTAAAATATAAATTACTGCTTTTTCACTGAGTGGATGATAGTTCTCTCAAATGTTTCATAACGAACTGTAAGAAACAAAGAGTGTTTGCTGCATAGGAAGAGAAGTAATAAATAAACATACTGAATAGCAAGTTTAATGCTTTCTTTCCTGGTAGCATAGGAGGAGATGATTTGCTCTTGAGATAACTGTTTTCTGGGGAGAAGTATCCTTCATTTTTCTTTGTTTACTCTACATGCTCTGTGTATTTGAAAGAAAATATAACTCTTTCCACCAGTTGAATTTTCTGCAGAAGTCCATAAATTTATCCTCTGTGCTGTCTTGTGGTGATAAATTCTGCACTCTCAGGTGAAACAATTGCCTAGGAAAAAAGTGTACAAACAAGTCTCAGTAACATCATCCTTGTTTTTCTCAAAATTTTGCACTACATGTAATGTAGTGTCTTCTCTGGCCTGTGTGTTTACTCAGTATTTCAGAAAAATGCTAATAGGACCAAAGCCTCATAAATCCAAGTGAGTTAACCTAAACCATTCCAAGATCAGTGAAGACTTAAACTTGCATTTTGAGGCTGAAATAATGGTTTTTTGATGATCTTGGTGAAATATTGTCATTTCTCTTTAAAGATGTACTCAAGCAGCAGATTTCCTTATGCTAACAATGTCCATCAAAGGTGTCATCTTGACATGAAGGACCTGTGGGTGCTAGAAACTGGACCTGCATTTTGCTGAGGAATCTTAAATTGTACAGTTTAGCAGAAATTGGGATAGATGCTTCTCAGCTATGCTATGACAATTTTGATGTAGTCAGCGGGTTGTACTTGCTTGTAACATCAGTGAGACATCTGTTACAATTATTGTCTTCAGTTACAATCATGCTACCTGGGGTTAGCTTTAATGTCTGAACACCATATGAAGGAGGTTGGGAGTGAAGAACTAGCTTAGTGAACTATTGGCCAGACATATTTTTGGAACTGACAGCAGAACACATAAATTGGAGCAATGGGAAACTGCAGCAGATGGTCAAAGAAGAATAATACCTTCAAAATGTGAGGAGCAGCATTACATCTGCACAAAAGGAGACTGACATGACCCATGACCCCAGTGGTAAGGTGGTGAGCTTTAACTGTAAGTCCTTTCTCTTTATTATTTAGAAAATCAAGATTTTCTTTCTTAAAGTTTAAATTACATCTAAGATTTAAAATCTGATCTTGTTTAGTTTGGAGAAAGTTCCAAGGATACTCACTGTGACCTTCTAGTACTTGAAAAGAGCTTCTAAACAGGAGGGAAAATGACTTTTTATGCAGTGTGATTGTGATAGAATAGAACAAGGGGAAATGGCTTTGAACTAACAGAGCTGCTCCAAAAAATGTTTCTGGGAATATCTTTCATCAAATAGAGGAGAGATTTTGGATAGAAGTAAGTTGGTAATTCTTTAATCACTGTGGTGAACAATTTGGCAGAAGTTGCCCAGAGAGGTTATAGATGCCTCACCTCTAGATCCATTAAAGGACAGATCAGATGGAGCTCTGGGCTACTTGATCTAGTTGGCAACCCTACCCATAGCTGGACGCTGGGACTGGATGATCTTTGAAGTCCCTTCCTACGTAAGCCTTTCTGTGATTTTATGAGTCTACAGTTCTATTATTGGCTAGGTGATGAACATTTTAGCATCACCAGTATCCTCATTTATTTTTACTTTTTATGTACATTTGAAAATTTTGTTTATGTAAATTTAATGTACATTTGAAAATTGATTACGCATATGAAACAGAAGATGATTACTTTTTTTTAATATTTTATATGCCAGAGTATAAATTTTTTAATTTAGAATTGTAGAATCATAGAATACTGAGTTTGAAGAGACCTTTGAAGGCCTTCTAGTCCAACTGTCCTACAGTGTCACAATGACACAACCACTAAATCAGGTTGCCCAGGGCCTTATCCAACCTCTCCTTGAAAGTCTCCAGGGATGGAACATCAACCACATCTCTGGGCAGTCTGTTCCAGTGCCTCACTTCCCTCATTGTAAAAGGTTTTTTCTTTTTATCTAAATTAAATCTACCCTCTTTGAGTTTGAAACCATTTCCCTTTGTCCTGCCACCACAGACCCTGCTAAAGAGTTTGTCCCCTTCTTTCCTGTAGCTCCCTTTTTTATTTGGCTTTGTTGGAGCTTTTTTTCTTATGTTTTAAGATGTTGTTAGGTCTTATATATTTATTTGCTTCTCTGATCTGTATGAAGTTTTTCAGTCTTGTATTTCAATAACCAGTTTTTATCATTTTTAACTCTGTAAATATTAATGAGTTTACATCACATAAACAGGTCCAGAAAAACATCTTCCATTTCCTCCTAATCTGAAGAAAAGTATTTTCCTTTTTAATAAATGTGTTTAATCTTCTTGGTGGAAGGCAATCTGGAACATGCGTGTCCTATGACCATTGCACTGAGTGACATTCTTGTTCTGGTTTAATACTGTTGAACTCATCTAAGCTCAATTTCAAATCTTTCATGCATGTGAACACAACATGCCATCAACTCTATTCCAGCTACACCACACACATGCAGGTCATTCTGAAAGTAATGACTCTTCTTTATTTCCATGGAAACTGCAAAAGATACGAAGAGCACAATGACATCATTTGATAGAGTAAATTGTCAGCTACAGAATACAATTTTTCAATATAGTCAGCACCATTAGCTGCATTTTCACCTGTGATAAACAAGAGCATGCACATTGTGCTTATAAAAATCTGCCATCTAATGCATGGTTTATCATTCATGTCACTTGTCACCACTGTAAGCACTGATGCCATTGGGTGCAATTTTTTCTGCATGGAGGAATTAAATTCCACACATTTGATTCATACATACTTCTGTGTTAGAGGCCATTCTGTCATACTGCCCCTCTGCTGCCATCTGTTGCATAGTGACAAAATGTAATGGAATACTGGTGGGAAGGTTCAACCTCTGCTGCCATACTACCAACATCTACCTCTGATGTTGTGGGCCAACATCATAAAATAGGAGGCATTACTTTTAGAGCCCTTGTACTTTCCTTTACCAAAGACATATATTTGATCTAAAACTATTTAATAAACACTTCTTTATCTCCACACTCTCATTCTTGATGTCTTCAGTATAGTTTATACTATCAATATAGTTTATACTATCAATATAGTTTATACCAATTTTCTTCATTTTATTTACTGAAAAATTCTCAGAAATTCCATCAGGATCATGGAGTTAATAAACACCTTTGGAATTGGTTTACATGGTTACACAGGCATCCATGAGGACCTCTTCATGAGTTAATTAAGTAGAGTCTACAGTTTAATTACATCATTAGGTGTGATTTTATTCAATCTTTTCTGAGATTTGGAGGAAGGGTTTGGTTGTGTTGGTTAGGGACTGTTTTGGTGGGTTGGTTGATTTTAGAGTTGATGCTGTTGTTTTGTTGTCCTTGATACAAAATGGGAATTTCATGGGAATGCAAAGAGAAGACTGTTAAAATTTGTGATATTTCAGTTCCACTGATAGGGTTGTTATCAACCTTCCTCAAAGGTTATATAGAATATGTATAATAGAATAAATCTATCCCTTACTGAGAACAGCAGAAGGTTTAAAATAAGTGTGAACAAAATATATCCCTTGTAAATGAAGGTGAGCAGGAGAGATAGAGTCATCCAAGACATTCAGTGTGTGGTTCATAGAGCAGAATGTTCCATTTTTTAAAACTGTGACTTTCAGTTAATCACCAAACTTAGCTCCAATGAACTCTTTTCCAGTGAAACATCCAAAGCTATTGGAAATACAGCTGCAGGGTTCTCACTGGGCAGAGCCCTAGTTAGCTCTGCCATCTGTCTGAAACTAGGAATATAGAATCACAGAATCACCAATGCTGGAAGAGACTTTCAAAATGATCCAGTCCATGCTTCTTCCTGCCACCAATCTTTCCTCACCAAACCATGTCCCAAAACATTTCTTGAGTACCTCCAGGGAGGGTGACTCAACCACCCCTCTGCACAGCTCGTTCCAATTCAACCCAATGAAAAAAGGAGGCCATCTAGGAAACACATTAAAGCATAAAGCACAGCATCCTGTATTTTAATTTGTTTGTCTTACTATTAACCAACAGTTCTGTAAACCATAGAAATAATCCAAAAGAGACAGATTCACAGCCAGATTACACTTTTCAAATTTAACAGTGTTCTAATCTATGATTTTTATTTAGATTCAGTTGAAATTAATGTATATTTAAGAATAACTAACTTATAAATAACTAGAGATTTGTAAGAATAACTCTTTTAGCAGTGTTTCTAACGGGAAACTTCATGAATTTCTAGATATAAAATAATGTGTTTTCCCTTATCTTGTGGTGTTATGTCATTCATTATTTATGAAGCAATTAGGTGTCTGTACATTTTTCAGCTTTAGTGCTCAAGTTAGCTTGAAACAATTACTGTCTTATCAAAATTCAAACCAGAAATGATATGCTGCTCTTAGAATATGTCAAGTTTGAGAGTAGAGGTTGTATGTGGCTTCCTGAGGCTCAGAAATAAAACAGGATGAGAAGTTATTTTCTCAAAAAATTGCTGAAGATTTCCAAATGAATGCAACCATGATATCATCACGGTTGGCAAAGATGAAAGTCACTACCTGAAAAGTGGTCATCTTACTGAGCTAATACAAATTCTGCTAAAGATGTTAATACATTGCTTTTCTATGTTGTTGCAGGATTATGCTTCAACAATTCATTCTGAATCGTCGACAGCTTCAATTGTTTTTCTTTTCTAACAAGACTCAAAGTGGCATTTTTTAGAGATGGTAGAAATTAAAATTTATAAATAAGAAGTTTGTTATCAGTATAATAGCTGGAGATGTGGTATCTCAGAAACTCTCCATCAAAAGAAAAGGTTGAAATGGCAAAATCCTGATCAGCACCAGTACTACTTATATATATATATACAAGTATATATAAGTATATAGTGTATATATATATATTGAACATATTATGTTCAATACAAATATTTATGCTGTTTAATAAAACTCAAAAAATAGTACAAAAATCTCTGCTAATATTGATTCATAGCAACCCAATTATCAATTTCATGAAGGCGTGTGGAATAAAGAAGTAATGTATGCTAAATGCACATAGAGATTAGGAAAGCTGATGAGCTATAAAATGCAGAAGCACAAAAACGTGAACTATATGGATGTGAATGTAGAAGTGCTTTACATATATGAAGGACTTTGCCCTTTTCAGCATCAGACTGCAACAATATAATGATAGGAAAAAAAAAAAAAAAAAACTAGTAAAAAGTAGTTTTTTAATAAATGCACTTAAACTGTACATCAAAAATCTAGTGACTACAAAACAACAAAGTTCCATGTGTATTTTTTCAACTGTTTGACACAAGAAAGGATAATGATACCTTGCTTTATTTTTCAGTCAAATTGTACTCACACAGTAACAGTATCAACATTTTGGGGCTTAAATGCAGACATACGTTTTTGCTAGACACGGATTAGAATGAATTGGAAAATTATAAGTGCAAAATTGACTAGTTAGAAAATAAAATAAAAACAGGAAGGCAATGGGCTATATGGAAGCATACAGGACAGAATTCCCTCAAGGGTAGAGATGCAATGATTGGGCAGTCACCGATTGTATGAAACTTAACAAGAGTCAAAAGGGCCAACCATACCCTGCATCACACCTAGCGCAGCCAGTCGAGGGAAGGGGTTGTTCCATTCAACTCTGTGCTGATGCAGCCTGCCCTTGAGCACCTCATGCAGTTTTGTGCACTGTAATATGAGGAGGACATAAAACTATTAGAGAGCATCCAAAAGAGGGCTATAGATTTGATTCAAGCATCAAGAGGGCAAGATACATGAGGAACAGCTAAGGTCCCTTGACTTGTTCAGGCCAGAGGAGAAGGCAGAGGGGCAGAGCTGATCTCTTTGGTGACAACAGTAAGACATAAGGGAACAGCACAGAGCTGTATCAGGGGAGGACCAGGTTGAGTATTAGGAAGAAGTTCTTCCCCAGAGGGCTGTTGGGCACTGGAACAGGCTCTCCAGGGCAGTGGTCAGGGTACCAAACCTGACAGTGTTCAAGTATTTGTATAAAAGTGTCAGACAAATGGCTAAATGTCAGGGTAGTCCTTTGTGGATCCAGGATCTAGACCCGATAAATCTTTTGAGTCCTTCCAAAATTCATGATATTCTAAAATACCAGAAAGCATTTCTGCCTGCTTTTACTTAAAGCTTTTTCTCTTCGTTAAGCCTCATTTCATTGAAGTTATATGTTACCCTTTACCAGAAATCAAGTTTAATTTCCATTTCCAGAAATCATGTCCAGAAAGATACTTCTTTTTCCTTGAAATTGAGCTCAGATAACTTTATGGATTATAAAATAACCAGGAAAAGACAAAAATTTCAAAAAATGGTGTTTCCAGATAACTTTCCTGTTGCACTTTGATCTTTGTCAATTGAGGTCAGAACATTTATTGCCAATTTCAGTGAATAGCAGCAGATGGCCACAGTCCTTACTCTCCTGCTCAGTTTAAAATTGAATGAGATTACGTTGGCCAGCAATGGAATGAAATTATATGAATTTTGACTCTTTTTTTGCCTAAGGGATTATTTATTTCCATGTGATGTAGGAGAAAAATCTCAAAACATTCTGGATTTCTTTTGGCACCTCCAGACTTCCCTTATCTTCAGGTAATTAATAGGCTTGATTTTATTCTCCATGTCTAACTGGAGAGAACTGGTTTAATTCTTCCAGAATAGACAGTTACAAAACACTCCACCTATTACTGCTGTAGAGTTGCCTAGAAACTTCTAAGGTTTCAAAGCTGGGGTAGATCAGGAGATTATTTTTACTTTGTGCCCAAATCTCAGTTGTTGCTAAATCCGTTTGGGACTTGTTTCAAGTTCCTGATCCACATCCTTGCAGCTCTTTCTGGTAATATCTCTCTCTTTCCAGACCAAAGAGTATTTGGCATTCAGTTCATTGTGCAGAATTAGAAGGGAGAAGCATTCTGTTGAGAGAGCTCTTGAATGTGGGATGCACTGCAACTAAAATTCATCCAAGCCAGTCTCATCTCCTGTATGGTAGGATAAAAGGCTCATCTCTTTGTTCTGTATTCCCAGGCTTAGATTGCAGACTGCTCCTACTAATAGTGTTTTGGGCACTATCTTGTTTTGTTCTATTTTTAAAACAAGCTGACACAATATAGGGGTATGCATTTAATTTTACTTTCTATATAACAAAAAATTCTGGTGACAGTTATCATAGAAAGAACAAGAAAAGAAGAAATACTTTTCACAATTTCTGCTTAATCTGAAGGCTAACTAGTAACACTGATAAAGATCTGACATATTCATAGAAGAGTAGTAATTAAGCATTTGCCACAATTGCTTATGAACAGTGAGTGCCTGAAAACAGAATAAATTCTTCAGCTGTAGATAAAAATCAGTGTCCTGTTTCTAACAGGTGTCCTATTGGTTTGTTAAATGTGTATTCGTAACTCTGTCAAGTGCAGAGATTACAATGAGATTAAGATGATCTTTGTAGGATTGTTATGACAATTATGTCATTCTCTGTATGTCAGAGAATAACAAAGGTTAGAGCTGTAGAGTGATGGAAAACAAATGATGTGGGAAAAGCAGATTGAAATAATCAGTCAAGGAGAATAATCAGTTAAGGAGAAGAGCATTTAAAAGAAAAGATAGGTGCTTTTACATAAAGAAATCAAGAGAAAGTAGGGAAGAAACAAATTATTTGATGAAGAGAGGAGATGACATAGATTATACAAAGAGCCCTGGCTTTGTCCTGTGTTCATGGGCCCAAAATTCTCTTGCCAGATTTGATTGTCATCAATGAAACTGCTTCCTCACAATTACCATATGTATTTGGAAGCTAGCCACCTCCTTGTTTAACCACAGTACATGCTTTGGAAATTCCATTTAAATGTCAAAACTGTCTGTTCTAATTGAATTGGTTTCTATTTAACTGTTTGCTTCTATCTAAGTCAACTTGCAGCACCAAAATAGCTGCTGATTTTTCTAACTTTTACCTCTTGCTCTCTATCTCTTACTGTTTGTAGTATTTAAATACATTTCATCTATGATATGTGATTGTCTCACACATGCATACACATCAGCATTAATAGAAGAAAAGGGGAAAAAGGGGTTGGAATTCAGCAGAGTCTTGCAAATATTCCTGAACTCTGTATTTAAAGTCAATTAATGGTATAGCCCTGAATTATTTCACTTAGTAAGATAGTGATATATACAATCTTCTCACCAGTCCAGTCCTTGGATCATCTAACTCCATTACTCATGATGACAAAGATGTCACAAATTTTCATCTGTCCCTCTCAGACCTCTGGCCTGTAACTTTTTGAGCTATCCTTAAAGCTTCAAGGAGGGTTGACACAAGTGCGTTGCTTGTATTTTTGCAGATCTAACAAAAACATTCAAATTTACTAAAAAGATAGTTGGGCTCTTTTAAGTGATCTTCTCACACTCATCCAAATATTTTAAAACTACGTCAAATTTTGAATGAGTTTGTCAGCTGTTCTTCAGCACCCATTAAATCATCTGTATGCATCTCACTGGAAAGCTTTTCAGATCCTTATCTGTTAATAACTGAATAAACAGCTGGTGCCAAAGCTGCACCATCTGACAGTTTCTCATAGTGACACAAGTGCTTGTAGAATCACAGAATGGCCTGAAGTGGAAGGGACCTTTAGGATCATCTAATTCCAACCCCTGCTATAGGCAGGGACACCTCCCTCTAGACCAGGTTGCTCACAGCTCCATCCAGCCTGGCCTTGAATGCTTCCAGAGAGGAGACATCCACAACCTCTCTGGGCCACCTGTTCCAGTGTCTCACCACCCTCACAGGAAAGAATTTCTTCCTAACATCTAGTCTAAATAGATTAAAACCATTTCCCCTCATCCTGTCAGTACCTGCCCACATAAAAAGCCCTCCCCCCAGCTTTTCAGTAGGCCCCCTTCAGGTACGCTGGTATAATACTGAATGGAAAATGAAAATATTAATTGATGTTACATAGCATAGCAGAGAGGCTAGAAGGAGTTGCCATTTGTATCTACCACACAGTTCTGATCTGGTTTACCAGGGCAGTGTCATTTATTTACATTTATTATTATAGATGACCATAGTTGAAGTAGCTCCAATCAGACACCTCTGACTAACTTCTTGTGTCCATAGCAACTTCCTTGTTCCAGATTGTTCTGGCACACTGTCTAGTTTTGAATAACTTAGGACTGCAGAGTAATGTAACACATACGCCATATTTTGCTTCTTCAGTTTTACAGTTTTCCTGCTGAAGATTTTTCGGTTCAAGTTATACTGTGCTTGTTCTAACTCTGTTCCCTTCTAATACTTTCATTAGCTATATCTCCTCATAAGTCTCCTCAGTCTCCTCTTCAGCATTTGCTTTTCTCCATTCATGTCACAGTATAAGATGAACTGCAGATACTTCAACTTCAGAATGTTTAAAGCACCCAGAAAATGTCTGCTTTATTCCATCTTCCTTTTTCTCTTGTCTTTAAAGCCCTGATCTCTGTAGTTCTCACTTTACCCAGTTTTATTTCTGCAATTTTGCTCAATTTTAATCCCAGAGGCTATATTTTTGTCCTTTATGCATCAATTATCTCCCAGTCCTGTGCTCCCCTTCTTCTTCTTCCTTTCCATGTTTGTGTATCTTCAGTACTATGAATCCAGTGAATCGTTTATTGGCCTTCATCATTATGTCCTACTGCTTTCTCAAGTCTGCCACAACCAACCTTTAGTTCTTTCTCATCATATTTGATCCTCAGATAACCACCACCTCTGTACGAGCTGACTCTCATTCCACTCCCAGCCTGCCTGTTTGCCTTTAGACCACAGATAGTATTCCTGATGCTTCTACAGTAGTAAATTCGCTCACTTCAGCCCCAGTGCCACATGAACTGATCTCACATTTTCTCAAACTGTTTATTTTTTCTTTCTTAGCACTTCTGGACAGCAGTTTATCACTCAGGTGCATTGTCAGAAAGAGTGTTATCTCCCTAGAAACAATGCTGAGTTCTCACTCCTAAGGTGTAAGTGAATGTGAGCATCTCAGTATCACTGCAGCACTGCATCAACTATTCCAACTTTATTTTTATCACTCTCAATAAGTCCTGAGTTTATCCATAAATGTACGTTATAAATGCCACTATAGGCAATATTTTCATGACCATTCCTTCAGCTTTCCTCTTTGTCCAGCATGAGGAACTTGGTCTTTCATTTCAAAACTTTTTGCTGCAGATCATAACTTATCTTTCAGTTGTTCTTTTTTATACTTCCACCAGCAGTTGTCAGTTACATGTAAAAAATGGCCTGTTTTATAATTTTCGTAAGTATCTTCCATAAACCTGTCTTTTGATGCCTGCACATCACTTGTAAATTTTTACCAGTCATCTCTTCATCCTGAAACCATGCTATCATGTCACCCTACTTTTGTCTTCATCTATTTCATTTTATTTAGATGGGATGCAATTGTTAGTTCTCTTGTTTTCATTCATCATGAGTATCATCATTTCCTCACCAAAGCTCCATGTGAAATTTTGGGACTGCTGAAGTCAGGACTTTCCCCTATAATGTAAAAGTAGCAGAATTTCTTTTTCTTTTGTAGATTTAACTTTCTACAAATGGACCTTCAGAAGACAGAAATAGTCACAAACAAGATTATATGACACTGCAATCCTGAAATTAATTGAAATACTTCAGTACCAACCTCACTCCTGGGCATAACCGAGAATGCTTTCAACCTTCATCCTGAAGTAGGTTTGTTTCTTTTTACTTGTTTTATTTTTAAACCTCCCCTATAGATGTTTCGGGGTTTGTATTCAGGACACATCCTCATGTGTCCATTTCGTAATGATGAGCTCACATTACACTTTATCTTCAGTAAAAAACTACCAGGGCTATCTGATAGTATTACCTCTGGGACAAGAGCAGACAACTCACTGCTTTCTTCTGAATTCCTTTTCTCAGCATTTTCTTTCATTCTTCTCACTCATTTTAGCCTTTTTGTCTAGCTGTCTAGTCTGTTGTCTAGAGACTTCACCTTACACACATAGGATTCTTTAAAACATCAGTATTAGTAACAATTGGGCTTCTTCTATATGTAAAATAAGTTGCCCTTTGAATTGCCAGTATGTGTGGTTCCTCCATTTTTAAGTGTCAGAGATCTGTTATTACTGTATCTTGGACAGCTGACCTAAGTGAGGAAAAATGATCAGCAATAATTTCCTGCTGTCATTAAGCATTATGTGGAAATCTCTGTCCATTTAATCCATCGATATTATCATAAGTGACCAAATTTTCTTCATACAACAAAAGATGTCCTGAGGCTAGCATGTCTGTTGTTTGTAAAATCTGCTCCTTTTCTTGTATTTTCATTAGAGTACTTAGCACTTTATTTTATTTTTTTCAGCTGCATAGCAAGTGGCACTGAAATTAAGGTATATATTTTATTACAAGGTACTGCCTGAATTCAGTTTGCATAATTCAAGATGGTTTCTATACAGTAATCTACAGCCTTGCTGCAGAGCTTTAACAAGACTTCAGAAAGAAAACTTAAAAGTAACAGAGTTCCTGTTTTCTCACACTGTATTTGCGTATAATATCTTTATTTTGTCATAGCAGTAACCTCCTGCCTGATTTGGTTGGCTTTTCTATACACAAAGCTTTTACAATACAAGAGGGGAGAACTGGGTGATGTTACACCAAAAATGAGACTGCTTTCCTTTGCCAGGGGCACTACTTCTAAAAATGGAAAAGTCTCTTTGGAAACATTCTATTTTCCAGATGCTTAGAGTCATTCAATTGCCAAAAAAAAAAAAAAAAAAAAAAAAACCCAACAGCATTTGGTGCCAATTTATATGCCTTCAGGTATCTAAGATGTCTGTAGAGAATTGTAGTATGACACAGGATGACTGGGAGTCCTCCATCGTTCTGGAGCAGCACCACACGTCCAAATGCAATTAGTTAGCTATCAATTTCTAAATGGTACTAGAAGCTATGTGTATGCAGCTGAATTGCTCCCATGGGATATATACTGCTTTAAACATGAGAAGCCTCTGGCCTATACACAGTGCTTCACTGCCTGACTTACAGAACTGCACAGTTTAGCAACAGCAGATTTTTCATGACAAGCGCTGTGAAAAGAGATTGACGAAGCATTGTGTTTCCTGTAGACGGGGTTGAAGTTGCATACAGAGCCTTAGGAAGGGACATATCCCTTTCCTGGGAGTAAGTCTTTTGTAGACCTGTAACCTCAACTGTGTAATGTAAAAATGCTGATTCAGTCAGACGCAATCTTCTATTAAAGCACTTCACTGCTGCTTCGTCTCCAAAGCTAAAACTGCATTTTCCGTATTTTATATTCTACCATCACAAATTTTTACAATCCACCAAATATGGGGAACAGGCAAAACACATTAATTTACTGTTTAACACTGTGAACCAAACTAACTGATAAACCTGTGAGTACATAAGGAGTACAGAGTTACCACAGTACCTAGGTGTGTTTATAAGCTGGTACAAGATCAATGGAGGTCACAAAAAAATACTTATTCTTCGGAATCACCAGACTATTTGCTTCTATATATTCCATCAATATTTTATGGGAGAATATTGATGGACAGTAAGATTTATCACAGATGAAAGGAATACTTTGTTGGCTGCTCCCTTTATTATCAGACAGGTCTATGGTTGCCGAAAACATCCAAATGCATTACAATTTCTAGAAGAGATTTACAAGAATATAAACTCCATTTTTATTTTGAGTTGGGAAGTAACTTTCAGAAATCTTTGTTGCATGCTTGTGTGTCCAGTTGTCACTGAACTCTGTATTCTTTGTCCTTTCATTTACATTGTTCTTTCTCCATTTGCATTAAAACTACTGTTTAAAAGGGGAAAGAAAAGAAGAAAATAAAGGAAAAGAAAAAAGATTGAGTTTTCTTTCTTTTTATGAACTACACAGCTCCTTTGTTTTGTTTTGTTTTTCTTCTTGTTTTTTAATTAGGCACTAACACTGTACTGAGGACAAAAATCTAACAGTTTTTCTGTGACCAAATCTAGCACAGTCAGAGGCTCTTATTTCAACATCTTGCCAACTTAGTGCTTTTCATGCTACCTGCAGGTGTGAGTGGAGGATTAGGCTGCTAATGCTAGAAGTAAACATAAACAGAATTAATGCAGAGACTAAGCAAGGTCAAATAAATAAATCTTCAAACGAGATTAGATTACTTGAAAGTTTTACTGTGGTAATTATGTATTATATCTCCCCAACCTTACACATTAACCTCTCTCCTTCCTCTTCTGTCTTTGTAATTGCAAGTGATACAGTGTTTTTTCTTCTGATAAGGAAACAGAAGGATCTTCGCAGTTAAGATAAATACAAGAAAATGTTTTATCTCCTGTACTGAAAAACATCAATCCACATTTTCTGAAGTCTCTTGAGTGGATCCCAACTCTTAGAAGTAATGTTTTATCAAAAGGCAGTATTAGCTTCTATATAACCTTATCACCGACTTGTATTTACTTCAAGTAACATAGATTTGAGAAAGGTGCAAGCAGGGTTAGGCAACATACAGTGTTTCTGTAGTGTGACAGAACTACCAAGCAGAAAATGTTCTGGACAGTCATAGAATCATAGAACCATGGGAGCTTAACACTGAAAATTGATATGCAAGAATGCTTTTTTGCTCTTTACTCAGGGACTGGGAAATTCAGGTTAGGAGAATGATTATCTATTAGGAAAATCAGTTATTACTTTTTGTGGAGCACTCTGTGATCAGAATCTGGCATTGTCGAAAGGCATTTTGAGATTTTTAAGAATAATTGTAGTATCTTTCCAGAGTGTTTTTGCAAGAAGCCAGGTAGAGAGAAATCCAGTTCTAAAAGTACACACTGTATAAGTGGAATGCCCTACTGTATACAGATTAAAGAGATTTAAAGTAATTTGTATACTAGGCCTGAACAATCATTTCCCCTACCATGCAGGAATACATACAAGCACATCCACTGGTCTTTTAATCCATCATTAATCATTAATCATTTCAAGTGCCTCACCGGCAGTCTGGGTTGAAATAGCAATAAGAAATATTTTAGCAGTAACATGCATTTAATAAATGGTGATCTAATAATTGTGTTGATTATGTGGTATCATCTACATGCCATCTAGTTTTGTTAGGTTGTTGCTAAGATTAAATTAACAGTCCAAGTGAAATCATTGTGAACACTTTCACGTACGTAACTTCAAATCAACCAAGCCAAGGAAAATCCTCATACAGCTTTCTTGGGAGAGAGCTTCCTTACAGCTCAACTTCTTAAGAACCAAATGCCTGAAACGTCAGACACCATATTGAGGGATATGGTTTAGTGAGAATTATTGGTGATTGGTGGACTGAATGATCTTGTAGGTCTTTTCCAACCTTGGTATTTCCATGATTCTATGAGAAATATCCTAGATAAGGGATATAAAAGGATCTGTGTCCCTAATTAAAGAAGATGGAAAAACACATACAGCAAAACATAAAGTGCTTTGTAATTCTTTCTAACGATATGCCTCTTGTCGTAATACACACAGCAGGTCTATGTTTGTCATGGCCTTTCTGCCTTGTGCATGCTGATAGATGAAGGATAAGAATAAGGCCTAAGTCTTCTGTGCCAACATAAAGTCAGAGCACAGCTGAAATACATGTTTGGAAGCAATATCTGGAAAGCATTTTCAATTTATTGAACCTCATAACTTGGCAGATACAAAGACTAAGAACTGTATAATATCAATGAATTTATAATGCTATTTCTTTTAGTTATCCTAAAAACAGGTGCTTATCTTACAGCCAAATAACTAATACTATTATGTCATAATAGAGAAAAGGCATGAGTAATGTTATCCTTTCTGGCACCACTGTACTACCAGTTGAGGTAACATTGCAGTCTAACATCCTCTAGTTACTTCATTAACTCCAAAACAGAACTGTACTTCCTTTAAAATTTGACAGAAAGCTAGCTAATACATCTAGTTATTTCTCTGTTTAACAAAAAAAGAATTTTATTTTTTTTTCTGACAGTGAAGACACAGCCTAAGTCTACACAATAAGACAGATGGGGCTAGTTGTACAAGTGTTCAGGATTTGGTTCCGTATGGCTCTCATTCAGAGAAACCATAAGCAGAATTGAGCAAAATAGCAGGAGGTAGGAAAAAAACATGAGAGGGACATTTGGAATAGAAAGACTGAGTATCAGTAGAAGAGCAGGTTTATAAGCTAATATTAATTTTGGAAAATTTTCTGCCAGCAGATGCATCTTGCTAAACGACTGTTTTCTTTATTGCAATAACAGACGCATGTAATTGCACCCCAAGAAAATGGCATTGGCTAACATCAACCCCATATGCTTTTTGTTTTAAGGTAAAAAAAAAAAAAAAAAAAAAAAAGCTAGTTATGCTCCTGCTATTCTGCCAGTGTTAGTCCATTTACAATGCAGAGCTGTTCCTTTTTAATTTGAAAGGTATAACCTGAAATGCTGCCTGATTTAAATTTCAAATTCACAGATCACTATTACCTTTTACTGTGGTGAACATATGTTCTGTAGAGCACCTTAAAAAAGAAAAAAAAAAAGTTAGTGAAATGTCAAAATTAAATCTTCATAGGAAATGCCAGGGCCCTAACTCTTTCCAAAATATTGACGATTACTTTTAGTTTTGCTGTAACCCCTTCATACTTTGTCACCTCTGCTTTGCAATGCTGACTGCTTTTGGAATTTGTGTTCACACAGATTTAAAGAATCAGAGGTAAAGTAGAATTGCAACACTGATATGGCTTCACTTTTGCTATGTGCTTCTGCTCATCAATGCAGACAGTATCTTGTTTAAACGTAAAAAGATTCGTACTTGTCACTGCTGTCATATTTCTAATTAAATGTCTGCTGACAGTTAGCAAAGATCATGGTTCATGAAATAATCTAATTGTCAGTATCTCACTTTTCAGAGACATATCCAGGTGTGGTATTAAAAATAGAACTGTTAGCTGCAAGCACTTGTGTCCAAATTAGAACTTCTATACTGCTGTACACCTAAGCAACTCCATGAGTGTTTCTGAAAAGACCCAGGGTTTCTACTGAAGCCTGAAGCCTTCTCTGAAGCATCAGAGTCGGTTTCTCGGGGTTTGGTACAGGTATTTCAGGTCTCAAAGCTATGAATAATTTCACAGCTTGAGCTGAAGTATCTTATCTCTTACTGAAACACTTGGGCTCAAAGCTGTGCTTTGTTTCTAAGTTCTCTCTGTTTATAGAACCAGTCTGATCGATGCATTTGTATGCTGGAAATGACTCAGGGTCTCAGCATTCTTTGTTTAAAGAGAAAACTAGCACTGTTTTGAGTGCAGATTCATGGCTTCCTCCTTTACACCACAGCCTGCTTTAGCTGATAGCAGACTGGTGCTCAAGTCGACATCGTCATCAGACCTTTCCTAGTCTTTTCAGATAGGGCAAGAAAATAGCACAAGAAATGTGGAGCACTTTCTGAAGGAATAACAGAAGAATCAAAGAGTTCCTTTCTTGTGCCCAGTGATACACGTGTGCCATGTGGAGCTGCCTGAATATCGCATGCTCATCCCATCTGGAAGGTTTCTGAGAACAGGCTTAGATTTTGTTTGGAACAAGGATATTCTAGCATATGAGGCATCTTCACAATGCTTTCAGATAACATATAAGTATTTCCAAGTGAACGTTCCTTTTAAATTCTGCTCTGTCCAGATCAACATGTGGATTTGCATGGCCACCATCAGATAAAGGTCACTGGTAACAGAAGGCCTGCTCTTGTTTCCACTTCACTGAAAGCAGAGTTCAGCCTCTAATTTAGCAGAACCTACATTGCCAACTCACACTGTCTCCTTTGGATCAGTTCCCCGTATATTCCTCTTTGTTTGTTTGTTTGTTTTAATCTTGGCATGATTCTTACGTGTTTTTATAGTTCTGTAAGCCGTATTTTCACTTCCTGAAATTTCCCTTTAGTGCTGAAATAAAGATAGAACTCTCCCCTTCTTATTCCGAGAGACTGCATTTTCATCTTTCTTTACAGTTTTGTCCCACTGCAAAACTGTAATTGCAATTGTCCTTTCGTATCAATTACATCCTGTTGAGTTGTCATGGGGATCACAGTCCAAATATAATTTGATTCTAGGTTTATTAAGTACAGGCACACTGCTGTTTAGATAATGTAAAGGATCAAAATAGTGTATAAGGATGCTAATGATGAGGCGTCACTCCAATTATTCTGCTGGTAATCTTTCCCTGCTCTAGATTATCCCTTAGACTTAATTTTCCTCCTGACCACACCAAACAGTTGTGCCACTGGAAGGAGAGGGTAGTATGGAACTAACAAGAAGTGACAAAACAGAAGCAGGGATGCTTCTGTCAGTGATTGACAGCGGATAAAACTGTTCCACTGTGACACCGTAACACTAAACATAGTCACAGAACCATTAATTAGAATCAAATTGCATAGTAGCAACATAGGCAAATAAGTTACCAAAGTCCTGTGACATGATACAAAGAGGCACATGAACAGGTGTAGCAATGAAGATTTTTTTATGAAGTGTCAGGCCTTGTTCCCATTTTGAAGTTGCTTTTTATACAGAGAGATTCAAACAGAAAGCAAAGCTGCCCCATTCAGTCATGTATAACCTGCTGTCAGGCTTCCCATTGTTATTAATCATCATGTCATCATTCTGTGTGCATAGCATTTTAATTCCTTCCTTTTTTTTTTTTTTTTTTCTGGTTGTTTTATGTTTTTTTTTCATCTTCAAGGGAATCTGATCTACTTTCTTCTGCTCTTCAAGTCTCTCTGATCCATCACTACTTTTTTAAAAAACAAGCAATGCTCAAAAGCAATGAAGTATATGCACAACATTTCAACATTTAGGAGTGTTTAGTATTTGAGCATGTTGTTCTGTTAAGCAGCCAGTTGTAAATTTTTATCTGAAGAAGTCCTGACCCTCCTATTTTTTTTTAATATTTACTGACAAAGAGAGCATGAAAACAAATCAGGCCAATAAAACAGGCTTTTCTTTAGAAAGCATTGGCCTCCACCTCTGTCACCTCATCACCTATTTATTTCTGCTTCAAGCAAACGTTGTAGAGAAGATCACATTTTGAAGCAGTTGCTCAGAGTGTTTTATGGCTTTAGGTTAAAGGTCAGAAATTACCTCTCATTTACAAGAAATGCCATTTGTTATTCTAATAGACATCAGTTTTGACGTGACTGAAAAAGGGTCACTGAAACTCCAGCTTGGCTATGGATACTGTGCTATGGTTGGTATTTTTCATTACAGTTGTATATTGCTCTGATGGGAAAGGCTGCCATGTGTCTGGATATACAACCAGCAACAGCAGTACATTGACTAGTGAACACTGCATGGCTCCTTTAGTCTAACTGCTTTGGCTCATTAGTCCAAGGTGCTGGCTAAGAAGCATCAGAGCCATGGAGCATTGCAGCATTCCTCTTTTATCCAGACTTGGTGGGGAAGGAATTTAGTATATAATCTTTGTTACTTTCTTTCTTCTTCCCTAAACTCCTTCCTGAAAGTTAGTTCTGTCATTCCTCATTAGGATGAAACATTGTCAGAGAAACCTCACAGCTGCATTTTCTAGACGCATGATGAATGTATTTAATATTTAACCCCCATAGAAGAATGTGTGTGCTTTTCAGGTTGCTGCTCAATATGGTGACGAAGGAAGAGGGGGTGAAGGTGTGGGGAGAGAGTGCAGCCGTGATGAAGCCTTCCAACGACACAACACACAGTTGGCAGACTGAGGAAAAAAGCAAAGATGAGTCCCAGCCAGTTCTTCAGCTTCCTTGTGTGCCTCTGCAGGGCTAGTGGCACAACCAAAAAGGCCCTGAGGGACTGTTCTCAGTTACAATGCTCTGCCAAGCTTGTCCTATTTCATGGCTGCGTTGGAGGTGGCTCAGACAGATCAAGTCAAGCCATCTGTTGAAGTCACAGCTGTCTTCTAACCTGCTATCAACAGCATGCCCAGTTCCAGTTGCGTCTGTGTCTCTAGGGTCGCAATGCCCGCTCTTGAACTGGCAATATGCTCTTCTCCTCCTAGACAAAACATCAAGACCATTTCAGCCTGGACACCAACATCCTTACCTTGCTTTCAGGCAGCTCCCACCAGCGTTCCCATCTCTCAGCTTGTCCTGTTGCTCTTGGCATAGTGCTGCCCAGCCTCCACTGCACCCCTCACTGCATGACACAGTGAGTCTTCAGACAAAGGGATCTGCAGGGAATGATTTTGCAGCTCTTTTGCACGGTCCCTTTGCAGGAGAACTCTCTATTAATTAGAAGTAAAGCTTGCAGACTGTTTTTTTATAGCCTTAGTCTTTCCTACTACAAGACACTGAGAAGCACAAATTTCCCCCTCCCTTTTCCTAATGTGTTTCTTGTAGAACGGTAGAGCAATTAATAAGGTCTAATGTGTTAATGGGAGGCTGGAACCAAATTCTCTCCTCATAAAAGGTCTTAATCAACATGTCAGACATGTCAGGAGTTGAGTCTGCATAGAATTCCTTCGACAATCCTTACCCAGTGTTTTCTAATGCAAATAGCCCCCAAAGCCTATTTGGTTTCCTGCATGAGTAATGCCATTCAGGACTGGCCTCGATTCCTCTTAAAAAAAAAAAAAAAAAAAAAAAAAAAAAAAGGCTCATAGGCCCAGATAAATGTTTACCACGTTAATGGACAAAAGGCATAATTTCCAAAATATCCTGTGTCAGTTCTGCAAGCACTTCAGCCGTAATAAAGGATGTAATAATACACACACGTTGACAGCTATTAATCTCAGACTCCGCCTTCTAAGAATTAAAAAAAATAAAAATAAAAATAAAAAAGCTCCCTAGAAGTGCAAAGCTGTTAATATATGACCACAGAGTTTTCATGATTAGTCAAGGCCAGAAAAATACTCTAATTTCACTGAAGCACATGGGAGTGTTTATAAATCAGACACATTCTGAAAAAGAACTTGTGAATGTATGGAAAGGTAAACTCTGGCCATTTGCTGTGCAATAAAATGAACTGTTGGCCAGATAATGGAATCATAAAACACTAGCTCTATTTTCCTAGATATTTCCAGAAAAGGAAATATGAAAATAATAATATAAAAACTTTTTTTTTTTTTAACTAGACTTTCAAATTTTATATTCTTAATAGTTTCAGCCAGTTGGCAAAAGCTCTTCAGGGAAAAAAAAAAAACCAAAAAAAAAACAACCTGAATTGTGCCTTTCTTCCTCGCAGAGTTTTCTCAGTGATTTAGACAGAATGACTGATGCTGGTTAGGTAAGATGTAGAATAATTAGCACAAGCTGCCTGGGTCAGGCCCCTGGAGATCGCAGGGTTCAAGAGAAACAGGACTATGCCCCCTTTAGAATCAAAGGGTAGCATTCATTCCTGGTCATACTGTAGATGAGGAGTGTTTGTAGGCAGTGTTAACAGTACCTGGTCTTGACTCAAGACTGAGGGTCTTTTGAATTAGACTTTTGAACTGAATTTGAACTTAGGCTAGCAAATCTGATTCATTTAAAACACCAGCTTATTTAAACTACCAACCAAATAACGGAAAGTAATAACTGCATGGTTTACTGTAGCTCTAACTCTTGGAGAAGTTGTATTGCAATTCATTTCAGTAAAATCATCATTCTGCTGCAGAAGTGTGGCTGCCACATCTCTACTGCAGCACACACGTCTGGCACTCTGAAACAATAAAGCCATTAAGGCTGCGTGTTTGAAGGGTACTGGGCTGACTTCAGACACTCTCAACTGAGGTATGCAATCCTGGCTGGAAGTCTCACAGTGCTTTCCATACACTGCATCTCTTCTGTGACTATTTTCAGCCTGCTTATGAATTGACTGCATGCACCAACTCACCTATTCAGCAGGTGTCAGATTAGAGGGAGGATCATTTGTTTTAGTGCAATCTAAACTAATCTGCAGTAGTATTAACTGAGAGAGGGAATATGCACAAGGAATCTGTGCTTGTTATATATTAGTCATGTCAAACAACGACAAAGAATTTTAAACATCTATTTAAGAAAATCACTACAAAAGAGAAGATACAGTATTTTGCCAAAGGGATGTCAGATCTCTGACACCATCCTTAGATGAAATGCAAGAAATTTACAAAGATCCAGTCTGCAACAATGAAATTTTCAGTCTGAGGAACCTCCAGAGCATGGCAGCTAGTTTTTCACTTCTCTGCTATTCCTAGTCAAGTGCATATACAAAATTTCTCAGCGATCAATTATTTTTCTCTTTTTTGTTATTGTTGTTGGTGGTGGTGGTTGGTTTTGGTATTTTTTGTTTGTTTATGCAAATACATTTTATGACATTTTTTTACATCAACTTTTTATTTAGTATTTTCTAAAATCTAAGAGGTTCATGCTGTACCTTTTCGAATTAATTGGGAGGGGCAATTCAATTCTTTGTACATCACAACGTCAGGTTTCAAATTTTAAGACCTGGAATTCCACCTATCAAAGTGTCATAAAGTTTTAGCGCTGAGAAAGCTACACGTAATCCAGCTTCTCATTTTTCTCATTACTGAAGACCGAAGAGGAAAACTATGGTCATGTCAAATAAAATATTAATCAATGAAAGCATTGAGGAACTAGAGATATTGCTCTCTCCCATAGATCTTTGTTTCTCAATAAAAAGCCTCACTTTTCCACGGGAAGTGTAGCTATTTTAGCAGGGAGGCTGAAACTAGATGATTGTGATGGTCCTTTTCAACCCAGGCCACTCTATGATCCTATGATTCTATTTTATGTTTACTATCCTACGTAAAAGCAGTCTTAGTGGAGCAGCTTTCTTTACAAGCTCAAGATAGCTTTTTGCAGGGAGTCTTCAGATTTTGGCCTCTTGGGGCTGCAAAAACTTTCCACATCTAATTTGAAATCCTCTATAATGAATGGAAAGACTTCTTTGAGTTATGCAAAACCTGAGGCTGCAAGGGATGGAGCAAGGGATCTAAAGGTCTTCTGACTGTTATCAGAGTCATCTTCTTGCATAAATCACTGCGAGAAGCACCCATGGTTCAGTTGTTTATGAATGTGGGTCGGTCAGTTGTGCTTTCATTTTTGTGTCAGTCACCACTGGCCATCAGCAGCTCCTGCAGGCTTCCTCCTGCATATTGCTCAGGCCATAGATTTAGGAGGAGAACAGCACAGGATGAAGTACTTTATTTGCACTGCAATAATAAAAAAATGTAGCTGAGTGGAGGGGACAACACTTCTGGCAGCTTTTGACATACTTATTTTGACAAAGGCTACCAAGACAGCAGGCAAACTGGAAAATATATTCCATTCAAAGCAAAGTATAGGTAACAAAGGGTGTGGAGGACAATAGCTGAAATGCCTGCCTTAGTGCTATGGAACATAAAGGATTTTGACAGGAGAAAATGTTGAGGATCACATCTTGTTCACATTTATTCTAGGAAAATTCCACAGACTTTTAGAGGGATAAAACCAGGGATAATTCCCGGGGAAATGTTCCATGGTTCTATAACAGAAGATTTCAGTAAGCAAGGTTCCATTTCGGTAGATATTAAACTCATCCTTTAGGTTTTGTAGAGAGTATATATGATTTTTTTTTTCTTAACAAATTCATTTTCTATAAAGTTATGAAACACCAATAGGAAACTATCATATGTGTATGTCAACACAGACAAGACCTGACATTGGGTTTTGATTCAAGCCATCTATATGCCTTTTAAATGGAAGAAAAACATACACATACTTTCAAAATATTACAATACACTCTTGAGATGAAAGTTTGCCAGCTCAGCCCTGTAAAGTTCCCTCAACTCCCATTGAAGTCAAAGGAGCACGTGCATAAACACTTTCCAGAAGAGAGATGTTTTCCCGAATTAGTCATAATGAGAATAAATTAATTTTGGTCTACTTCCCAGTACTCCCCTAGAGCCATGGTTTTTACATTTTCCTCCCTGTTTTAGACTGAGTGAGATGCTGTGCCTGGATTTTTTGAGCTATAATGTTTTTGCAGTCATAAAAACCTATTTCTGATGGCTGCCACCTCCTGCCTTGCCAGACCAGTCCTAGAGAAAGGAAAAATAATAACTGTGCAACAACACTGGAGGAAGTATTCCCGAGGGACTACACGCACATGCAAGTAAATCAGCCTGAAACTGTAAATGCCTCACTGTAAATTTTTTTAACCACTGTGCACCAGTTATAAGGCAGTAAGTTTAATTCATTAACAAAGACACAGCATTCCTGAAATGAATGACTCCTAGAATGAATTGTATACTACCAGCTTGCTGGAGGAACTAAATTACATGATTTGTTTTTCTACATCACTTGGATAGCCTAGAATGATCAGAATTATGTGTGGTAATAAACTGCCAATAAGCAGTAATTCCTCCTATCACCGTGGAAATGACATTACAAAAGCAATTCTGACCTGTAGTTTCTTTCATGGATTCTGCAGTTACTGTCACTGTATTTCTAATTACCCTCGTGGTCATCAAACTATCATTATTTCAGAGTAGTTATGGAGACAATGCACAATTATCTGAATCCTGAATCATCTTGTTTTCCTCATCTACTGATTAAGGGATCAGATCAAACAAACAAACAAGCAAACAAATACACAAACCACTACGTGTTTGAGAAGCACTGTGCATTGAAGAGGTAATTAGAAAGAGCACGTGCCGCTTGATCACTTTGATGAATATAAATGCATATAAGCAAACTCATCTGTAATTTAAAAAATAGTGTAGAGTAAAAATTTTGTACAACAAGGCAAACAGCTCTATAACCTATAACCTCTGTAACTCTAACCTGACCCAAGTTTTAACTCCTGTTATTGTCCATACTTTACATGCCTCCTCCACATCAGAGGAGAGATGGATATCTTGGAGGTAGTAGCTCCTGGAAATTTCAGCTTGATTCCAGATCCTTCTTTTCCATTCCTGAGTGTAAATGCCACTTCACATGGCTGCTTGGAGAGCAGTGATTGTCCTTGTAGCATTAGGCATTACAGACCACCTCCTTTACTCCAGAGGTACAGAGGGCATGCAGACCCCGAGCTGAACAAGGATCCATAGAAGATGTTAAAAGCTGATATGTACCTCAACCCAGAAAAGAATAAGCTGCTGGTTCATTTTTGCCAATGACTGGTAAGGAAGTACAGATGTCCAGACTGTTAACACCTATATGAGAATTAAGAGTTTCAGCTAGGGATGTTTCAAGGGGGGACTGTCAGCTTCACGAGACAGCTGTCACCTTGATAGATATCCTACTGAAAAGTGCTTCCTTGTCGTGCTGAAGATCACATTCTTTAGGACTTTTCAGTACTTCAGAAGAAGATGATCAACAGGTGTTTGTTTTCTCGTAGAATTGGATTGTCCCACCTATCGTTTGGAGAGGAAGTCCTACCTTGGAGGGATGATGGAGGCCGAATAAAAGACCAGAAAGGACACAGTCAGCCAGTACCTGTGTGGAATAAAATAACTCAGGAGAGGCTTTGGCGTGAACATATAGCAGGATGGAATAATAGTAGCAAGAAAACCAGAAGTGGACAACAAACAGAATAGCTGAGTTGCTTTTTTTAAAAGGCACAAGCTTCCCATGTGTGTCAGTGTTTGGTCTTTTCTATCTCAGCTTTACCTCCTCCCAGTTACTACCTCCTTCCATCACCCCACTTCTCTTTGCTGGGCTTTTTCATCTGGAAGGACATGTGATGCACTGGTCAGTGAATCCCAGGACCTCATGCTGTCTCTCACCTTGCAGCCAAACAACTCAGCAGGTAGCCTGGGAGATGACATGGCTCCAAACCACCCTTCCATTACTGGTACATGCAAATAATAGCACTTAGTACGGGTTATATGTTACAGAAATATGTTATGCCTGTGAAGTCTATAATAGTAGATCTGCAGTTTCCAATTCCATGCTTTAGATACCAGGATGAATAGATTCAGTACTCACAAGGTTAAGATGATTACACATCAGTTCTATTTAGAAAGCTGTGTTACACCTGCAATTTAGCTGTACATTCATGGCCTGACTTAATGCAGCTTCTTTCAAACATTCATCCTGCAACCTGTGCTTCTTCATTCAAATTTCCTAAAGGCTGCTATGGCCACCTTAATTACTGGCAGTTATTAGAATGCCTGTAACACATGGTTATCTTCATGACTGTCACTTCCCAACAGTTCTGTTTTATGAGAAGCCATCCTCTAGTGCTGGAGTTTTCAATTATTTTAAATTATTGGCCATCCTTAATTTTTCTTTTTCTTTTTTTTTTTTTTTTTTTTTTTGGTTTCTTGCTGGCACTTCCCTTAATAATCACATAGACTAGGCCTTTCATGAGGAAACGACAAAATATTTTTTTCAGGATCGTTTTTTTTTGTTTTGTTTTGTTTTATATTTTAAAACAAGGGGAAAATATAAGATTAATTTTATATGTGCATGCATGTGTATGTGTGCGTTGATACATATACACACACACACACATTTTTTTATATATACATGTATGTAACCCACTCCCAAACCTCAATAATTCCTGGAAACTAGAGGGCCTCCTCATGTGAGGAATCTCTGCTTTAATTTTATCAGCAGTCATAGCTGGCTTTTTAGGAGAAATTCCTACCAAGAAAGAAAAGGTTAAACAATTTGGTCTTGGTTCTTGTCTACACCAGTACATTACACTGTCCACTGCCTTCAAAACCAGCATGTTTTTTGTGTCCTTCAGGAGAGGAATTATCCTTGAGAGGGAGGTGATTATCACAGAGTATTAAATCACTTCAGTAGTACCTTCCTCCTCCTCTGTCCTGAGCCCTATTAAGAAAAATTCTGTTCCTGGCAGCGCTACCATGTTGTACAAAACCAGCAAGGCTGAATGCTGATGTCTTAAATTAGAGCAGAATTACACTTCCCTCATTTATGCCACCTTCCTAGCAGTCCAGGATCAAAAGTTCATAGCACTAACTGGGCTGTGAATTCTTCTTTCTGCTTTGAGCGTCTCTTTGCATTTGCTGAGCAGACTTTTCATCTCAGTGAAGCACACCTCCAGAGAAGCCAGTGGAATTACATCTGTGAGACACAAAGCAGGGTACTTGCATGTTGTGTGAGAACTTGTTTTATTGGCTGCATGTCTATAACAGGTTAAGACTGTAGAACCAACATTCCTGATTATTTTCTTTCTTGTGCTTATAGCAGTACATATATTTGAAACATTTATAGAAACAGCTATGAGGAAAAACGTCACATAGTCAGATCTATCTATGTGGAGAATTTGTGAGTTACTGGGGCTTTTTTTTTTTTTTAGAATATACTAAATATTTTGCAGCTTAAACACTCACAGATAGCTGATAATGTATAAGAATGCAAATGTATATTGCCATTTAATAAATGAATTTACAGAGCTTCGTTGGAGTTCCTGTTGAACTTCATATGCAACATTTCCTGAGTTGCATCATCTGTGACACCATGTAACTTGCTCACAGCTTTTCTGTAGCTCCCCTTCCACCAAGACATGGGTTTTATCCTCCGTTTTCCTTTGTGGAATTAAAAACATGTATTTGGAAAAAAATCCTATTACTGGAAAATGTGATAATGAATCTTGACTTTGCAGTATCCTACTGAGTATATTAATACTAATACCTGTTCGTTGCAGAATATCACACAATGGCCATTGTGGTTTTCATAACACTCAGTCTAATCATATGATCTCTGATTTTTCAAGTATGGCGGAATATTAGTGCCAGTTGCCCTGTTACTGTAACTTATTTCATTTTGTTCAGGAGTTAAATTTTGTACTTCCTGATCAAACGACACTTTCTATTATATTTGAGAGAACAGCAGGACATGTAGGAAGTGGCTCTAATTTCTGAAAATAATCTGTATTTGCATGAAATATAGTTTTCTTTTGAAGTCTCTGATGTTACAGACCTCGTGTGAACTTCACATAGTTCAGAAAATTAATTTCAGAGGATGGCTTGAAGGTAATTAGGCATGACTGATGTTATTTAGTTCAGAGAAAAGAAGGCTGAGGGGAGACACCATCACTCTCTCCAACTGCCTGAAAGCAGGTTATTGCAAGAAGGGTGTTGATCTGTTTCCTCATAAGTAAAGTGGTAAGATGTGAGAAACTCTCATGCTGTGCCAGAGAGAGTTTTAGAACAGACATCAGGAAAAATTTATTCACAGACTGGACAGTCAGGCATTGAAGTAGGGTGCCCAGGGATGGAAGCCCCCGTCCCTAGTAAGAGATGTGTAGGTGTGGCACTAAGGGACATGGTTCAGCACTGGAGTTTGTCAGGTTGGATTGATAGCTGGACTTGGTGATCTTGAAGGTATTTTCTGACCTATGGGAGACTATGTATGTTACTCCAGAAATAATGACTCCTATTTATTTCCATGGAAATAAAAGATGCAAAGAGCACAATAACACTCTTTGATAGAGCACATCTCAGCTACAAAACACCAGTTTTCAACACAGTTACCAACATTTCTTCTGCATTTTCATCAGAGATTAACTGGAGTCTGCATACCACATTCACAATCATCTGCACCAGCAAAGGTGACCACTGTTGCTGTCACCACTGCTGAAACACACTACCCACCACCTCACTGTGCTCATTTCCACTGGCTGGTCGACATAAACATTCAGCAAGCACAATTAATGCCAATGGGTGCATTTTTTTCTGCACGGCGGGATTCAATTCCACTCCATTGCTTCATACGCCTCCCAGGTCAGATATTTTTCCAGATTGCCACTCTGCTGCCATCTATTGCACAAAAACAAAATGTAATGCTGTTTCAGCAGGAAGGCTCAGCCTCACTGCCATACCACCAAAACCTGCCTCTGACTTTGTGAGCCATCATTAAATTACATTTATTTAATTAAATAGGAAGCATTACTTTGGGAGCAGCCTTCATATTGTTCTATTTTCAAATGTTTAAAAAGTTAAATATAGTTGGGATTTCTTGCTTTTATAATTAAGGTTCATATTTGTGATCTGTTAATAAGTCTTAAGATACACATCATCCCATTTTCTGAGTTGTAATAAAAGAAGTCAAAGATGAAAACTTCTATATGCCCCCTCAGAGTGTTAACAGCCTACCAATTCAGTAATCCAAAAATTAGCCTGAACTTGCATTTTGCCCAGTGTAGAGCCAAAATCATGAAAAAAATCTGACTCTCCACCTACTGCATACGGAAATGAGAAGTTCACTGATCCAGAATTTCCCCGAAATTGGACACATTTGTTTAAGACTTGGTGACTTTTCCTGCTTCCAGAAAGTAAAAGTAGGGGAGAAATAATTTTAAAAATAAAAGTCTTAAAATTTTACCTTGTATTTATTAAAACAATATGATAGCATTCATAAGCAAAGTGGAAAACTGTCCCCTAGGTGCTGGATCACACTGTGTGCCTCCTTAGCATATATCATATGCCTTTGAGGCTCAGAAAATTTCCAAAAAACCGAAACCCTAAAAAAAAAAAAAAAAAAAAAAAAAAAAAAAAAAAAAGTTAGTCTCAGAAATCTTTAATTTAACATAATCATTTTGGTTGGACTTACCTCAACTATGAGTTCATGTATGCATTTCGTTAGTTAATACTGCCTGATGTGTAGTGATAGGTTATGCATTTTAATAAAACTGGTAGTAGAGAAACTTTCAGCACATTTGAATCCTCATTGGCTCAAGTAGAACTTTGCTTAAGTGTTAGTTCTTCTATATCTCTTTTCTCTCTTGTATAACAAAATGCATTATAGAAGAAAGTACAAGACACTCTCAATCTTCCTAATTCAAATGACTTATAGTAGATCCCAAGCATAGCATACATTGCATAGATAAGTTAAGTTTACACACTTACACTAACCTTACAAAGGAAAGACTTCCTCCAGCACACTAGACAGAAGGCAAATGGTTAAACTCCTTTTATCCTTTGCCAGATCATCTGCAGCTGCTACTTGTAATCCCACATATGTATTTAAATGCTATTGGGAGCAGGCTTTCAGATTATGGGTTTATCTAATTGATTCCAGGTGTCTTATTCCCTGCAGGGTGGGCAAAATAAGGAGTGTAGCAGGAAAGCAGCATGAGTTTCTATTATATAGACTTTAAACTGTGGAAAATTTGTTGCCTGGGGGTATGCATTACACTGCCAGAATCTTGTAGGCTTCTGGAGCTACTTGGTTTTAGGGAGTCCTAATTTTCTGCTAGAAAGCCCACTCCTGATTCTGTGTGCTGTACATATTTGCTGTAAAGGAGGGTGTAGGCATAAGTCTGTGTGTGGCCATGGAAGTTCAGATGCCAGAGCAACTGCTGGGAGAAATTGGGCCTATGTGGAAATGGTAGGCTGGTCTGAGTTTTCTCTGTAGGATTCTAGCAGAATAAGAAATGCTGTTCTGATACAGTATTCCTTTTGCTTGTATTTTGGAGGCAAAGTAATAACTTCAAAGACAGATAGACTCTTGATTGGCTCCTGGCAGTGCTCCAACAATGCATGTTCTAAGCCTGTGCCCTGGTGTACTTTAGGTACCCAAAGTCATAATAGAGGAGTCTGTTTAATTTCTCTCCTTGAACTGCTCTGCGTATGTACTGATCTCTACAGGCTTTAACCTGACTGTTTTGTATGCAGCAAGAAGCTGAAAATAGAATGTAAATTACTCAAATTGACCAAAAGTCTGAGGATGCGATTGGAAGAAAAGGTCGGAGCAGGGATGACATTAAAAGAAGCAGCCAACTGTAAGTCTGATACAATTCTAAGTGAAGGCATACTGTGCATTTTTTCCCAAGTTCAAACTTGCATTAAGAGAACTAAGCACTGTAGGATACAGGGTGCTCGTATCATTGAATTTTTTTTAAGGTAAAGAGGAGAAATGAAAAATGAGCAATAAATTGTTACTGTCGCTTATGTCTTCTTGCACTTTGAGTGTCCTTGAGGAAGTTAAGAATGTTTCAGAGAGGACATAAAAGCAGTTCCTAAACTTACTATAAATAACTTAGGCAAGTGCTTGAGGGAATTGTGAGATTTGTCAGTTTTCATGTAAGCTTGCATTCCTGGAAGTTGATGCAAAATCATTAATAGGGTAGAAAATTCCACATCTACTGTAGGAAGGCTTAGGTAGCTAATTTAGCATAGAGAACTGACCCCTCGGTGAAGACGTTCGATGTGTAAACACATGACTTCATTTTTATAAAGTGCTTTAAAGTGTGTGCTTTGTGTTGGATTGATAGGCTCTAGTGCCTATCAGCCCTAAGGAAAAATATACATCGTTACAAAAACAGAAATATATCTTCAGTGCACAGTCAAATTGGTGCTCAGGAATTTGCGTGTTTGCAATGCCAGAGATTTATTTGGCTAAACATAGACTCGAACATCAATTTCAAATACAGAAAAACATTTCTCCAGCTGCTTCCACATGTGGCATTAGGACATGCTGCAATGATGAGTGCATTTGGACAATTGTTACAAGAAAAGACCTTTCTCTTTCATGCACAGAGGATGGAGGGATCCGCTGGATACCAGAAGTGGATGTAATCTATGATGGGAAATAGGATACCTGGAAATCAATGTCAGGGAAATTGCATTGCAGTCCTAAAATGAGGTATAAAATAGTATTTGGAATTCTGAATGCAGTAGTAGGAAAAATTGTGTGATGTCACTTCAGTAAACCTTGATCAGAGAACAAAATGTCATGTGAGTAATTTCAAGTCATTGACATGTGCCAGTTTACACTTTTACTCTTCCCTGCACTCTTGTGCAGTGTTTTAATGTTCTCACAAGTTCTATCTTGCAGCTTGATAAATAACATGAAGTGTCTGGGGAGATATGAACTAAAACCTTACAATAAACGTAGCATTTCGGGAGAGAACAAACTTATTTAAAATATTATTTTAAAGAATAAAATAGTGAAGCTTTAATATATGTATTTTACGGTTTTGTGAAATAAACTGTAGTGGAGCACAGAGATGCTCAATATATTGCAAGCTTTTATATGTCTGCAACGGGCTGGATAGCTTTCATGCCTGTGGTTGTTGTGGAGTCCTTCGAGCTGCTCGCTCAGTGAAGAATGCCACTACAAACAGCCCTCTCTGATGATTTTCCTTTTGGGTCAGTTCTTTCATCACGAATTTTCCTCTTGGCAACTTTCTTACTGTGTGTTCAGTGTACTAGTCAAACAAATGTAGTGTCACAGCCATCATAAAAAAGCTATCAAGCATCCCAGACTGAACAAATTATTCTGCACCTGCCAAATTCTGGGCAATTGTTATTTTGATACATTGTGGATTAAAGCAAAATTCATCAACAGAGTGGTTTAGGAGGAAATAAAAATCCTTATCTTCTAAGGAGACAGCTACAGTGGGAGATGAGATTTCTGTGCCGTGATTTAATTTAAAAAGAGCATTGTCTTATTCTCTCGCTGCTGAATTTTAAGTCAGATGGTCTTCTGAATAGTTAGAGGTAGTAGCATAGGTAATAAAACTAGCATGGCTGTTCTCCTTTTGCAGTTATTTCTGCACCTTAATTCTCATATTGGGGTTGAGGCCTTCCCCATGACTTGCACTGTCCACATACCCAATAAACTGATAGTCCTACTGCTAGAAGATAGTTGCTATCTGGTGCAACACAAGAAACACAGGAATTCAAAGAAACATTATCAAAAGGTTTGCATTTAAAGGATCTTTTCTTTCCTCTTTCCTGTGCTTCACATCGGCACTACTTTCTACACAATTTTTTCTTAGAGTCCCAAATTCTAATCAGCATCATTCCTGCTGAAAATGGAATGTGATTTCCACTGGCAATCCACTGATAAATCCACCTGTGCTGCAGAATTGATATGCCACATTTCCATCTTCCATGAACGTTTGCTGCTCTATTATAGAACTCTGAATCTGACATTTAAAAATGGGTCCTCGTTTATTGGTTTTCTCATACATGTGAACGTATGTGTAGTGTATCTGTGTTTGTGGATTTCTTTGATTTGCTTGCAGTATGAGCTTAATCTACCTCATCTAATGATTAATAGATGTCTCTCTTTGTGTGACTACAGCAAATTTTGTGTATGATTGCGACAGAAACACTACTAGTAGAAATATATTCATTTACAGTAAAATGAGAATCCTTGCTTGTATTTGTATTTCATCCCTTTCCAGCTGTTACACCAGTGTTCCAAGTGGGATGGATGTTGGATGTCCATAAATCCTAAACCAGTGGTCCAGAAAACCACTATAGGGCACATAGCAGTGGGAGTGGCCTGTTTTCTGGCTGCAAATGCTGTTCCAGTTCTAGAGCAGTTCACAGAAGTCTCAATGGCATGGCGAGTCCTTGGAAGCACGGACCTGTAATTCTGTGGCAGCTGGCTTTCCTCAGTGGAATTGCAAACTGGAAATGGGGCTTTCAGGCGTTCCTATAGGGTGTAAGTTATAGGTATGTGAGTTTTGCCTTACACTGTAATGAACAGGGAAATCCTCATTATGTCAGAAAATGAAGGATGGGTGTTCTATTATTAGATAGTTTGCCCGAATTATCAGTGAAGTTAAAAATATGAAAATGGAATATTTAGAAATCTGTTGTCTATGGTTGTTTTGAACTGATTTAGTGGAACAGCAAAGCACATCCTATTTGGCTATTACAACATTCAGTTGTATTTCAAAAACATGAAAGGTAACGTGTCTGCATTTCTCCTTTGGATTGTTATTATTGTTCTGCACGGCTGGGATCACTTACAGTTGAAGCTTAATGTTGATGAATAGGTTAAGCACAGTTGAAAATTAGCTCTCCTCCCCGAGAGCTTATTTGACTCAAGACATTTCTCAGATTTTTAAAGGTAAACTAATTTTCTTCAGCATTTGAACAAACGATCACAGGTTCTTAGGAGCAGCCAGTGAAAACAAGGCTTTGTTCTTTCATTTTTTTCTCATTAGTTTTTCTCTCTTGCAGCTTGGCAAATGTGCCAGTTAGGTTTTCTCTGACATCAGCCTCAGAAGTGTTCCCGTGTATTGTGCCAAATTTTTCACGGTTGGTATATCTTTAAAAGAGAGAAACACAGCATAACAATTCTATTTTTAAATAGCACAGATTTTTGCAGTGTTACAAAAAAAAAAAAAAAAAAAAAAAAAAAAAAAAAAGAAGAAGAAAAAAAAGGAAAACAACACAATTGCACAAGTTCTGTACTCACTTGTGTTAATTATATAAATGTTTCTAAAACAAATCCCACTTCTTACATAAAATATGTATGCATCTGTGTTGTCTTTAACTCTTCTTTATCAACTCCTTCCTGTCTTGCAGTTGACTACAGCTAAAGATCTTTCTCTAGGATTTATATCTTGACCTTTTGTTGGCCAGAGCAGAATTTCCACCATAATGAAGCTGACTATGAACTGGAAACTGAGCCTCAAGTGCATCTTATAGTATAAGGCTGGTTTCATGATCCTGAGAGAAGCAAATCCACTATTTCTACTGCAAGTGCGAATAAAGCTACTCATGGTGCAGTTAAAGGTGCCTGTTTCTCTGTAGCCATTATTTGTCAGAAGCAATTGTCTCCATTTTTTTTTAAATAAGTAGAACACATTTTTGTGTTGTGCAACTTGAATACTCAGAAGAGAGATGCATTTGTATTATTGCCATCTGATCGGGAGATGTACTGCAAATATTTTAGAAAACATTTCTCCTCTTCCTTTCTCCTAAGACTCTGCCAAAGTTGATGCGTGACTGGGAAACCTATTCATGTGTGAAGAAATTCCCTCTGCCAACCTGTTAGACAGCAGACAGTACCATTTCAGAAGCACACACATCAAATGTACCCTCCTGGAGTTTAAACTTTGTTCTCTAAATCTCTGACTAAATTGAGTTGCCGATAGTTGTGTTTTAGACTGTGAACACTGAAGGTTACTGGGAAATCTGATCCCCATTGACTGAATCAGATTCCATAACCATAAGATTCCCAGCCTGCATTATGTCTTTTTTCTAGTACCTGTGAAATTCTGTGGGTGCTCAGTTGAGATCAGCAGTGCTCAAATCAGTGATACTTGATACTGGGAGTAGACTATCCCAGAAACAGACTCCTCACAACTATTATTGTGAATGTTAGAAAATATTTTCTACTGCAGACCAAGAAGAGGAAAACACTCTGAATTTCTTTTGGGGAAGAGGTTGAAGAAAGAATTCTAAACAAATTCTCTGCTTAGGTCTGCAGGGAAAAGACCAATGTACAATGACAGAGCTATTAACTCTTGGTTAATCTGATCCATTACGTCCATAAAAATGACTGAATTGATCAGGGCAATAACTTATTCTTCTCTTTGGGCTGTTAGTATTCATCATGAACAAGGTGAACAGGATGTGAACTGAGCCATTACATTATGCAATAGCTACTGTTTGCTTACACTATATTTAAATCTTAACACAAATTCTGCTTTAGCATATGCTAACATTCACGTTCAGAGCTGCAGTCTACTCCACAATTGCTTACTTATTATGCACACTGAATGAGAAGTAAATCAGATATTTTCAGTGGGAAAAAAAAAAAAAAAAAAAAAAAAGGAAGGTTTAGAGTTTCATACTGTGTACAATAAAGAGTATCACAATTAGTGACCAGACAGTGTGCATGCACGAGGTGCGTGCAAAATTGTTAGCATAATCTGTACATATACATGGTGGCACCTGCCATTAATATGCAGAAATAGTCTATTAAAATCATGTATCCGTGTACAATGCTAATGCATCTTTCAATCTGACTGATCTTCATTTCTTGATCTCCACTTGTAACTTTCGCTTGCTTCAGCACCATGGAGCCAATTTCTATGGTTTCTGTTACAGCTCGAAACATGAGGTGCTGTGCCCAATTACTCCAGAATGCTATTCTTACAGGATCATAGAATCATTACAATTGGAAAAGACCACTAAGATCTTCTAGTCCTTGGTTGTCCGCCCTTTTGGCTTGCTTCAGCCACACTGAATGAAGAGGAACTTGGGCCATATATGTGTAGGTTACCCCAAAAGTAATCCCTCCTATTTATTTCTGTGGAAACTGCAAAAGATAAAATGAGCGCAGTAACACTACTTGATAGAGCAAATTCTCAGCTACAAAACATGATTTTTCAATATAGTCACCACCATTAACTTTGCATTTTCATCACTGATGAACAGGAGCCTTCATGCCATGCCCATAAAAGCCTGCACCAGCAGATGTGATTCACTGTTGCTGCTGCCACTACCTCACTGTGCTCAAATCCATTGTTTGGTGTCTATAACATTCAACAAACATTGATGGATGTCAGTGGGTGCCATTTTTCCTTCATGGAGGAATTCATTTCCACACCTTTGCTTCAGATACACTTCCATGTGAGACACCAATTTGTCAGACTGCCCCTCTGCTGCCATCTGTGGCATGACAACAACATGTAACAGAATAGCGGTGAGAACATTCAGCCTCTACTGCTATACCACCAACATCCACTGTAATAAAATAGGAGGCATTATTTTGGAGCTCCCCTTTTAAAATATATACAATTTTTAACATATGTAAGTTACAAAACATTTAAATTTTATTGCACGTTATTAAAAAAAAAAAAAAAAAAAAAAAAAAAAAAGGAGAGCAATGCAATTGTAAAACCAGTGGGATATGCGACTTTTTTGTATGTTCAGTGGCAGTGGCTGCAGTTCTTAGTGGTATGGCAGAGACTTTCGCTGAAATTTCATTTCTGCTGTGCTTCATCCTTGAAAACTTGTTCTCAAATGTACATACTGTCAAAAAGCAATAATATGAATAAAGTGTTTTTGAGTTTTGAGTTCAATGCCCGATTGTGAGTCTGTACATTCCACTTGAAATTTTACAGGTCGGGAATCTCTGCTGATAGAAAATGGAGTCAAGCATATATTTTAAAAAGTGAGTTTTTTTCCAATCTTGAAACATGTTCTTAAATTCCTTATCACAACGGAAAGCACAGCTCGGTATCTTCTACTGCTCACAGCACTGCGTTTAATCGAGGTATCAAAATGCATAAAATTATTTGCCATAACTTGAGTTCGCACTGTTCCCTCTCTTTGTCCTGGTTTCAGTCCAGTTAGTATTAATAGCACACCAGTGTTTGGTCATTCCTGAGCAATGGGTGAGTACTGGCCATTGCCATGATGGCACAGAGGAGGGGGTGGGCTGCATTTCTAGCTGTGCTGGACTGTTGGTTGGACATGCCCACCTTAGCCAATTCGGATCTCTTGCAAGTCACTCAGACGTCTATATCTATTACTGTTCGTATATAACCAATTAAGGTAAGCTAATGAATCTTACACAGTAGGTGAACAACTTTTGACAGCTCAAATGTTAGCTAGTGTCTTTCAACATTTTGACTCAGCCTAAGGCTTAAAAGGAAATTTTAGGAGATCTGCTGCCTAGAATAGAGAATGGAGCATTTCAGGTTGAACCACTGAGACAGTCTGTGTTTCAGATATTAATCTCTAGATTGGGTACCTGTCAAAGCTACAGTTTTTCCTAAGATTTGGGTTTGATATTTTGTTCCTGTAGAGAAAGCTTTGTTATTGAGAACCAAAGTATCTTTGAAAAGGACACTCATATCAGTGTACTTCTCTCTATGGTAATAATGGGGAACATATCTCGCTCCTGGTAGAATGTTGCATACTTCTTTAGCTTTATTTCTTTTTAATTCCTAGCAAGGAAAAATGACCATCTTTAAATATTGCAAAATGAAGCTATTCATGATGTCTTCATCTTATGTGTTTTTGTAAGGTCTGCAGAGGTTATGTTTTGTTTCTTCTAACTATGCATGAGTAACATGGAGTAACTCCCACGCCATCAATATCATTGTGAAGCCAGCAAAAGTCATGATCAACTGGCATTTCAGTTCTTTCCATTCAGAAATCTTACAAGGGTACTTTTTTCCATTATTTTCTTCACAACCCTTCTGCATCCCAAGGGCTGTTAATTGAGCCCATCGGATGCTGCAACATTTCCCACTTCTGGCAACCTCAAAACATGCCTGTGCATGAAGGTTATTTTTTCATGTTTAATGAGGTAATATAATTATACTGGAATTTCTAGTGTTTGGCATAGTGTTAAAGAGTCATCTTATCTGACGTTGTAAATTACCTGCATTGGCAAAAGTAAATATTTTCTCAAATGTTTCAGTCCCCCAAGAGTAAATTTGAAGCTGCCCAGTCTTCAGATGTACTTGAATGTGATTTATGATTACTTCCTGAAGCCCTCTACAAAATTCTTCCCACAGAGACAAAAATGTTACTTCTGCCATGTGCCTTGACTAAGTCACATAATTATAGTCCCCTGGATGACACTAGACAGCAATAACATTTATCTTATTACCTAGTAATGGACACTAGATTTTCCACTATTTGCGTGTATCACATGGTAAGAAAAGTATAATGGAAATGAAAGCATTGGGCTGAGTTTGTATGAGAGGTGCATCCAAATCCCAAGAGGGGAATCATCCTGGGGGCAGGAGGGTGCAATTGACTATTCTGCACAGAGCCCACACAAAGGGTGAAAGTGAAGGGTGGTAGCCCATGCAAACAGACGAGTTTTATCCAAGTTTTATTTCCCCATCAGCCAGATGAGGAAAATGAAGAGCTTTGTTCACAGTGGTATTTTGGAATAGAGATATTGGTTTCCCCTAAGACTCTCGTACATCCTCCAATTGAAGATGTAAATTATTTGTTGTGCCTAAAAATTGTTTGTGTCTGTGGCTTTGGTTTGCAAAAACTAAATGACGTGTTACAAGCATAAGCCAGCTAAAAGATTTAAAAGGTGTAAAATGAACAAGGCACCTACTGGGTAAGAGTAGCTGTAGAAGTGGGATTAGCAGTTCCCATCTGTCAAATTAGTTTATTTCACAGACATTTCCTTAGAAACATTCAAACGTGAATTAATATAAATTGTGACCAACCACATAAGTCATAGTAACATATCCCCACTTGCATTAGGGCTCAGAGATGCTTGCAGTATGGAAATTTCTCCTTGATTTTTTCCAGGTTCTCATAACTGAGGGGGAACAGGCAAGTTCTCAAACATCATAAAATAAGTACTAATAAGAATTATTAAAGCAGAAGCATAGGCATTGCAGAGAGCATCAAGAGTAGGGACGCATGGATTATGGGCACTCAGAGAGTTAATAGGCACCAGGAAGAGAGGTGGCATGCATCTTTGAGCAGTAGCTACTGTGCCATTTCCTCTGTAAATTGTTCTCTTAATAAGGAACATGCAAGCTGTCATGTTGTTACTTAGTATGTGACACAAATAAATGTAAATTGAAGAAAACAGGAAACATGCTAGGTCTAAGCAGAAGGCTTTTCTAGTACGAACCTGATCCAGTAGATCAGAGTCAGAAGTCGATGTGTGTCATTCCATTTGCCAGCCTTGGCAAACAGCCTCAGTAAGTATTTCATATAATGACCCCACATATGAAACACTGACAGGAAAGAAGATTCTGTTTTAAAGACAGTTTCTGCATTCCTTGGGTGCATTTTAAATATTAAAGAGGGAACTCGGCACGTTGTTTGCTGAATTACACTGCCTGTCCATATGTTTCAACAAAAAATTAGACTTTGAAAAACATAAACTTTTCATTTTTAAGGAGTCTTAGGAATTTACGTACTTTACAGAAAGAGTAAACTTGACAGGGTATACTGTTCCATATATTTGAATTTCAAAAGCATTAAATTATCAGAAAGAAATGAAAGAACAAAAGGTCCCAGAACCCTCTGGATTTGTAAGCCTCTGATACTCCTTACTAAGTACCACCATTTTAATTTAAGCTTAAATCTAAGTAACTCCAGAAATTAAAGAGAATAATAAACAAAGTGAACTGAGGGCTATCTGCAGTCCTGAAACATTGCTTTTTTCTCTTTCAAAAGAACCTTCCTTCCTTCCTTTGCACGGCCATAATTTGAAGAGAAGTTCAGCTTGTAGCAGTAGAAATCGGGGGGTGGAAAGCCAGTGGAGGAGGGTGAGGGTATCTAAGCACAGCACTGCCATGGTTGCATCTTGTCTGCCTTCCTGCTTCTGACAGATGTGCATCTCCATCTCTCTGTCAAAGTTTGGCAGTCAGCATGAGGATTCAGCAGTTCCTGGCATTTCAGCCATTACAAGGGTATGAGAGAGGTGACCATGAGAGACTGATCTTTGCCTCTTGATCCCTGCAAGTACAGGATCAGGGCTACCAAAGTTTGTATTCCCACTCCTCAATATGGAATAGTGTCCAGTGACACTACTGGGTAGTATTATACAGAGCTTCCAAGTCTTTTTATGTTGTTGCTGCCCAGTAGACTACAGGCTTTTGTCCATTCTACTGGGAAATCTTTCTTAGCACTTTTTCTGGCTCCAGGATCAGGGCATATGGGATTTCTTCACACTAAGTGATTTGTGCAAGTTAAGAGCTAGCCCTGGCACCAACATGTCTAAACAGTCTTTAGTCTCCTTGACTTTTCTCATCATTTAGATTATGCAAATTCAGGTTCCACAGGCTTTCTTTAGAGCCACAAATTTATGCAAATATTTTTTTTTTCTTTTCTGGAAGCTAGCTACTTGGTTTTAGTGCCCGTGTTTCTCAGATCTTCCATTCATCTTTTGCAATTCATTCAGAGAACTTCTTGGGGCTGCCTTGTAATCGTTAACTGCATTGCTACAGCCACTACACAAATTCCATTATGGGCAAAAGCAAATCCAAATGCTAATCCAGTGTGCAACCTCAAGATGCCAGCACTGTTTCTGAAGAATTTCTAAACACTTCAGAGCTGCCATCTTTTTTTTATTTAATTAATTAATTGTGTGGGGGTGTGGCTGGTGATGAGATTCTTTTGGAAAGTCTTCCATGTATTATTTTTGTGGGATAAGAGTGTAGCATTTGGGCATTTTTTTTTAACATAGTTTAAACAAAGACTCTGCCTTAAGGTTGAGAAAGACCACAGACTTGATAGGCACAAACACTAACATAGTTTTCCACATAGATCTTATTTTGCTGCAGAAAAGTTGACTCAGTAATTTCACTGTTTAAGATATCAACATGGGAAAGCTTATGAAGTGGGTCTAAATGTTTTTCCCCATTCATGTTTTGTGCTCCATCAAGGACTGTATTATCCTCAGGAGCTCACTGTTCATTCAGAGGCAATATAACAGTATCAATTATACTACAGAGGGAGCAAGCCTCAGTGGAGATTTTTGTAAGCTTTATTCTTATTTTACTAGAGGCAAGAATGTGCTTGCAGTATTTTCTGTAATTGGCTGCTTTCTTATTCATGTATGTCAGCCTTGAATAGTCTTGAATTACGGAGTTTTGCTGCTTCTTTTTGCATCTTTTTGATGCAATGTATTAGGAGATATTTCAAAGACAATTGTAGAAATTGTTCTCTGAAATTTCTAGTAAGTTTTTGTAAGTGAATATGGCCAGCAGGGACAGATCACTTGTTTATCTTCTAGTGGACCCCAGCAGAGGGCAAAACTAAGAGACGAGTAGCTGTTATGATTTACATTTGCCACAAAATAGAATCACAGAATCACAGAATGGTCCGGGTTGGAAGGGACCTCAAGGATCATGAAGCTCCAACCCCCTGCCACATGCAGGACCCCCAATATCCCCATTTAATGCTAGACCAGGCTGCCCAGGCCCCGTCCAATCTGGCCTTGAACACCTCCAGGGACAGGGCATCCACAGCCTCTCTGGGCAGCTGTTCCACTCTCTCCATAAAGAATTTCCCCCTGACATCCAACGTAGTTAAATCTCACATTCTATAGAGCAGAAGTTCTGGAAGAATTCTGCCAGAAATGCCCTAGTGAGCATCTGCCATCAGTACAACATAACTTGCCGACTGGGTGAGTACTCACAGTTATTTATACCTTCAGGAAACTAAGGAAGTGTTGAGTTCTGCTAGCTGCTAGGAAATCAATGAGATCTACGTTGCCTACCTCGTAAAGCACTCTAGTAAAGCTAATCCTTTTCGGAAAGTCAGCTCCATCTTCATTTAAAATAGACACCTATGATTAATGCCCTTTTCTGAACACTTTGATTTCACTATGACTATCTCTCCCCATCTGTTAGATAAGGAAAATAACCAAACTTAGAAGACAGAATGTTTCAACCAAGAAGATGCTGTTGGGTTATATTGTAAGAAAATACATAAAGGTGGCTGGCAAAAAAAAAAAAAAAAAAAGTGTAGCTTAAAATCTCCAGAAGCTCTGACTTCAGAAAAGAGAAATCCAGCCTGGGACACCAAAAGAGCTTTTCCAAGTGCAGAGGCAAAATATGGTGTCACTGGAAGGTCTACAAGTTGCTATTTCAAAGTGAGTGGAAAATTGAAACCTTGATAGAGCAGAAATCTTGAACTCTGAGAAATTTCAAGCCTTTGTCATTGCCTTTTGGTGGCCTTGTTTGGACAGGACGTGCATGTAAATATGACCTTTCATAGTAAATGGACCATGAACTTGAAAGAAATTCTGTGTTTGGAACTGATTGTACCATTTTGAGTTTCACTCAGTAAAAGAAATGAAAAGATGATGGGGAAGGAATAAAAGTAGCCCTTCTTTCTTACGAGATTCATCTTTAACCATCAGTCATGGTTAAAAATGAAAGCATACATAAATGGTTTGATTATATGTAACTTAAAATGAAAAGCCTTTGAAACAGTAGTAAGAGGAGGCAAACAAGAAAGAGAGCCGTGCCTACATCAGTTCTATCTCCTGACATCAGCAAAGATCAACAGACTTGCCTTTCTGAATATCAGCAACAGGAAAAGTCAAACTGCAATTTTTCTTAGGATATGCGCAAAAAAAGTAATTTATAGCCTCTACCAAGGCATATTTTATCGCTTGCTGGGGGAGAAGCTGCCAGAGCCCCATAGCACTAGGATGCATAAAAGAATTCATTTAACAAGTACCACAACGAACTAGATCTAATTAAAACTCTAGTATAAACATCATGCTGCAAAATTTGGTTAGAATGAAGGATCAAGTAAAAGCTTTAATAGAAGTGAAATGTTCCAAAAATATATTTGATTGTAATGAGGAATCAGTATAGAGGATTATATTTGGAGATGGTATAGACTCATCGAGTCCAGGGCAGAAGAACAGTCTGTGCATTATACTCAGAGTACTGATCATGTGTTAGAACTGAGTTTGCAGGTCATCATCTTGTGCTGACGTTCACTTCAGCTTTTTGTTTCTTTTTATTTAGTTTGCTGTGTCTGTTACAGGAACTGGGATTGTTTAGTCTCAAGGAGGCTCAGGGGAGACCTTATCACTGTACAACTCCGTGACAGAAGGTTGTGGTGAGGTGAGGTTTGGCCTTCTCTCCTGCATAACTAGCAAGAGGAAGAGGGAAAGGCCTCAAGCTGAACCAGGTCCAGGTTGGATATTAGGAAAAAGGATTTTCAGATACTGGAATGGGCTGTCCAGGGAGGCGGTGGAGTCACCGTCCCTGGAAATGTTCAAGAAGTGTTTAGATGTCGTATTGAAGGACATGGTTTAGTGGGAAATACTGATGGTGAGTGAATGGTTGGACTGGATTGTCTTGGCGGTCTTTTCCAACCTCAGTGTTTCTATGATTCTTTGATTGTATTACAGGGAACTGCTGCCTGTTGAAACTCCAATTGCATTCATACTGCATTACTTCTCGAGCAGGAGGAGATATAAAATTATCACTTTTGGCAGGGAGGAACAAAGGGCAAAAGAGCAGTGGTGATTACAGGCAATAGAGTTCAATTCTTTTTTCAAGAGTCATGCAACGAACGCTGCCATTTACTTCAGCAAGTCATGATGCCACAAACCTTTCAACTTTCTGAATCTATTATTTCAACCACTGTAACCACTGATGTTTTCATGAGGCAGAAATTTGTCCTCTGGAAATGAGTTTAAATTGTGGTCCTTTTGATATCTGCATACAATGCCCACCTGAAGAAGAAAGAGAAGAATAGGGAGGAACAGTGTGTCCACACTCCCCTTCTATACATGCATACAAAATTGGCTGTGTGGAACAAACTAACATTCTCAAAAAGAAAGCTGATAAAAGCAAAATTTTATTCCATTCAACCAGAAGAAAAACTTCTTCCTGACCTCAAGCTTGGGAAATGTGTAAGTCTGCGCATTTTAGGAAACATCATTTTCATTAAGGTGTAAGCCAGAAAGGATATATAGTTCATCTTTTATGTCCAAATAACACTGATGAGAACTTCAAAAATATACAGAAGAGACAAAAGACCCCAAGGTTTCAGTACCAGATGAACTCATTATCTCATGATTTGAATGTCAGTCATTCTGGTCTATTTTTGAGCCATTTTAAACAAAATTTTATGCTTTCAAGTGTTTTTTTGCTTAGAGAATTCAAAACCAGCTGTATATTTTTAATAATAGTTACACTGAATTGTTCCCAAATGGAAGTGAATTAGTATTCCCCATTTGGAAAAACAAACAAACAAACAAACAAACAACAACAACAACAAAAAAAAATAAAATAAAATAAATGGGTTCCTTCACTTATAAAAACAGCTATTTCTCATGGTTTGAATTGTACTGCACGTGTGTATGTTAGGTATGAAAATATTGGAGGTCTGTTGAAAACAACCAAGGCCTTAAAAGGCCATTTCTGTCACTGTTGATCCTCCCTGGCAATATTCTCCCACCTAAATGCTCTGCTATCACTGTTGTATCTTATGCCAGTGGTTATCAAACTTTATTCCTGTTTTTTGAGACATAAGAAATGCTCAGCGAGAAAACCCTGAGCTTTGAAATAAGTAGAGCTATGTGCTTTTAAGTTATTAATTCGTGAAACTGATATTTTCTAGCATTCATTTTTTAAGTAGTTCCTTTTGTTGACACTTTTTTGCCATCATTTTTTTTAACGTCAGATTAAAATAGATTTGTTTTCTTGCCTGTAATCAAAATACTTATATCTATTTGGAACCTACATTTAGAAGCACAGATCTCCAAATGGAGGCTCAAGTCACAGTTGACAGACATGGCCAAGAGGGCTTCTTTCATTTGTTCCTTCTGGATTCCTCCTTCAAAGGTCCATCCTTCATTAGTACCAAAGACAGAGGGAATTGGCTCTCTTGCATAGTATTTGCACAGAAGCCCTTTGTTTGTACCTGAATTCAAAGGGTGCCCCTACCTCTCTCAAAAGGATTATGCCCAGCTCCATACCAGAATGGAGCCTTTTCTCCTTTGGAGAAATATGTTTGCATAGGAAAGGAGGGTGCACCATAAGCCTCTCCTGCAAAGTAAGTAACTGGAATTCCAAGAGTACAAATTGTCCCTTTTCCTTGCCATGCAGGTACAGGCATTCAGATCAACTTCACTGTTCAGGAGCACGGCAGGGGCAGGAACTTGCAGCACATAAAAACCTCTCAGAGCACATTCTCCAGATCATGGCAGTGTGAACAACATTTTGTTTAGCTTGAGCCTAACGTGCACATATTGTAACAAAATATGACACTGCCTACCTGAGTCAAAGCGCCGCGTTAGGGTTCCCTTATTGAACCTGGTGAAAAGGAATTAAACAGTTAGAAGGTTCATGTGATACTGTGTTATTTTATTATACTACAAATGAAAATGTTATATTCTCAACTTTGTAAACATTTTAGGGAACCATCTCTTGTGTGCAAGCAAATTGTTTGGCTCAGCATGTGGGAGCAATGAGTTTATCTCAGCATCACTGATTGAATTGGTGGTTTGAGACTGATTAGTCTGAGCAATACATTTGCAGATTTGAATGAAATAAGTGATTTGTGACTTAGGGAGAGGGAGCAACATCAATAATGCAATTCCCTAAAGCAAAAACAAGTTAATACAGAGGCAGTGAACTTATCCTAGACTTTTTTATCAGTCTGTACAATGGATTAAAAAAGGTGCTAATAAAGTTGAAGTGACTGTATTAAAAAAAAAAAAAAAATCCAATTCAGAGATGTGACATAATATTAAAGTTATATTTCTTGCTCAAGAGAAGATAACGTACAAGTCTTTTTATACTGCAATCAAAGAATGCCATTATATAGTATGCAGCAAAATTCACTTGCCTGTGTTATTAATGAATTAGAACATCCTTGACAATGGGATTAAAATGTGAAAAAGGTACTGATAAGAAAGAAGACATGTTAATTAATGGTATGTCTTCCTTGGAATATATTGCTTTTCTGCATCAGCATTATAAATAATTGAGTAACCTCTTGAGGCAATCATCCAGAGAATGTTTGTAACAGCACTAACTTTAAAAAAAAAATCTGAGTAAGTGGGTGTAGTAAGTGGAGTGGGAAGGTGCAATTGTTATCCAAAGGTCAATAAACCTAGATACTATACAGGGTTCAGTCCTTCTGCTCTACTTTATCAGAATTCATATCGTTATTCTGCAGAGACTTTCGTTACTAGGAGATTAAAAAATATTTGACCTCCTTGTCCTTCCAACAAGCAGCTTTTGATTTAAAATGCCAAACTATCTTTGGCTATTAAATAAAATTACCCTAGAAAGGTTATTAGTTGAGTTAAATCTTGCTCACTTGCATAAGTCACCAGACATTTCCTGCTCATTAACATACTGCTGTAACTATGTTCTTCCAGACGTCAAAGGGTTAAATTATATTTACACATAAAAGGTCACCACTGATGCCAAAACAGCAGGGACTGTAATGTTGAATTATAGAACTGGGTGCTATGCACAAAGAACAAAAATAACGATTTCAGAAACATTTAGGTAAAGGATGTGCGAGTTTGTTTCATCAGAGGAAACAAAGCCCAAGAAATTGCTTTGCTGCACATCATCCCCACTGTTCATAGTAACCTTCCTTTTTAGTCAGTTTCCCATGAGCGCAACAGATGAACGAGGTCTTAAGGAGATGGAGTTCCTTATTCCTATTTAGCACATTTGGCATCTCAGTTGTGACTCTAATACTGCCCTCACCAGTTTTAGTGAGGAAGGTAGGGAAAAGATCCATCCATATCCGTCTTGTCTGACAACTGTCTGCTGGCTGTGATGACTGCTTGGATCTAGCCCAACCAGTGATTCCCCTCACTCCGTCCATGTGCTAAGGAAGAAGAAGCAAGGGCCAAGTGAAGGGAAGCACACATGCCTCTATGGGTATCAGAGATAATGCAGTGAACATCCCATATAAGCCATGGTGAAGCTGGGATTGGAATGAGTGAAAGTAAGGGGTGTGAAAACCTCCTTATCAGTTCTTTTGTTAATAGCAGTTTTGTTCTGTCTTACTCTTGTTTTATATTAAAGAGTATAGATACTCTTGTTTATATTAAAAAGGTGATATAGACGTAACGTGTTTCATATAGAGATAAGCTACTTCCACACGCAGAAAAATTAGATGAGTTCAGGAATTAAGGAGATGGGGAAGTGAAAATGAAGAGAGAGTATCAGAAGGCTTTCTAGTTGTTACAAACAGAAAAGAGTATGACCACATTCTCATGGGGAGGAATTGAAGGTGGAGCACTGCAGTCCAGCAGATTAAGCAGCTCCCTTGTCAGTTCAGAATAACAGAAGGGAATCACAGGATGACAGGGCAGGAGAGAAGGCAAAGAAAATAGCCTGTGCAAGACAACAGGAAAAACTGAAGATGCTGTTGTAGAGAAGCTGCAGTGGAGACTTCTCTCTCTTGATGAGGTCTCAAATCTACACCACTGGAGCACAATGGAGTGATTCGCCTCCAAGAACTGTCATAGGAAATCTGATAATCCTATTGCAGATAAACTCCAACTGCTGAAACTGCTGTTTCCACTCTTACTTGGGCAACATCCAGCAAAATGACACACGCTGAAGAAAAGCTCAGCAGTAGTTGTTCACCAGCTCAAGAAGCCAGAGGCTGTGGGGCATTCCAAAGGGCTTGCTTTACCTTTCTGTGCCATCTCCTACAGAAGGAAAAGATACAGTTTGAAAAGACCAAAGATTGTTTCAGCACAACAAAGAGCTGAAGTGCTGTTGGTTACTGCACTATAGCTGTGTGTTTCATTCACAGAAGATAGGTGTGCAAATAGTGCAGATGACTTAAGCAGAGGTTTCACGTGAAAGCAAAGGGGGAGTGCAAAATCATGAGTGTGGCAGAAAGTTTTGCATTGATTAATTTATCGTCATTATTCACCTTCTTAAAGATAATCATATGTCTGTGTGCTATGCTGCATGAGGCATATTTAGGCAGTTCAGTGCATTCTCAGTTACCCTGCTTACACTGATTAAAATGATTAGTCATTTGAGTGAAACAAGGCTTTGCCAAGTGGAGAAATAAGCTGGAACAAACTGAGAGTAAAAGCTTGGGAAGTTTATTTTTGTGTAGCAGTCAGTTTGCCCAGTATCTTTCAGAACACCCTATGACAAATCACAACAAAAATCACTGCAAGGTAGCTGGTCACCAGTGTTCAATCAGTGTTCAGTGAAATTCTTCTGCAGTCTGGCCCCTATGTCTCAGGTATTTTTGTCTTGAGAATGTGTCAAAGGGAAGCTAATAAAGAGTTAAGAAGCCCTTGTCTTCTCTTCATCCTGTCTTTCTGTTTTATTTCTTTCCAGTGTTTCTATGGACTGTTTTAGGAAGGTGAGAAGGGTTGTTTTTTCCTGCTGTATCAGGAGTCCTGAATACTAGCTTCTTTCCAGCCACTCCAGGAAGTCGCACTGAGTGAATTACTGTAAAATGTGAAATTGGTGTGACAATTGTATTTTACACTCCCCTTGAGATGGATGAGTGCAAATTAAACTTTGCAATAACCTGCTCAAAACAGTTAGAACAGTTAGCATATGATCAATATCTGAACATTTAAGCTGATTGCAGTAGGAAAAATACAGGAATTTTACCTATTTGAACCATGCACAAATATAGCAAAAGATTTTTTTTTTTTTTTGTCATTTTCAAAAATCAGAGACTTTCAGTCCTTCTATTAGCATGATCTTGAGCCCCTAAAGAATGCTGGATGATATATGACATTAGGTTTCAAAACCACTCAAGATTATGGCAAAGAAGGGAGGAAGGAGTGCCTCCAAGAAATTTTTTCCTAAGAGTGCACAAGGCACTGTGACCCAGCACAAGGAATGGGGAATTTACTTTCATTCTGTCACTGATTAGTTACACAAACTCAGGTAAGTTATTTCCCTTAGTTTCCCATGTGATGTTGGGCAATTGCGATCTTTTGTCAGACTGTCAGTGACTACAAACTGTAGGCTGATGTTGCTCTTTTACCCGTCCTATGTTAGTTTTGCTAATTAGTGTTGTCTATCCAGTCTGTGAAGCTCGCAATGTACTTTTTTGGCACTCCAAATGCCTTTTTTTTTTTGGAGATTAACCACCCAAATGGCGGTGATGACAGTCTACGTGCAACTGCCCATCCAGCTGTGGTCTTTTCCAAAGGAGTGTTGTCTCCTCTGCTGGTAGACCTCACCACTTTCATGTCAGAAATTACCATAGATAAGGTAGAATGGAAAAGCTGGCAATAGCATCACTGCCTCCTTCCTTCAGGGTCTGCTAGGTGACTGTGGACTATTCCCAGACATCCCTCTGTGCAGAGTCAGTGTTTTGTTTAGCTTTTTGTCTCCCCTGGCTGTACCTCCGTGCCTCATGGTAGCCCTAAGAAGAAAGGTCTGGTACGAATGCAGAACATCTCAGCTCTGTTTTGAGCAGTCATAGCTAACCACAGAGGAACTTGGGACTCTGGGATTTTAGTAGAGCACACATTGCACACTGTGGGAATCTGCTGTATCAGACAGTCTCTTTTCAGGAAAAACCTGTTAGGCAGCTTTTGTTCTTTATCAGCCTCAAGTTCAAGGCATGCCCCGGGATGCTGGGGAAGAGTGTTCTAGCTATCGCTGTGTCATCACATTTAGGAAAAAGGGGACCTTTTTAAAAATGACTAGTGAAATTTTAGGAAAATGCAGGATGTATGTTGCATGCTATACAGTGAAATTTCACTCATGTGTGAAACAGCAATGATGAGAAAGCAGCCATGAAAAATGATTGAAGCAGCAACTTCTACCTTTGTACTTTTATAACGCAGGAGACAACTACAGCACACTACAAGATTCATAGATGCCAATGCACACTATTTCAAATGTCATGTTTGAATGCCTCCTAATTGTTGGTTTAGTTGTCATAAACTATGGGGAATGTTGACTGAAAGTCTCATGGCAAAGGAGGATAGGGGCATTGTGTCTTAAGTTGCCTAGGGCATAGGGAACAAAGACTTCCTTGTTTCAAGCAGCGTAAACTCATCAAGACCACATTGTTTCAAGTTAGGCTTTTCTCCGGGATCAGAAATGCTTAGAATGAGTGAAAGCACAAAAAGGAGAGTGATTTACAGCCCAGGGAGGAAAAAAAAAAAAAAAAAAAACAAAAAAAAAAACAACCTTAAATGCAGTAATAAAATGAGCAACAGAACGTCTTTTTTTCAAAATTTTTCTTCCATGCTCGTGCTTATGTTAATACTGCTGTCTGCTTTCTGTAAGGAGACCGAATTTTTATCACTACCAAGTTGGCCTTTATCTGGGGGGTATGTAGGTGGGTGGGAGAGGAGGGTTTTGTTCTTTATTTTTCTGTAGTGCTGGCTTTTGTCTGTTAGCTTTGTTTTGGTTTGTTTTTGTTTATTTGTTTTTTTGGGGGGGCAGCATTTGGATTTGTTGCATTTTCATAGAATCATAGAATGGGTTGAAAAGGACCACAATGATCATCGAGTTTCAACCCCCTGCTGTGTGCAGGGTTGCCAGCCACCAGCCCAGGCTGCCCAGAGCCACATCCAGCCTGGCCTTGAATGCCTGCAGGGATGGGGCATCCACAGCCTCCTTGGGCAACCTGTTCCAGTGCCTCACCACCCTCTGGGGGAAAAACTTCCTCCTAATATCCAACCTAAACCTCCCCTGTTTCAGTTTAAAACCATTCCCCCTTGTCCTATCACCATCCACCCTTGTAAACAGCCGTTTTGTTCAGTTTTACTTGGTGAAAATAAAACTAAAACAACCTCTTGATCTGAATCCTGCAATGGAAGAGGGAAAGTGTTGCACGTTGCTCATTCATGACCCTTTCTGCTGTAATTGAGAAGTTAATTCTACACATGGCTTAGTTTTCAAAATTAATAAATTTCTGCTCTGCTGAACTCTTATTTCAAAACGTGCAAAATTCTAACCAGAAGGTTTAGCAACTTCAGCTGTAAATTTCTCAGAACACTGAGGGCTTTGTGGCATTTGCCACATGGTGCAGAGATGTAGTGTCCCTACTGACGCTCTGATCTCTGCGCAGCACTGTAGTTGCATGGCGCATGCTGCTCCCAGGTTCCAACCCACACTTTCACTCCTTTTAGTGCACATTCAACATTTCTCCCAGTTAGGCATCTCCTGTCCTCACTGCAGCAGCTTTCAGGGACAGACTTTGGCAGGGGATATTTGAAAGGAGACATCTGTCCTTAACACTTCAGTCAAGAAAGTCTTGCCTGTTGAGAGGGACAAATTATGTGCAATACCATCAGCAACAGCATTAAAGCAATTCACTACAGTTGCTTGTGGAGGTCGACTGAAGCAAGATTACATTTATCTTGTGTCTGTGGAAACCATCTGCTTGCTTTGGAAGGGAATCTACAGATAACATGGCGAGATGCAGCTCGCCTGTGCTGAGACTTACCAGAGGGCTCGTGCTGCACTGCATGTCTCTACAGGCCAAGTCCGATCCAGCCTTCAAGTTCAAATTTCTTCATCTAAAACTTAATGTGACTCGAGAAAACATAATGTTCCTCTGACTTTTCTGTGCAGCCTTTTCTTGTAACAGTATGAGTGTGTGAGCATAATGCTTAATGGATATATTATTTCACGTTCCTAGGTATGAACTCTCCTTACTATATGACTGCATTAAAGTTGTAGAAGTCTACAGGTCTTATGAACCTTTATTTCATTTTCTGCTCTGCTTCTCTTTGTTGGGTCACTTGTTGGCAACCTCTGTCAGGTAGCTCCAAATGTAAAACATGTCAGAAGTCTGAGCGTATAAGATGGCACAACGCTTATTCATTCCAACATTTTTGCTGTAGATAGGGCATGTACAACTATGGCCAATGCAAATTAAGTGCAGCTTCTTGCACAGAGTTTGCAGTGTTGAAGAAAATGCCTTTAAGAGGAGTGCAGGGAAGAAAAGGGGCTAGCCCATAACAGAGTTTATGGAAGGTTTCATGAATGGGATTAATTTTTAAGGCTATTAAAAATTTGTAAATGTATTGATCTGGCGTCTCCTATAGATACTCCCTTCTCTGGTTCACAAAAGCCTTCTCACTGTGGCTGGTTTCTCTGTGTAATACATACTGCTGGGGGGCAGCCAGTTGTTTGCTTTATTGCATTCCTGAACTGATAGTGCTGAATGATTGAAAATATATTTTACCGAAGAAAGAAATTCACTTTGTAGAACTGGTTCTGAGAAGGGTGCAGCCCACGTTTGCTTTCCCTTGGTAGTGTCACTGGCTGGATCCTCACTGTGAGCCCACAGCTGAGCAGAGAAGGTCCACAGCTGCTTTGCAGCATCCAGATACCTCCGAAGGGCACCAAAGCAGTACAAATTTGTCTTTTCTTCAGGCCTCCCAGCAGCTGGAAGAAAGACATTCCTTGCGGTGGCTTGGGTGGCCAGCATCACCTTAGAATTTGATTTTGCAGGCAGAGTTCTCAGGATCTGGATTTATGGTTGCCACACACTGCTCTGCCAGTTTAAAGTTGCTTCAATATAGGCAATATTCTGTATCTCCATTTGTGGCTTTTTGTACATTTTAAGATGAAGACTATTCCCTATCAGACAAAGCTGATTAAAAGCCACCTTGGGTTACACCTTTTTTTATCTCATGTATTCATATGCAGGTCAGTCACAGCCAGCTCACCATATTTCCTCTGAAGCTGCATTCATAAAAGAGTTTTGAGTTTTATTCACCCTCCCCTCACCAACCACCACCTGTTTCTGCCTCAGAAAACAGGCTTATTGTGAACACTTCAAACCACAAATGAGAGCACAGGGAAAAGGATCGTTTGATTTATTGTAGGGCCACAGTGAGATTTCTTTCAAGCCCTAATAAACAGGCTTCTCAAAGATCTGAAAAATTATATCCAGGGCCAGGACCTCTGTTTACCCATTAGACTCTTAACCCACTTATGAAAGCCTGCACTTAAAAGAAAACAATTCCTTTCTGAGGTCATGGCCCTTCGTGGTGGGCTTAGTGTCCAGCACAAGGAATGGTCTGTGTGGTCAGCGTTGCAAGCCATGTGGGTAGCTGCAGAAACTGCGAGACTGTGGGAGTAGTGTAGGAGTAGTTTGTGGCTGTATGGAAGAAATAATAGCTGGTAGTTGATGTTGGCAGTACTGGGAGCTGAGAGTGGGAGCGGGGAATGAAAAAGGCAATTCTCTAAAGGATTCCCCTCTGAAGACGTCACCAGCAAAGTCTTCCAGAAGAAGAGACTACGCCAGTAACAGCAGCAAGCAGTAACATTAGGCCACAGTAATAGGGAAACTGGGAGTTTCACTTGGGTGTTTTCTTTCAGATGCTGAGAAGATCATTTTTAATATTTGTTATTAAAACGTAGAGAAGGAGGTCAATACAATTATACAACTAGCGGAATATGTGACCTTGTTCTTGTCTAACACATCGGTTAGGTTCCATGGAAGAGTCTGCAGTACTTAGTGAGTTCTCAAGGTGTTCATCAGAGATTTTTGATGAAATTTCATTTTTCCTACGCTTCATCCTTCAGAACAGTTGCTCACAAATGTACATACTGCCAAAAAGTGATAGTGTGAGTGAAGCTTATTTTTGAGTTGAATGTCTGATTGTGACTCTGTTTATAACTTGTCTGCTTCAACAGTATATGTTGATTATTGTAGCTCAAGGCTAAGAAGAAGCAGTTAATATTAACAGTAGTGACAGCACTGGGGCAAGTTACTCAGACAAGACCTCTGTGCTGGAGAAAAAGCCTTCCAGGGAACTTTTTTGTACCTTTTATTTATCTGGGTGGCGGACAATATGCAGTCAAATGTATTTAAAAATACTGCACAGACATGCTTACGGTGACCAATTAATCGCAGAGGGATCACAAGAACATATTAGATGGCAATTTTTCACCCAAATTTTCTTTTTGCTTCATGAAATGATCCATCAGCTGCATTTTGGGGAAAACTGTTTCGTAAAGGAGCTGTGGTCGCATTACAACCCTCAAAATGTTTGTATAAACATTGCAATATTTTAACGTTACAGAAAGGCTTTCTCAAAGTAAAAATAAATAAAATTGTGCAATATGCCATTTTGATAATTTAAAAACAATTATGTTTGTAAAGCAAATGCTTGTGTTTGCAAATGAAATGCTATTTGAAAGATGTCAACTTTACTGAAGTGCTAGTTTCCGGGGCAACTCTGTTTGATTTAGACTTTCTGACTAGATTTGCTCTGCGGTACTTTTATGCCATTAGCCTCTTTTGCACTCTGCAGTCATAGCCTCTTCAGTATCTATTAGTCTCTTATCCTTCCTAAAGTGCTCAGTAGTAAGTCAAAGTAAATGGGTAGGGAGAAATGGCCTTAAATATTTTACTGAGCAAACCTGGTTATAACCAGCCTCCTGTCACGCAGCCTTGGCTCTTGAAGTGTATTTCATTAATTCTTCAGTATGTCCATGATATCCTCTCTGCTCATCATAGGATAAAGTTCATTTCCTTCACACTTTTTTTGGAGCTCTTTGAGGTGGTCTTCTTTTTTGTTTCCAGATGTACCAACAGTGTTGTGCTTCTAAGCCAAATGTGGTTTAAATTTCCCTTCCACTCAGGAAATGAACAAAGCAGTCCATGACTACGCTCATGTAAAGCACATCATTTGTCTCTCAAGTGCTTGCAATCGAGTAGGGAAAAGAAACAGAGCACTGGCTGCCTTTAACAAGGAAACTTTCTTATTTCCAGCCTAAGACCCATTATAGGACTGGAGACATTCTCCAAAATGACTTCAAAATATGTTATGTGAAATTGTGGCAGCTGCATCAGAAGATTAAGTTAAAAGAGAGCAGGAATATCTGAGGGAGGTGGAAATTGCTTTAGTGCTTCCTGCCACTTGCAAACATTTAGTCTTCAAATACAAAAGCAAATGCGATTTCATCTTAAAGTTTAGAGATGGTTGCAAACTGTGTCAATATAGCACTATCCTTGCATTCCACTGGCTGGGTAATGCTCTGCCAAGGCTGTGCCAACAGAAATGTCTTTTACCTGCTTGAGATGAAAGAGGCTGGGGAGCTGCCAGATGTGGGAGCACAGCCATCCCAGGCACTAAGGATCCTGCATCTGCTACTACCTCAGGAGCAGCAGACGTTGATGAATTGCTTTCTAACCCAGTAACTTGGCCAATGCTGTGTAACCTGTGTGAAACCCAGACATCCTGGATCAGATTGGAACATCAGGAGAATTATTGTTCTTTTCTTTTCTTTAGCACGTGTATCTGAGCACCTCATTCATAACTAGATATTACCCCAGAGAAGGAGGAAACCCTAATTTTCCTGGAGCAAGAACAAGATGGTCTCTTAGAGGAGCATGTTCAAAGTCGTATTTAGATAAATTCACTGTGTGTGTCAATAAGCAGAGAGAAAACACTGATGATGATACTTGCTGCCTAGCAGACTGAATTTTTCTTCCTGCCATCCCATGTGTGCACATGCATACTCACAGTCCAGCATGGTTGTCTGCCACTGTTTCAGATTTACATGCTGGAAGAAGAGGTAGAAGACTTTTGTTTGAACAAAGAAACAAACAGTAAATCCTTGGCTTTAGGTCCAATGGCCTGAAGCCAAAACCACTAAAATAAAATATTACTCCACATGTTTTGGATTAGCATGGAAGCCCACACATGGGAAAAACAAACAAACAAACAAAAAACCTGTCCCTTCGAAGTCACCTGTTTTTGATAGCATGCAGTGCTAATCTACTGTGATTAGCAGGGCCAATGCTGGCAGCTTTTTCTCTCATGATTTGCACCGTCACTTAATCTAGACCAATATTTTAGGACTACGGATGTCATTAAAGCCAGCATAAGTGATCAGGCTACACTGAACAGCCTCCAGACCTGGGAAGTATGTGTGAGTTTCCCCTGACACACATTTGGCACATTGTGAACATGAGTGTCTCGCTGGAGAAAGCGGAGAGGGTGCAACTTTTCACCAAGAAAAAGCATCAAAAGAAACAAGAGAACAGAATCCAGCATCTGGGACAGAATGTGTTGCTACATTTTGAAATGCACTTCTGGTCATCACTGCTTGGAACTCTGCTGGGATGGGAATGCCCAGAGGAGTACTCTGGAGCAGCAGGGGTCTCTTCTATTCAGAACAGTTTAAAACAGAACTGTTCCCAATGTAATTCTGGGGGGAAAAAAAAAAAAAAAAAAAAAAAAAGAGAGAATTGTAAAATTTGAGGATGTAATCTCTATTAACCAAAATCGCTCTAAAAACAAAAATTCAAGTTGGTATGACATTCTTGTCCTGACTTAAATGTGAATCAAGCAGACAAAATGAAATTGAGTATAATTTTATAATTAAAAAAGAGACAATTGATGAAAATCACAAGATTTGTATAAGATACAAATTATTAAGTTGTATGCAGTTAGAAAACAGAATCCTTCCTGTAAATCACTCTAAGGTTTGAGGGCAATACCCACTTCCTCAAATCTATCACCATTCTCTTGACCTTCCTTTGCTTGATAAAAAGTAGATTGGGCAAGAATGTATGCTCCTACAATGATCAGATGATCTGATTGCCCTCAGCATATCTAAGAGCTACTGAGCAAATGCTCATCCTCATCATTACTCTTCTTCAGGAGGGCAGTTTTCAACCTATTTCCTGATTTTGAAGCAAGCTATGTAGCTTTTGTTTCTTAAAGTGAATACAGTTCATTTAAACCATTATAGCTGTCAAACAAAAGTAGAAGGGAGGTGTTGACAGTGCACAGTTACACCTTGATACAACTTACTTCAGAGCATGTGGCTATGGGCCATGAATGATAAATTCAAATTATTCCACACCACTAAAATGCCTCCTGGATATATTTTAAGCAGCCAGGTTATAGAAAACAAATCTCAGCTTCCCTCTGAAAATTTTTATCTGAGTAGTAATAGAGAAAAACACGAGGGTAGAAGAGAAAGCTCTGGAGAGACCCATTGAGGCCTTGCAGTATTTGAAGGGAGCATATAAACAGGAGGAGCGACATCTGTTCATGAGGGTGGATGGTGATAGGATAAAGGGGAATGGTTTTAAACTAAGACAGAGGAGGTTTAGGTTGGATATTAGGAGGAAGTTTTTCTTCCAGAGGGTGGTGAAGGACTGGAACAGATTGCCCAAGGAGGCTGCGGATGCCCCATCCCTGGAGGCATTCAAGGCCAGGCTGGATGTGGCTCTGGGCAGCCTGGGCTGGTGGCTGGCAACCCTGCACACAGCAAGGGGTTGAAACTCGATGATCACTGTGGTCCTTTGCAACCAAGGCCATTCTATGGTATTAATCCCTTTTACAGTACCCCAAAATATTTAACGATTAGCTACCGGACCAAATTTTACAGTATGTGAAAGGGGGAATAGCATGTAAAAAGGGATTTTGCATAGTTGCAAAATATATACATCACTAAAATAAGGTATTACATTAAAGTTCTTAAGATATATATAAACTATACAGCTTGGATGGTTCTCAAATGAGATGTATTTTGGAATACCAATGCTACCAAAACTTAAAATGCAAGCAACTGGCAGATGGGCAGATTTAGACTATATAAGGACTGCTCCAGAGGTAATACTTCCTATTTTATTTTGTTGGCTCACAACATCAGAGGTGGATGTTGGTGATGTGGCAGTAGAAGCTGATCGTTCCCACTAGTATTCTGTTGCATTTTGTTGTCGTGTGACGGATGGCAGCAGAGGGGCAGTCTGACAGAATGGCGTCTGTCGTGGAAGTGTGGATGAAGCAAAGGTGTGGAACTGAATTCCTCTGTGCAGAAAAAAGTGGCACCCGCTGACATTCATCGACACTTGCTGAATGTTTATGGAGACAAAACAGGGGATGTGAGCACAGTGCTGTGGTGGGTGGTGCATTTTAGCAGTGGTATCTACAGCTAGGGGTCACCTCTGCTGGTGCAATTTTTTACAAGCAAAGCATGCAGGTTCTTGTTTATCACTGGCAAAAATGTATTCCTAGTGGTGATGACTATATTGAAATCTAGAGTTTTGTAGCTGAGAACATGCTCTATCATGCAGTGCTATTATACTATGTATCTGTTGTGGCTTCCATGGAAATAAACAGGAAGCATTACTTTTGGAGTGACCCTTGGAGACTAGGACAGAAGTAATCATAATCAAACATACTCAGAGGTATACCAGTTTAATTAACTCTGAGACTCATAAAATTCCCTTAAAAAGTAAACATGAGGGTTTTGACCTTCAAAATGTGTAGAACTGGCCAGGCAAACACCATCCGAGCCTCCTCAAAATTGCATTTGCATTCTGCAGGCTTAAAATCAGTCAGGAGTTAGTTTTAGTATTTTTAACTTTGCATATTTGATTTTACCATTTAACCATCCATGTTTTTAAAGAGAGCTCATTAGAAGACCAAATTGGTCAACTGATCATTTGAATCTTTACTGAATATGGTAAGTTCTGAGTCAGATTGTTTTCTTTTAATTAGAGAAGTGGTTATACTAAGCAGACTAAATGTTAACTTAGTTTAATTGTACTCTGCATTCGTCCTCATTCTCTCAGTGAAGTGGATGATATTGATTTGCTTCCACTCCTCTTTGCTCAGAGACACATGACTTTCCTGTGCAGGAGCAAATACATTGCATCTTAATCTTTTTTGACAGGCTGCTTTCTCCACTGAGAGCATGTCTCAAACCACAGAGAACATCTGTCCATTGGAGAATACTCTGCAAGGAAGTATGCATGTGCCCTGCAATTCCTGGTCTTTGTTGATATACAGGACTCTGTTCTGTGAGGAAATATATTTCTCTGTGATTTGTAATACTAAGTCTGTTCTCTTGGCCTCTCAAAATGAAATTGTGAAAGCCTAGAGCTTTTGATGGCTGCCTCAAATTATGAACTTCCATTGCCCACCCATACTCCTGAAAGAACACAGAGGTAGGAAATACATTAAGCTTCACTACTGTTACTCCTCTATACCATTTCATCCAGTAAGGGCAAGGAAACTGCTTGAAAAGATCTGAATTTTGTCTATCCTTGGCAAGACACTTAGAAGTTATGCATATCTGAAGTTCTGACTTCGTTTGGCATACACATGAAAAATACCCCTCATGCTCAAGGAAATGGAATATGTTAACCATAGGAATGAAGAGCGCTGTTTGTCTGCTCTCAGCTACCAGAGACCTAGCACTTTTCAAGATTGTAAGGTACACAGAGCTCTGATGAAATGCAGTGATTTTTCCTGAGCCTGTGAAGGTACTTTTTCAATAAATACAGAGCATATGAATCAGAAAGTTGTCCCATTTTTGTTTAGTAGTTAGGTGGTTTTGCATGGAGATAGAGACGACTCTGTTCCTATTGCACTTGGTCTTTTTCTGTTCTGTACTAGGCACAAAGAAAAAGACTCCTCTTTAGATTTAAATCACTATTATCTAACCTTTATTAACTTTTTTCTATCTCATGGCTTGTAGATAAGTAAATAGAAAGTTTAATTAAAACAGAGCTCAAACAAGTTGAACAAGCAACCTCTGAAATAAGAAGTAAAGCACTTGGCTACCTGGTCTCCATGGAAGTACATATATATATATATATATGGGAGTTTACTAGCTGCTCTTTTGTTCCCTGATTGCAACAGAAACCTGGAGAGAATACGTTAAAAATAATTTTAAAAAACAAATATAGGTAGCATTCAGATCAAACAAATCCTATTCCCCAACCCATACAAAGATCTAAGTGCACAGAAAATTTAATGAATGTTAGATTCGCTGTAAGTCTGTAATTTTATTTGAACCAGAAATATTTGGTTAGTCTTTAGGACCAAAAACTGGCACCATCCAATAAATTAGCTACTGATTTCAGTGGGATCAAGGTTTGGTCCCTGGTGCCTCATTTGATATTCTAATGAATTTATTGTTTGACTGCTCTGAAAAGTCTCCTCACAGAGTTGCTATAAATATAATGGATCAGTATTGTAGGGACACTTTTCTTACTGGCTATACTTTCAGCCATTGTGGAATAGAAATATTGGTCAGCAAAAGAACAGTACTAAAAGATTATGGAGAGATGTTAATTAAAAATCAGCAGTAAATGTCAGAAGAAAAAAAAAAAAAAAAAAAAAAAAAAAAGGCCACCACCGATTCCTTACTCCATAATTCTGTGTGTGAAGAAAATGTAATAAAAGGTTCATCTACTTTATTATTTTATCAGAAAATCTGATCTGAAAATGAATTATGTACTTCTTTCATTTTTATTCCATAAAAATATGCAGAAAGATGGTAATAATAAAACTACTTTTGGATATAGGTGTGATTGGGTCTGTGCAAACACATCAAGGATTTGAGAGTTTTATATTAAACTTCAATCTGAATTATCGCTGGGATGACAGACAATGCTTAGGGCACATCAAAGGGTATTCATTCATGTGTATCCTGGCTTGTTTATGTGAGCTCTGTAAGACCAAAGCATTTTTTGCCTGTGAGTAGTGTTTGGAGAGTTTTTTTGGTTTTGTTCTTTCTGTGTTGTTGGTGTGCTCTTTCACTTTCATAATTTTTCTGTCAAAGATTTAATGATTATGCTCCCAGCCAACTGAGTGTGGACACGTGTCTGTTTCAATGTCTTGTCATAATCAATATCCCAGTGCTATGTCCATCTTCTGCATATGTGTCTGGGAATCTGCATTACTTCCCTCAGCTGTTCCGTTCTCTAACTGTGAGTTTCCTTGCAAATGTAACTGCAATCAACTAGCACTTCATGGTGAAGTTATACTAATAAAAGAATGCTACGTGTGTGTTTAATATTCAGAAATAGAGAGCGCCTGTTAACTGCTATCTATGATGTCCCTCCCAAACACACAGAACAACAACAAAAAAGTTCTTACCAAACAAAATCAACCTGGGAACAAAATTAAAAGCTCTGTGGATGGCCACAGCTCTTTTGGGCTACAGAGCCATGCCCTCTAGTCAGCAGAATATCGGATATTCCATCAAGTGTCATCTCACCTAGATGGTATTCAACAAAATATTTAGCTGAGATCAGTCGTAGCAATTAGGCCCACCCATGTTAAAGTTCAGTGTCTGCTGATGACTACTGATCTCAAGCAACTGTTGTGTGGTATTGCCAAGTGTTTAACCAGTCAGTGTGATTGTCACAGCAGGGTCACCTGGAGCAGCAATGTGTGAATGGTTTAACAGCTCAATTTGTGCAAACTGGGAGCCAGGCAGAAAATGACTGTATGAAGAGCATAGGGACAGACGCTTCATGGATTAAAGTGTATAGACAAATAAGTGCATTTTTGACATACAGCACTGTCACCATTATATTGCAGATCTCCCTTCCAGCCTGGCCTTAAGCACCACCAGGGACAGGGTATCCTCAATTTTTCTAGGCAACCTATGCCATCGTCTCGACACACTGATAGTAAATAATTTCCTCCTGATATCTAATCTCAATCTCTTCTCTTTCAGTTTTATTTCATTCCCTCTTCTCCCATCACTATCAGAATTTGTAAAAATTCATTCTCCCTCCTGTTTACGAGCTCTCTTTGAGTACTGGAAGAGCAATGAGGTCTCCCCAGAGCCCTCTCTTTTCTAGACTGAACAAGCCCAACTCTGTCAACCTCTCTTCATAACAGAGGAGTTCCAGTCCTCCGAGCATCTTTGTGGCCCTCCTCTGGATCTGCTTCAACAGTTCCACATTTTTATTGTGCTGGGGACCCCAGCCCTTGTCCCAGTACTCCAGATAGGGCCTCACAAGGACAGAGCAGAAGGGGTTACTCTGCTGATCATTCCATTGTTGATGCAACCCAGCATACTGTTGGCCTTCTGGGCTGCAAGGACACACTGCTGACTTACATCCAGCTTTTCATTCATCAGGATTCCCAGGTCCTTCCCACAGAGCTGCTCTCAAACTCTTCTCCAAGTCTGAATACATGGCTGGGATTTTCGCAATCCAAGTGCAACACCTTACAGTCAGCCTAGTTAAATCTCCCTATATACATGTGTGCCCACTTTTGGTCCTTGTTCAGGACTCTGCAGCACCCAGCTTAGTGTCTGCAAACATGCTGAGAGTACACTAAATCCCATTCTCTATTTCATTGATAAAATGTTAAAAAGTATGAGTCCTAAGAAGGATCCCTGGGGGACACAAGTCATCATTGTCCTCCAACTTGATGTAGACCTGTTAACCAAAACCCTCCAGCTGAACCATCCAGCTAACAACTCATTGACTAAGTAGTTACACTTCAGACCCATATCTCTCCAACTTAGAGTGCAGATTCCTGGTTCCAGTGGGAGGCAAGATGAGTGAACACATCTTAATGATGCTTATTGAGGCATCCCAAATATTTGTGCAGGATTCCCCACATTTTTAATACATTTTAAAAAATTAAGAAAGTGTCATGGGAAAAAGACTCAGTATTGAAAACCCTTCTGGTTAGCTGTAACCCTGGGATAAATTATAAATTTTTATGCAGGAGGCCAGTCTCTTCTGTAGCAGAGAGAAGCTAAATATCTAGCCAGTCAAGCATGACAATTGTACCCTGAACGCTTGGCAGTATATGGAATTCACCATTTGATAAAATTGTTTACTCTATTTCACTCCATAGGAATAGCCAGTGGTTAAGTGAGGCTATATCTCACATGAGTATAATCTATGAAAATGTATGTAGCATCCCATGAATACTAAACAAATTCATTACCAGCAGCGGCATTTCCAATGAATCTGTAATGATGGAACCTTTAAATTAAATTGTCTCCCTTGATTTTTCAATGTAATCATGTTCATCAGCATAGTCCTGTTTTTCTCCTTATTTAAGGCATCAAGACCGTGAGCTCATCAATATATGAAAGCACATTTGAGCTGCTCAGGCTAAGAACAGAGAGGGGAAAAAGACAAAGGACTCAGTCATTCTTCATATCATGGAGCACCAAATTATTTGCTGTAAAAAGTGCAGTGAAAAGAAGATAGGGATTAAGAAATACAGCACAAAATACCCATGCTAGAGAAACTGCAAGGGCTCAATTTCCTAATCTTTGTCTACTAAGATATCATAAATAATGCCTAAGAGTAATAATACAAACCTCTGACATTCAGAACAGTGACGAGGATTTCTCAAAGTTGTTACAATTCTTAAACCTGCTTCTGTCTAAGGTGGCAAACCCCCCCAGAACCACTTTTTCCTGAAATAATTCTTACCAGGACTGTCTCAGCGCTGCCGTTAGACTGCTTGCTCCTACACCGATCAGAGAAGCAATTTGTAGGCATACTTCAAAGTGGTGTTTTGGTTTTTTTCTTCCTTTGGTTGAATTACTTGGTAGGACAACAAGCTTCCAAGTGGGAACTAATTTATTTCCTCAGCATCAGCACTGTGTCATCAGAACAGCAGCTGATCATTTTGACGACTGCCCTACTGCAGTAGAAAATCTTGGCTTCTTCCAAGTGGTGGACTGTTAGTAACATCATCTTCTGAATACTGCAGTTCTACAACTGCATTATGTGCTCCAGTACTACTCAAAACATGTGCAGGGTCACTAGGGCTTATACCCTCATATTCTTTTGTTGATCCTAGCAAGCTAAAGGTCACTGTCAAAACTATTGCTTTTTCTTGACACAGGAAATACATACATGAAAATCTGAAGATTTAATGTCTTAATTATTTTTTTAATGGTATAACCAGCTGAAAAGTATGTTTTTCAAACCAAAATCTCTTTTATACCTAACTTCTAGGTATACCTATCTCTTCTGTACCTACCTTCTATAAAGAGACCTTTATAAATAGCCTATATATATGAATTTAATTCCTTCAGTACCTATGCATTTTCTCCATTCACTTCAGTGAATACCACCTCAGCTTCCTTATTGTTTTGTCTGGAATTAGTTTAAAAGTTCTGCATATAAATTATCTCACAGGCAGTGAGATAATTATCAGGCAGTTCAGAACACATCGTTTCCCTTCAGCATATATGAGTTAGAATTCACTAAACATTTTGTGCAGTCAGGGAATCTTGATGCCATGGTTGATGACAAGTGGTCTTGATCATTTTTAGCTGGTCAGAAACAAACTGCAGCATTCTTATTTGTTCTAGCAGGTCAAAGTGCATGCTTTGCTGTGTCAGCACTTGGCACAGATGCGAGCAGGCTTGCTTCATTGGATTTTTCATCTGTGAAAATACAGAGGTGATATTTAACTTTTTTTTTTTTCAGTGAATGTACTTAGATATCTCACAAACATTTTTTTTTAATTACAATTACACATGCTAGATACGCCAAACTATCAGCGTGCCTGAGTCAAATTCCTTTCAAAATGAAGATGAATTTTTCAGGAATCCTTTTCTGTTGCAACATATCCCACAGCAAAGGAAGTATCTTTCATTTTTTTTCCCCATGCATGTAGTTTTCTAGTCAATACAGATTCTCAAAAGAACAGCATTCATCATATCAAATCAGATCTATCTGAAGTGTATGTCCCCTTTTCTTGATGGTCAAAGTTGGATGCTGCTGAAATTTTGGGCCAAAGCAGAGTAAAATTTCCCTTGATCTCTGCTAATAGAGGCTGACTGAAGCCTCAAGGGCCGAAGATAATATTCTTTTCAAAATTTTATAACCACTTTGAAGTCCAGTGAGTGATTCTACCATTCAAATAATTCTTCGCTTTAAAGTAAACCCGTATGAAATCCTGAAAAGCAATCCGTATTTCATGCTACCAGGAGATGTCAAGTTAATTGCACAAACAAAAGGTTGCAATGTGCCTGCCATATCTCTGCAACCAACACCTGCTCTCTCCTGAGTTCACTGAACACCCTTCAAATCCTCACGCTTGTACATCTTTGATTTGTTTTACTCTGTTGCAACTCCTTAGGCAGAACTAATAGGATAAAAAGTGTTGTGTGCATCGTGTGACCTTCCTCTTTGACTGTAGAGCCTCTGGAGTAAACATGTATTTACAAAAAGTAGGTAGTACAACAGCAGAGCAGAAATGTTACTGGAAAGAAGCAGCTTTATAAAATTACTTCTTGCTTTCCGTCGCCCGTGAAACGCTATCTTGACGCAGCTAGATTCTAACTGATTAAATTCTAATGGTTCGATTTCTAACACTCACAGTTATTTCACTGATGTAGCTGTATTTTTATTTTTGCATGCTTTCTCAGTTTGGCAGATGTATGTTTTTGGCAACTCTATATTCATTAATTGAAGTCCTTAAGCTTGTGGCAGCTCTGCACTGTCTAGGCTGCCTAATTCTACACGTAATCCTGGATTTATATTGCAGGCAGAGGAAATCTCCTTTTGATCATAAAAGGAAAGCAAAGCAAATCTTAACAGACTTAACAGGTTCTATTAGCATTTATTAAAAGTCTCCTCCAAAATCCATACAAGTCAAAAACAAATTTATCCCATCTTGGATATCAGAAAGCATTTGAGTTAGTCCTCAACACAGCTGTTCATCTGTTCTCCAAATTGCAAATTAACATATCAGAGACTTGAAAGTACTTAGTGATGTTGTTTACAGTACAATACTGTAATATCACAATATTGCCACTATGTACTTTAATGTCCAGAACATGATGGATGACACAGGATATGTTTGGCAAGATGTAGATTATGCCACGTTGCACAATAAATATTCAATCTTATTAAAAATAAATAAACAATAACAACTGCATCAACCTTGCTCAAGGTTCTTTAGTATTTACCATCCAGGCACATTCAAACAGTCTTATGATATAATTATGTCAGTAAGGAGTGGAATCTGAAATAGCTGCATAAAGCTAGCACTCACAGTAAAAAAACTATTAGGAAGTTCTTCTTGAGAGAAGATGGAAAAAAGTACTTTGACTAGTGACAACTAATCAACACCTTAAAAATAGTGAGCATCAAATGTTCAGATTATTATGGGGCAACAAAATGTGATAGGCACAAAAATATAAAATCTAACTGCAAGCCAATTACATAATCTCTTTAGAAAACTGTGTGTGAGGCTCAGCTTGTCTCTGCCTCCTTGAAAATAGCTGCCACTGGAACATAAGAACTTTGCACAGGAACTTCTTTCAGACACCCTGTGTTATACAAGACTTTTTTAGAAGAAGATATACTATAAAAAAAAGTAATAATAAAAAAAAAGGAATAACTAAGGCATCTTCTGAAACATGAAAACCAGCTCTCAGAACCTTATTTGTGGTTTAAGCCGGCGGGCAACTAATCACCATCACTGCTCACACCCTCCCCCATCCCCAATGGGATTAGAGAGAGGATTGGGAAATGGATAAAACTCATGGGTTGAGATAAAGATGGTTTAATTGAACAGAAAAGGAAAGGAGTGATAATAACAATGATAAAAGAATGTAGAAAATGAGAGATGAACAGTGCTATTGCTCACCATCAGCCAGTACCTGAGCAGTGTCTATCCCCCTGGCCAACTTCCCCAGTTGTGCTACTGAGCAAGATTCCTTATGGGAATCCCTTCGAACCAGCTGTCCTGGCTCTGTTCCCCACAGCTTTATGAGCATCTCCAACCTCCTCTCCAGTAGGGCAGTACGAGAAGATGAAACATCCTCCACTTAGTGTAAGCACTACTCAGCAGCAATGAAAACATTGGGGTGCGATCAACATTATTTTCAACCCAAATTCAAAACAGAGCGCTATACGCCTGGGAAGCGTATATAACATACACCATTATATATATACATATATATATATATAAAATATATTATATATATATATATTATATTATTATTATATATATTATATAATATATATATATATACACCATTCCAGCTGAAACTGAGGAAACCACTCAGTCACTGAAATGTACATCCAAGACAGCCCATGAGAACTTTGAAGGATACACAAGAGGTAGACATCCAGGCACACGTCCCCAGGTGAGGTATCCTACAGTCATAGGAAATTTCCTTTGAGTCTTCCCTTTTTTCTACTCTACTGAATGCTGTAAGAACTCCTGCATTTTTTTAAGGAAACCCTAGCAACAACAAACACTTATGCACCCACAACTGTCTTAAAAAGCTCTTGGAAAGTATTTCCTGAACATTTCTGGAGGCAGACTGTTTATTGTTGAAACTCATCTTTCTGTCATCATTTTTTGACTTGATTGTCAAGTTTGCCAGATGGCTGACCTCTGGTATTTTCTTCTCATTTAATAGCCACAGGTTCAGAAGACAAGGAAATAACATACGTATTTCAAAACTGAGGCCTTCACCAAGAAAATTCTGCGTTTGTTAAGTAAGAGAAAATACCTTTGACATATTTAGAGCGTGCGACAATTTCTTAGCTGAAAGCAAGTTGACACTTGATTATATAAAAAGCCAAATAGAAGAACATTGTTAGTGCCTGAATGTCAGTTTCTGTAGTGCTTCCCTGAAATGAATGAGAACAATGACCTGGATGTAAAATCTCTTTACAGAAAATGACAGCCCTCTTGCCAGTGTAACAGCTAAGGCAGCACCATGGCAGATTAGTACTCTGCTGCTTCAAGAGAACACAGAGCTTCTTGACCAATTATGATAGTGGTGACATACCTACTACCGGAATCAGCTTGCTGCTTTCTCACATGATTTCATTTTATACTTTTTTTAAGCTTTTACGTTCTGTGGTTTAACACTGCAAGCAGCTCAGCACCACACAGCCTTTCACTCACTTCTGCACTTTCCAGTGGGATAGGGGAGAGAACTGAAAAGAAAATATAGAGCTTGTAGTTTGAGATAGAACAATTTACTGGGACAGAAAAGGAAGAGAGAAATAGCAGTAGTGATAATTGTCTATACACCCACTGACTGATGCCCTCCAAGGAGCAGTTACCTCTTACCCCCTGACAACTGCCTGCAGTTTTAGAGTTTTTTCATGTTTTCATATGGTATGGAAAATCCCTTTGGCCAGTTTATGTCAGCTGTCCCGGTTCTGTCCCGTCCCAGCTCCTCGTGCTCCCTCTTGCTGGAAGCACAACGTGAGGAGCTGAAAAACTAAAACATCTTTGGCTCTGTGGAGCACTGCTCAGCAACAACACATCCGCATGCAACCAACACTGTTTTTCTCCTAAAGTCAAAACATAGCATTGTACCAGACACAATGAAGAAAATCAACTGTGTTCCAGCTGAAGCCAGGGCAATGCATGTTATCATGAGTTCTCGTGTGCAAAGTGCTTTAAACTGCTTCCACTGTCATTATGCTTAAAAGTGCTACACAAAAGGGGCTTGAATGCCTCTATGAAAAAAATCACCCAATCTCCAAAGTCTACCCAGCATGTCCACTTAAACTGAATATTGCCAAATGACAAATAGCTAGTTATTTTACATAGGAAGTCACAAAGACTGAAAGCAATCAAACTGATTTTCCTTTGATAAACACAAATTTATAAACAATATAAAACATGCAAAGAATACAATACTATTACATAGTATTCTAAAGAATTTTCAAACAAATAGGTAAGCAAAGTATTAAATGTTAGAACCTCTTTGTCCTGTAACTATGGGAGGTTTGAACATATCACGGAAACAACAGAGCAATCCAATCTAACATTGAAGACAGTCCTCCTTTGAGAAGGGATTGGACCTCCAGAGTCATCTCCCAAGCCAAGTTAGCATATCCTGCAACTGGTAGGTAGCTCCCTGCTAAGAAACCATCCATCCCATTACCAAACAGCCGAAGAGTCTTTGCTATTTGGTAGACAGGTACGTTAGCTAAGCAGGTTACAAATGTAGAGCTGATGACCATATATATCAGTGTGCTGTTTTCTCAATCAAAGACCTTAAGAATCTGACAAGATTCACTAAGACTACCTTGACTCCATCTCATTTAGAATGCTTCAGTGCTTCCTGGAGACGTGAAAAGAAGCCTCCAAAAGGCAATCTGCTGACAGTTAACTTGGCAAACAGGCCACACAAATGCAAACAGCTATCTCCACGGATTTTCCCAATGCTTATCTTCCGTGTATATGAACAGTCCCATTTACTGCAGTCAGAAAATAATAGCTGTAAGAAGCTAGGCAAGTGAGTAATGATACCTACTAATCACTATACACAGCTTTTTAATTGTACTCATTCAATACTTAGAAAAGAAAATCTGCTGAAATGGAAATTCTTCTCAGTTGTTTTATATTTCTTTTAACATGGGATAAATAGAAAGAGGGAGAAAGAAGATAGAGGAGGAACTTAAATCCAACTGCATGACCTCGAATACAAAATTGAAATAATTTTTTATAACCTTCCCTACACAGGATCAGCATGACCCTTTTCTCTTTTTCCAACACACACTTTTAATGCCGACTGGAATAACTACAGTGTAATAAAAATCACTAATGCAGCATGTTATTAAATACTGATGACCTAATCTGCGGCCTCCACAAATGCACAGTGGTGTATAAATTTCTGCTCCCTTTCTCTCTTTGGCTGCTGTAACTTTTTTCCCAAACTGTGCTATGCTAGTCAGTCCTCCTCTATGATTACTTTATCTCACCTTCAAAAGACTATTTTTGCAACTTTAGTTTTGAACAGTAAAACTCTAAAGAAACACAGACGATGCCTCTCTCTAGATGCATTTTCACTGTCAGGTTTTAGCTTGTTTTCACTGCAGGTAGAGTAAATATCCATAAGTTTGAGATTTTAGTTAATTTCTCATCAAATTAAAGTTATTAAAGCTCTTATTCAGTTTCCAATGCATACATCAAATACTCCAACATTTCTAAGCATCTTTAATTTAGTATTTACTGTTCTCGCTATCAACCCCTGGGTAAAATTCATCTTTATCCTGACATCTCATGGCTGCTGAGAGAAACAGACAGGAAATGCACTTTTTCCTTCCCCCAGAGCAGCAGAATTTACCTTTTGCTCATACTACTGAGAATGTCTTAGCCAGAAATTCCTTGTATTTTCTAATAGTATGGGTATTCTCTGTCCTGGTTTGAGCAGTGCCACGTAACAGCAGCCAATGCAAGAAATACAGAGCATCGTGCTCCAGAAAAGTTTTTTGTTTTTTTTTTTAAGAGAAATTTACTCTTTTCATTCCTAATATATGCTCAGAACTCTTTGATGATTTTCTGAGTGAGAAAGAATGTGTTTCGCTACCTGTGCTCATATATGACTGTTCAAAAAGAAAAAAGAAAAAAAAAAAAGGAAAATACTGAACTTAAATCACTCTTAAGGGATTAGATCTGAGCAGAAGAGGTCAACATTTGGTTGTACTCTGTGTTTCTGCAGTGGGAACATGTGTGGTGCAACTACCCAAGCACTGCTTGTCTCTGCAGTCATAATTGCTGCTCGTGCTCTCAGGACTGCGGGTGGTCTACTATTTTGTGTTGCAGGAAGCAGTAGCCAAAGGTTTCCCAGACATTTCTGCATGGGAGTGGTGCTCCTGTTTTGAACATTTTTATGTTCAGAGATCTGGTTTAAGTTGAATATTAAACTCTGCAGACCCTGCTGTGTTAGGTGTCATCAAGCTGGCTTACAGTGAGCAGCTTAAATATTTCTTCTTACTCAGCTGCTGACCTCACGAGGCACGGAGAGGATTGGTGGTGGTCTCACCAAAAATAAACTGAAATTAGTAGAACAAAAGACTATGCAGAGCCCATGGAGTATTGTGGAAAATCAAATTAATTTTAACATATGGGACTTGATTTTGTGAGGCAATGTCTGTATTCCACCAAAGGTCTCAGTTTTCAGTGTAAAATTTCCTATCCTGTTGATCAGTAAAGCACTACGATACTAAGACTCATAACACTTCATTAATATGCCAGATTATTCCATCAAACAGAAAGATATTTATTTCAGCCAAGAAGAGTGCATGGTATTGTATACAAAAAAAATGTTGATAGCTGTAAAATTCTTACTTTGTAGGGAAAATTTTAAGTCTGTTTTCCTTCCTCCAACTGCTTATTATTACTACTATCACTATTATTATTATTACATCTCACACGTTTATCATACTCTCCCCCTTTTCTCCCAGAGAAATCTGGTTGCCTTCCATTGTTTGTTGTTACTTGGTTTTCCGTACAAACTTCAGAACATCTTTAAGACTTCTCCTCTTTCAAAGTTACGATATCCCTTTCCACATTTTCCTTTCTACTAAGTTCATTTTATGTTTGTCTCGTCACATGTTTGCTTTTGCTAGCACAGGGGAAGGATACAGGGGTCACATACAATGCTTGCATCTTTCAGTACTGTGAGGAGAGGTATCTGTGGTGGATGCCATACAAGCTGCTCCCCAGCTATTTCCCACATGTCACATAGGTAAAGGACAGTACCCTGGGGTCACCACAGAGAATCTCCTCAGAAAGTCCTTACACAGAAGGACTTTTTAGCCACGTAGCCCTTGGAAATTCAGTTACTTGATTTAAGGGTAATCGGATCAATATGTGATATAACTTTTGCATCCTCTTCATAATATGAAAAGCCTGTTCAATCTACGAACATAAAGAGTTGTATAAAAACCAGCTACAGCTTAAACGTTGCAATTCCTGGCTTCAATCAGACCCTTCCTGCTACTCTTTTAAAGCATCCCGCAGGGGGGGAGGGAACAGGGGAGGGTGCTGTGTGACTGCTGTTCCGGGCAGCAGATCAGTTGTTCACAACTGTGGGCTTTAGCAAAATAGTAACTTTTGCTACTTCAACTCATTTTCTTTTTTCCTATTGGCAACTGACTTGTATACCAAATATTCGTGTTGCATTTCTCCCATAATTGTTATGCATCCCATTCAGCTTTTTTTGCAGATTATGGCTAGAATGAAAAGAAGGTAGAAGGCAGAGCTTGCAGAGATCAAACTTCCCATTGTTCTTAGAATAAGAGATTGTATTTGAATACAGAGATTTGCATAAGAATTAGTCCCCTTCCTTGTATCAAGTCAGCTATTTTCAGCTCAGTGTAGCAATCTTTGATTTCTTGGTTGTAACTATGGCAATAAGATTAGGTGGTATTCAGTAAAATTCGTTTTACAAATTAGCATGGGAGGGTACCCATGACTGTGAAGGAAGGAGTAACATAAAAACACTGTGGAATGAGACTGAAATTAAAACAGGACTCAGAATGTTTCTCAAAATAATTATTCTAAAAATCATCCAGCACCATCTGGTAGTTTTGTGAATGATTTACTGCTAGCTAGAATAAAAATGATGGGATCAATGGGCCTGATGGGGGCTATACTTCTCAGTCTCTGCCATTTTGAAAAGACATTTTAACCCCATTTTGGGTGGATGTTGATTTCTTTGATCTATAACTTTTATAACACCAGCAGTCAAATCAATTTGAAACACTTTCACTACTGTACAAATCTACAAAGCTCATTATGGTCAGGAGAGGGAAAAAAAAGCCTTGCTCCAGGCCTCAGGACACGTTATAATGAGAGTAAGAATGAACTATCCAGAGTTCTGCCTCTGCTTTTCCGCTGCTTGGTACAATCCTGTCAGTTCATTACAACAGCAGACCTTAATTTGCACACACTAAAGATGGCTTCCTGAAGTTTTGCATCATTTCCAATAAGTCTTGATTTTGATCATATCTCATTACTAATGAGTTTCCTGCCCATACCTAGCCTCTTCTGTTCTTAACAAACAGGGTATATACAAACAGGGTTAGAAGAAAAATGGTTTTAATTGCACATTTTTCAGAACAAACATTTATTATTTGGATTTTTCCAAGGAAACTGTTAATAGAATGTGTACTGCAAAAATAATTACTAAAATGATTTTGAGTAGCTGGCTTAATAACACTGATGTTGTGGTATGATATTTAGTTTAATGCGACATGGTATTTAATTCATTTTGACATGATTATGTCATCAAATATTAAGGAAAATACTAAATTTCAAAGCCGAAAGGCTTTATTTTTCTTCTCTGAAATACAGTCTTTCACATCTCTTCTTGGATGTAGGTTGGTATTTTCATAGAATCACAGAATCGTGGAATGGCCTGGGTTGCACAGGAGCACCGTGCTCATCCAGTTCCAACCCCCTGCTGTGTGCAGGCCGCCAACCAGCAGCTCAGGCTGCCCAGAGCCACATCCAGCCTGGCCTTGAATGCCTGCAGGGATGGGGCATCCACAGCCTCCTTGGGCAACTTCAGAGCTCAATCCTGAAGTATCAAAGATGCTAGGAAGATCACTCAAAATAAATCCTGACCACTGTGGGTGTTTACAAAGTAAATGAATGCACAACCTTCACTGGCTGCTTCTTTTTTTCTTTTCTAGTACTTTCCCCGTAAATTATTTAATTTCAAGTCTTCATTTAAAGCCAGGGATGGGGACATTACTTCTGTAGACACATCATGCATTATCAAGATTGCTTTGTGTTTCTTCTCAGGTAGAGACAAAAGCTATAGGGGTGGAAATTTTCTTGCTCTCACTATTGGTTATCTGAATAATTGTTTGCTGCTATAAATGAAAACAAATGGATCTCTCCGCATAAATAATCATCATGCATTTCCTTGCCAACCAAACATATTTCAGCTGGTGGTATATAAAAGATCAGATACACAGTGGCTAAGAAATGAGCATTTCTTTTCTAAATGACTTGTTCTGCAGGATAAAACAGAGTTTTTAGCAGCATAGACAAGATCTTGCAGTTGATTTTAAACTCTTCATAATTCGCTGGGCTGGATTCAGCAGTATGCTTAGTTAGCTGTGAATCTCTGAAATAGATCACACCATGGCACAAATTAATCTTTTACAGAATATGCATTACTACCAGGGGACATAATGCAGTGTGACTGCAGAATAACATACCAGGTTACTAACATCCAAGTGATAAGTAGTTCTCAGTGCCAGGAGTTGAAATGAAATAAAACACTGAAATCAGATATTGTAATTTGGGAGATGACAGGACATCCACCCTTATTTCAAATGCAAAGGGTAAAAGGATCAAGTGGGTCTAGGAAGGTCATCAGACAGGAACATGGCTTGCCAGATGCTGTGCTAGGTGAAGAGTGGAACCATATCCAACCCACAGCCCACAGGCTGCATGTGCCTGGCACAGCCTATTGTGTGGCCACCTCCTGTCCTACAGCATTGTGATGGCAGCCCATTCCAACTGAGAATAACATCCCAGCCCTGGGCACATACCCATCAGACAGCAACAACCAAACATCAGTGTGTGATTGGCTCTGCCTGGGCTGAAACCAGGGCACAAGGAGGGTGCAGTGCAGTGCTAACTCAAGTGATGGCAAATAATTTCATGCATTTGGATACATTGCCTAAACACAGTCATGTGAACAGCATAAAATACACAGCTGCGTTTTCCATTCTGATAAAGGAACTTGAGAGTCGCTTTCAAGACTGCTGAAAAAATCATTAATTTTTTTGTGCATTTGAGATCTTATTTTCAGTCAACATGAATGCACTACTTGCAAATTTTCAAATGAAATGTGTACAGTTGCAATCAAGTATTCAACTCGAAAATTTCATCGTCACTTTTATAAGTCCTATCTTAACAGAGAAAAATATCCCCCACTTCACAAATCACATCATCTCATTTTGCCAGCATACACATTTGTGAGCAAATATTGTTAGGGATGAAGCACAGGAAGAGTAAAATTTGATCCAAAATCTGACAGACATCCTCAGAACTCACTGAGAACTGCAACCATTTGACCCGAACCTGACTAATGATCAGTTTCACAAAAACAAGGTCAGATATTCCACTAGTTTCATGGTTTTGTTGTTCTCATTATGTTTTAATAAAAATATTTTTAAAAATAAAAAATTAAATAAGGGCTTTTTCTTATATACATTAACCATATCATACATTTTATATGCTGCCCAAGCCAATTCCTTTTCACTCAGTGAGGTCCAGGCAAGACAAAACATTGAATACCCATGATTTGATGTAAGTGAAATTGTAATTTAAAGTCTCAGCATTTACTGGCAAAAACGAGACAGTTCTTGAAGATTTAACTCTTGTCTTTTAGAAGAAACACACATAGGATAGGAAGATCTTTATGAGGATGACACATTTTTAAGAATCCCTACAACTCACATCCACTACTTCATTCTTATGCAACAGAGAGATTTGTTTTCATCTTACACTCCTGAATTTCAGTCCTAAATCTCATCTCCTGTCCAGGTGCTGAAATTCTGCCTTTAAGCACTTTCAGGTTTCTATTTTATGGGTAGAACTGCTCCATAAGTAACTTGTCTGATAGCAGCAGCCTAGTAAATCTCTTTCTTGACTTTTCCAAGTGTTAAAGTCAGCAGAGGTAGCAGGTCCCTAAGTATCCCTGCTCCCAGATAGGGAAGATATGGCCTGTGTTATTTCTGAGTTGAATGAGTATGAGTTGGGATGTATGTGAGCTAGTATCAGGATGTGGCTGAAAGTCATTCAGAGCAGGTGACGCAGGGCTTACCAAAAGGATGGTGAAAACATCTATCCTGCCTATGCTGGCAAAAGTTGCACTTTGTTCTAGTACATAAAAGGAAAAGAAAAATTTGTTTCAGGCACTAAACTGACCTGTAAACCTACTAATTACATATCTCTCCTGTATTATCACACCAATCAAGGCCACATAGCCTTGGTCTGTGACCAGTTAGCTCTATAGCTGACTGCAGCAGGATAGCTCTGATGTGGTCACATCCCTCAGTGAAGCAAGGAATTGCCTCAGCAGAGCAACCAAAGTCCTGTCAGCAGTGAACTACTGGGTGCCATCGCCATCCACGTGGCAGTGGCTCTGACACAGCAGGAGCAGGACCAGGAGCAGAGGTGTCACACCCTGCAATTACAGCAGTGGTCCCTTGGAAGTGCAGCTCCCAAGAACATCACTAACACAGAAAGCAGAGCGTGGCAGACTGGTAAAGTGTGGTGGTTCACTAAGGCAGAGTGAACAGTGAAGACAGACTGTCCCTCCCTACCTGAGATGCTGGCTCACCAATTGTCACCCTTCCAGACAATAAATCTAGCAACAATCTCCACTAGGCAGCTCTTGCCAAAAAGAATGTGGCTATCCAGACTGAGAGTCTGCCCAGAAATGTAGCTGTAGAGGTCTCTCACTGCAGGGAGTACATAAGCCTGCTGCTTCCCCCCCAGGATGATAAAGAAGCCACCTGTGAGAGGTGTGAGCAGGTGAGTGATCTGCTCAGCATGGTGGCAGAGCTCAAGGAGGAAGTGGAGAGATTAAGGACCATCAAGGAGCATGAGTAGGAGATAGGCTGGTGCAGTAACTCCCTGCCATACCTACAAGAGAGGCACCAGAGTGATACACCCCAAACAGTGGTGGATCCCCAGCCCTGTCACAGTCAGGGAGAGAGAGGGGGCCTAAGAGATAGGGAGGAATGGAAATAGGTCTGTGCTCAGCATCACAGGAAAACTTCCTCCCTACCTATCTACCTTCTCAGATGCCTTTACACAACAGGGTTGAGTCTTTGGAACTCAAGGGACAGGAAAATGAGGATGTGATGGAAGATCTACCCAGGAGGTTTTCTATGCCAAGGAGGTTGGCTTCACACCTAAAGATTACCTCCACCAAAAAGGAAAGAAGGATAATCATCATTCCTTTCCCTCCTGAGAGGAACAAAGTGCCCCACATGTCAGCCAGACCCTACCCATAAGGAAACATGACTCTCTGGGGCCCACATAAGGAACATTATTAAGAGACTCCCTAGTCTGGGTCTGCCTCTGAGAGAAGCTTGAGGACTATCAGAAGGGTCTTCAGCGGACTGGGGCAGTTAATGGACAGTGCAGGAGTACAGCTGGTATTTTCTGTCACTTCAGTGGCAGGGAGGGATACTGAGAGGAGCATGAAAAACCATCTGATAAACCCATGGCTGAAAGACCAGTGCCACTACAGCACTTCCGGCCTCTTCTCCCATAGAGCAATTTACTCTACACTTGGCCTAATGGCTGCAGATGGTGCCTACTTGGGTTATGGCAGGAAAAGAATTCTCCCTCAGGAGCTGTCTGTCTTCATTGACAGGGCTTTAAACTAGGTTTGAAGAAGAAGGTGTGCTAGTGAGCCTACCCATGATAAGGTGTGGGATGGCATAGCAATTTTAGAGGGACAAGATGCTAGCACGGCCCCCAGCCTCCTGCATCTCATGATGATGCAGGTAATGGGGAGGCTAAATGAAAACACTTCAAAGGAATTCAAGAGCTATCCTCCAAGAAACTGTCAAGAGCAGCTGCCCAACTGAAGTGCCTCTACACCAAAACATGCAGCTTAGGAAACAAACAGGAATTGTTGAAAGCTACCATGCTACTAGAAAAACACAGTGCAGTTGCCGTCACTGAAACCTGATGGGATGATTCCCACGACTGGAATGTGGCTATTGATGGCTACAAGCTGCTCAGGCTACATGCAAAGAAGGAGGGGAGGAGGCACTGCCCACTACATCAAATTAATATTAAATGGGGAGGTTGGTGGCCCTGCATGTGGCAGAGGGCTTGGAGATTCATGATCCTTGAGGTCTTTTTCAACCCTAGCCATTCTGTGATTCTGTGATCCTGTGATTCTGTGAAATAAGGAATGAGGTGTGAAGAGTTGAATGTGAGGAATGAGCACGAGCAAGTTGAAAGCTTACGGGTGACAAAGTCGAAAGCAAAAACAGGAGCCTTGTGGTTTGTGTCTTCTGCACAGGTCACTTAATCAAGTGGATCCTGTTGATGAAGCCTTCTTCCTCCAGCTATAGGATACATTATGACTGCAGGCACTGGTCCTACTGGGGGACTTCAACCATTTTAAAATCAGCTGCAAAATAAGCATGGCAAGCTGTAGGCAATCCAGGAGGCTCCAGAAATGGTGGATTACTTCCTGAGCCATCCCTGGTGGGCGTCTATTTCCAGTTTGAAACATGTGGTTTCAAACTAAAAGAGGGGAGATTTAGGTTGGGTATAAGACGTTTTTTTCAGTAAGGGTATTGAGGCACTGGCAGAGGTTGCCCAGAGAGTTGGTGGATGCCCTGTCCTTGGAGATATATGAGGTCAGTCTGGACCAGGCTATGAGTATCCTGATCAAGCTGTAGATCAGCATCCCCGTTCATTGCAAGGGGGTTGGACTATATGACCTTTAAAGGTCCCTTCCAACTCAAAAGATTCTATGATTCTATGAAATGCTACAAGCAATCAGGTAGGTGTATCAACAGCAGTTGTAATTGCTGACTGTGTTTCTGCTTTTAATTTGTGAATGCACTAACTGTGTTTCATAACGCTCGCCACTGATTGAAGGAAATGTCTGAGAGTAATGGGAGCCTGTGGATAAGGTTTTCTCTCCTGCTGTCTTTCACATACTGAGAACAATGCAGAAAATGAGTCATTACTTAGCTGACAATGTAGCAGATCAGAAGTACCTGATATTTATCTCTGATTAGGAAGGCATCACTATAGTTCTTTTTACCTGGGCAACATAAAACCTTTCCTTTAATCTGAGAGAAAGGAAGCTCCACTGCTGTAACGAGTGAAGGATATTTTCAGAGATATTGAATAGTGTAGGATTAGAATTTCCACCTGTCTTTGAAATGTGTTGGAGCTTTCCTGTTCTTGTGGACTGTATTTCTTTGTCTCATTACAGCATGTCCATCCTACTTTTTATACAGTACTCACGAAACGATAGAAAAAAAGAGGGCTACATTGGTATACATTGCACAAACGAGGCCTGATTCTTTGTGTGGATAGCTAATTGCCAACTGTCAGCTCCTCCAGGTGGAAATTTTGAGAGCTATAAGACCCTGTATGCTCACCACTTTGGTGCAGTTATGAGTGAAATGAAATACCAAAACCATCACCAGCTGAATAACTGTTATATAATTGTTATATATAACACTATTTTTTTGGATTTCTGAAGAACTGAGCTGTCAAAAGGGCACAGTAAAAATGTCTAGATACAAAGAAATAAGGGAAGTCATTCTCCAAAGTGCTTTGGGCTATACGAAATATAGAAATATTTGGGCTGCCCTGAAAGTAATGCCTTCTATTTTATTATGTTGGCTCACAACATCTAAGGCAGATGGTGGTGGTATGGCAGAAGAGGCTCAGCCTTCCCTCCAATATTGCATTTTGTTGCCGTATGACAGACGGGGCAGCAGAGGGGAACTCTGTCAAAATGGCGTCTGACATGGAAGTACATACAAAGTAAAGGTGTGGAATTGAATTCCTCGATGAGGAAAAAAATGACACCCAGGGACATCTACTGATGCTTGCTGAACATTTATGGAGACCAAACAGTGGATGTGAGCAGAGTGAGGTGATGGGTAATGTATTTCAGCATGGCGACAGCAATAGTGAATCACTTCTGCTGAGGCACATTTTTACAAGCACAGCATGCTTGTTCATTGCTGGGGGGGAAAAAAAAAAAAGAAAAAAAAAGAAAAAAAAGAAAAAAAAAAAGCATAGCTAATTGTAATGACTATGTTGAAAAATAGTGTTTTGTAGCTGAGAATATGCTCTACCAAACTGTGTTCTTGTGCTCTTTTGCAGTTTCTACAGATAAATAGGAGGCATTACTTTCAGAGAAACCTACATATTTTTAGCACTTTTCATAAAACTTCAAATAAAATTCTGCAACATATTAATTACTGAGGCATTTGTACAAAGTTGATATTCATCATAAGTACAGTTTTCTTGGTTCACAGCAGAACATTCAGCTGAAATAGTGAGATTTACTTTCTTGACACAGCTGATATGTAGGAGATTCATTAGAACAACAACAACAAAAGAAAAAAAAAAAAAAAAAAAAAAAAAAACATGTTGATCACATAGAACTTTATTTCCTGTAGTCGTGTGCAGGTTCACCAGACTGCTGAAGAAATCAGAGTTTTACTCAGCTTAGTTTCTCTCCTTTACCTTTGGAGTAATAAGGCAATGGTGTTTACTTCACAGGCAGAAAGAAAATAGTCTTATAGCCTACATCAGAGCAAGAGTAGGAGGATGTTTGGAGACTACCTGGCTTCTCCCTTAAAAATCAGAACAAACTCCATTGAAGAGGGGAAAAAAAATGGTGAGGGAGAGTGCATGAGGGCAGATTAAAGATTTTTATATGTGAAAACACATAAGGAAACATTATGGTGAATTAAGTGATTAATTAGCTTATTCTTCATGGGTAAGAAGACAGAATAAAAATTACATAACCACCACCACATCCTCCAACTATTTACTAGTGGCAACACTGCTTCGTCTGTGACTCATTCAGGGCTTCTCAATGTCTTGTGGTTATTGCACGTATGGGGACAGCAGTTGCCAGCAGCCTAGCAATGGAAATCTTTGCCCCAGCAGCAATTTTTGGTCAGCCTGTTTGTAGGCATACTCAGAGAGGAATAGAGAATAGGATCCATCTCTCGGCCTTAAGACTCCACTGACACAGGTCACTATTGTTATTACAGCAGATCCTGTAGTAGTGCCTCAAACTCCCAAGCCATAGCAAGAAGCTGTCGCCTGAAACATATTACAGCTCAGCATTTAGAAGGGAGAGGAGGGAGAGTAGGGAGGCAGAGGAAGGAAGGAAGAAAGAAAGGAAGGGAAGAAGGGAGGAAGGGAGGAAAAGATTTTTAATCAGAAGATTATTGCTCTTTCCTGCTACTTTGAAAACACAGCCCACTGCTCATCACAAGGTGTGTATGCTATCCATCTCCCATATGATTGTATTTGAGGAGCTTGTGAAACTTAACAGGCATGGATTTTTTTGGCTTTCATTCTGTCTGGGCAACAGTTGGAAACAAGCTGAATGTTCAGGACATCCTTCGATCTTCTCTAGAACTAAAAAAAACTATATAAATAGAAAACATTTTTCATAGAGATTGATCATGTTAGGATTCCTGTCACTGCTCTGGTCCACTTCTAATTGCTACAGAAAAGATGGTGCTGTCTGAGCAATGTCTTACCAGAGTGTGCTAGACTACTTGGCAACTGTCATTAGCCAGCTAAAGAAGGAGATCATTTTCTCAAACAGGCAGTTGGTTCAAAAATGACAGCAACCTAGCAAATTAATTCTTGCAGATACTTTACATTAGCTGGTATGTATTTATGAAGAAGATCAGTAACGTATTTTATTACAAGTGTTCTGATAAAGCAGCATTGTGTCGTTCTAAATTCTACAGCTTGTACATCGTCCAAATAAAATGAATTTTGATTTTGATTAATAAAGTGCAACATTAGCTACAGTAAAATAAATAAATAAATAAATAAAAATCAAGCTCTAACCTCATTAAAACCTAAAACATTTCAGAGCCAAAATGTTCCCATTCAGATCTTGTTGCTATTCTGATTTACTGAATGACTTCTCTTTACCACAATCTTTAATGAAGTTAAAAATTCAGTGACGTATTCATAAATCAGATAAGTTTTATAGAAAATGCTTAGCTTTTATTAGTTCGACATGGCACTTAATGTAGCTGCATTTCTCTAGGCTCCTTGCAAGGGAAACTACACCAAAATGCTTGAGAAAGTATTTCATTTTTACCAGTGAAAGCCTTAACTAGGGCTCCTAACCCACTGTTGCTTACAGTGAGCAGCTTGAAGGAGATGATAAAATGAGCTTTACACTTTTTTCCTCATGAAAATGCTGCCAAACAGCAGCCTCAATCGCAACAAAGAAGATAAAAGAAAGTTGCTAAAAAAGGATGTGGACATACTGAGGTAAAGAGCAGGATTTAGAAAATCAGCACTGATCAGTAGCTGACTGCATGCATAACTGTTTTCATTTACAGCAAAAAATGTATAGCTACAAAGCCAGTCAAAGTATTTATTAACACAGATGCAGTGTCTGACTATGAACTAAGCAAAAGAATTATTTTCTACTATTGTTTTTTTTTTATTCCTTCATTAATTTTGTCAAGACACCACATGCAAATATGATTAAATTGATATATAGGCACGAGTTTGGTTGGTGGGATATATTTTTCCACAGAAATACTGGCACAAATGCCCCAGATTTATAGCATTCATACCCACAATACACTTAGCAATCTTATCAAGGTTGACCCTGCTTTGGATAGGCAGTTGTATCTCCAAAGATCCCTTCTGAACCAAGGGCTGGGAGGATGTGCCCTACAAAGAGTTACTGAAGGAACTGGAGCTGTTTAGTCCGGGGAAAAGGAGGCTGAGGGGAGACCTCATTGCTCTCTTCCAATACCTGAAAGGTGCTTACAGCAGAGAGGGGTTGGTCTCTTCTCACTTCTAACAAGTGACAGGACGAGGGGAAATGGCCTCAAGTTGTAACAGGGTAACTTTAGGTTGGGTATCAGGAAACACTTCTTTACAGAAAGGGTTGTAGGAATAGGCTCCCCAGGGAGGTGGTTGACTCACCATCCCTGGTTGTGTTTAAAAACCGTTTGGATGTGGTGCTCAGGGATGTGATTTAGTGAAGGGTTGTTAGAGTTAGGGTGGTATAATTAGGTTGTGGTTGGACTCAATGATCTTTAAGGTCTTTTCCAACCTGAGCGATTCTATGATTCAGTGATTCTATGATTCTGGTCTATATGATCATTCAGGGGAGATCATGCCAAACTACAGGTCAAAGGAGAAACTAACTAATAAAAAAACTTCTATTTCCTACCTGTTTCTCCTGAGAAAATGATTGATGCTTGATGTTGTAAGAAATAGTCTCCAAGCTATGATTTTTTTTACCCCTCCTCATTTATCTCTCCAAAGCATTTCTTACGCAGTCCAGCACAGATTCAGAATTTTTACATTGAATTACAGGATTTTAAAAAAATTTCTTATAACCCGCAATGCCATCATCACATCCTTGAATTGTTCTCACTTCCCATTCAAAATTACAGGCTAGCTTAAATTCAATTTCTGATTTTTTTTTAAAGTGAAAGATATTTTTCTTCCAAATCTAACGTAATAGAAAGCATATTTGTAATGATTTGTCAAGAAATGTATTTACAGCATTTGGCAGCTGCTTTTGTTTTTCTCTTTTTGATGTCATGCAGTCATTGAAGGTAGTAGCATTCTATGACATCATTCTCAGTAGTAACAATACTTCCTTTTTTAATATTTTGAGCCAAAGTCCTGTATATCTATTTCCCATCAGAACCAGCTGTTTAACTAAGAACAGATGTAAAACAGTTAATGAACTTCCTGTACCATTGGTTGTAAAGAGCATCCAATAACAATCCTTAATTTCCACTCCCAAATTTGCTTCCTCTTCCATGACATGAAAGATTTCTTTGGAAGTGCCTTTGCCTTATCTTGGATCTGAAGCAATTTATCATTGACAGCTATGGCTTCTTTAATCAGTCAACCTTAATAGCCACTGTCTCTGTTACAAGGATAAAATGTATACCTTCCATCTTAAAAGTGCTTGTCTTAACTTTTTCTAATTATGCAGAAAGAAAAGACAATTTTTACAATGAAAGGGAAACTGTATGAAAAATTTTGAATTTTAAACCTACACTGAAAAAGACCCCCATCATTTACCCAGTAGAAGAAGAAATGATTCCTGACCTTGTGCTGTGGTTTAACCCGGCTGGTAGCAGAGCACCACGCAGTCATTCACTCACTCCACATTTCCCAGTGCGATGTGGGAGAAAATTCAAAATAAGGTTGAACCTGTGGCTTGAGACAAAACTACTTCCTAAGATAGACAAAAGGAAGATGATAATAATTATGGCTACGTATGTGTTTATATAAATGTATGTAAAGGGTGATGCACAAGCGATCACACACCAGTTCTAGAGCAGTGCCCAGCTAGACCCTTAACAGTAGAAGAGAATGAGATGAATTCCCACTCTCTTCAAAACTCTGTCCTCTTGATGTCATATGGCATGGAATATCCCTTTGGCCAGTTTAAGTCAACTGTCCTAACTCTGGTCCCTCCCAGCTCATTGGGCACTTCTCTGTGAATGGCCTTGGCTGTGTACAGTGCTGCTTAGCAGTAACTGTAAACACCAATGTGTTATCAGTATTGTTTTTCTCCTAGAACCAAACCATAGCATTATATGAGACACTCTGAAGAAAAACAATTCTGTTCCAGCCAAAAGTAAGACAATATCCGCTCGTTATTCCATATTATTTACATCATGATCAAGTCTCACAGTTTCTATACATCCTAACCAATTACCATCACCTATCCCACTTTTTTATATATATGCACACATATATCATTTCCATAGTTTTTAACCTTCCATAGTTCATCTGTCATAACAGTCCTTCATTGCAGGAAGGATGATTCGCATTGTTGGGTTACTGCATGCAGAAGCTAGTTCTTGGTCAATTGGAGTTTCTCCTTCTTTAACCTGGGTATTTCTTACTGCACTACTGTTAACAAGACATATAACAGCCATAACAATGACATGCAGTATTATGTAGTAATTTAACATTATACAATAGCCTTGAGGGATGCAACGGACAACCCCATCCTTCTGCATTACCCACCATGTGCACCCACATCTCTGCACAAAAGCAAACCCACGAATAGACTTGCGTTTGTCTCAAGTAGGAAAAACCAAACTGTCTTGCCCAGCATGTTTTTTACAACTTGACCTGCCAAGGGCTACTGGATGAACTATCTCCTGTTCAATTTGTAGTAGTGATTGGCATCTGCTATTCTGCTCTTATTAACCCCAGAACAGAAGGATCCTCTGAGAGTTCAGGCAAGGTAGACAGCTGTCGAATGTTCTCTATGTCCAAGGCACCTATTCCAAAATCCCACTGATATCACAGAGGTCCTTGAAATACTCTCTCCTGAAACTGGAGCTGCCATTTTCTCGAAAGGACCCTCTTTTATGATTGTTTTCCCTTTGCAACTCATATATCCCAGCCTGTAGAGCCAAGGTGGGTTATCCATCCCCCTTCCTCACATACTTTCCATGATTTTGCAGGTAAAACCATAGGATAGTATGTGTGTGAACACACTATATCTTACCTCTTGAGCAGAGGAATGTATACTTCTAATGGATGAAATACCAGTTTTACAGATGGAGGAGCCACTGAGCCAGTTTCTTTTTATTTGAGCCATTGAACCAATTTCTCCAGAGCTGAGACACAGGCCTGAAGGGAGGATGAGAGACTGTATTCCTATTTTCAAAGTAGGGTAGGCACTTCATCCGGTGCTGGTCTTTCATCCTCTTTCCAGTTTATTCCTGCCAGGGTTCTGGCATAAAATGATAGTGCATTTCATACAACTCTCTGCTATATGTGTCACATACGTATCATGTCATCTGGATCTTGGAAGTTGGTATTATCATCCAGTTTAATTCCATATATTAGCTCTCCCACAGCTAGTCCCTCATGTCCCCACTGGATACCTTTCTCCATGGTAGTCCATTTGCCCGGGTTAAATACTAGGTCTTCCTTGAAGGGTTTTCTTTCCTTCATGGCTCACAAGAGTTGCCACCAGACGGTAAAAGTCCATTTTGTAACTGCTTTTTCAGTTCCACTTTCCCTAGGGAAGATATCCTAGCTGCTTGGCTTCACTGCCCACAAAATACAAGCTACTGGCTCTACCAACCCAACACGAGAGCAGCCAGGTGACATGGTGTTCACCTGGCTAATGGCTGTAATATTTTTGCAAAATTCACAGTTCATACAATGTTAGGAGTTGGGTTAGTTTCCCCATCCTCCCACTTTTGTGATAGCCCCTCTCCATTTTCTTCTTCTTCTTCTCCTAACTTATAAGCTTCTCTCTTTTCTATATGTTCTGACTTTGGTAGACATTTCTTTATCTTTCTTAAAGGAGGAACTGACACTGGCACTGGCTGGTTATGCTTAGCAGACAACTAACACTGATGTGTAATGAACATTGTTTTTCCCCTAGAACCAAAGCATAGCATCAAACCAGACACTCTGAAATTTAAAACAATTCCATCCCAGATGAAACTAAGATACCTTAATTACCTCTGGGACTTGTTTTCGTACTGTTTATCTGAACAAACCTGAAAGAGCATCTTTACAAATCTAATATTTTTATTTATGCTAAGGTGTGTCTAGCCAAGACTGGAGACCCTTTGTGCCACATACTCTGCAAATGTGTGTAAGAGACTGCCTGGCAATGATTATTACCTGAATTGGCAACGCAGTAAAAATGTGGGAAGACAGACTCATTATGATTGTTGCTTATGTTTTATAGACAAGGGGTGAAAATGTAAGGAGGGCTATGCTAACTATCTGCAGAGTAACAACTACGCTGGAAAACAAGTAAGTCATTAGAAAAATGGTCTATTTACTTGCTTCTGTGGCCAGTGCTCTCACCCTTTGAATGACCTTCTGTGCCTGACCACTCCCTAAGTTCGGCTCTTCCCTGAAGGTTTGCATCTCCAGGAAGCGATGATTCCATCATCAGATTTACATAAATAGAAGGATATCTCGCTGCAGAGGTTTTATTCAGCATACGGTTTGCCTTAATCTCTCTTTTTTTCAGTATGTTTCTAATTAACCTAAATAAATGATCTCTTTTGATGGACAGATTTGGCCACAGGGAAGAATAGGCTAATCATTGTTCTCCAGATGATAAGACTCAACATATTTCTGGACTAAAATATAAAGAACAGTTGTGTCCTCCGACACTGGGCAGTATTCCTTCTTTGTTGAGCAGGAATTTCCTTACCTGTGGAACTTGCTTATAGTTAGCTACTGCATTTATTTTCACATTTTTAACTTTTTCTGGGTCAGTTTTTTTTCTCAGCATTTTCCATCTTATTAGGAACATTCACATTCAGATGTGTTGGTTCTCTAATTGGTTTCTACCAGGGTCCACCACTATTGCCAGAATCAAAGTTTCCTCAAATTTCATTGTAAAATGTGGTTGAGTGTATATGGTTTGCAGTTATGCATTTGTTTGTATGTGTGGTTATCCAAAGAAGACATTAAGAAAATGACATTAGACATTCTTAAGAAAATGTTGCCAGCTCTGTCAGCAAAGAACTCTAGCATGGTTAATCACATATTGTCATTATAGTGTGTTATTATTCCTGAGACATACACAGATATGACCTTTATTATTCAAATTTCTACTTTTTGTATTTTAACACTGCTGTGCTTTTGGTTCATGTAGAAATCTTTTATTTTTTCTTTCTAAAATTAGACTACTTATTAACAATAATGAATGTGAGCTTTAATCTGCATGCAGTTGTGTCCTGTCACTGCCATATTGTACCAAACTGGGAAGTTTTCATGCATTGTAATTTGGGAAGTTGTTCCTGAGCAATTGCACATACAGTTAAGCTAATCTTCCTTCCTCAGGATGGGAGATTCTTTCCTGATGCAAAGCTAGGGACTGTGATTTCCTTTTCCTTAAAATGTCCCCTGCAGCTAATGCTGCCAAGTCTAGGGTGCGTGACCTGCCCTCCTGAGGCAGAGCATCCTGTGCGTAAAACTATTGTTTGCCGGGGTGTGCATACAGAGAGAGCAAACCTCATCTATTTCAGCCTTTTTTTTTTTTTTTTTTTTTTTTTTTGTATTTCCAGCTGAAACAAGAAGTAAAATCCAAACACTGAGCTAACGTCAGTGCAAGAAATAGAAAAGAAACTGTTTGGACAGAATGTAGGTTAAAAGAAACACAAAGCAAACAAACAAAAAATAACACGCAAAACAGTTTTTTACTGACCCAAGTAAGAAAAACAGAATGATGTAATTCATTTGAATGGAAAATGACATGTTCTTCCAATATATCAGTGACCTTTCTGAGCTAGTGCCTCAGTTACAAGCTGTTACACGGTCATTTACACCTGCACAGAGTACAAGTCTGACAAACAGCTTTCTTGAGTGTTTTTCCTTTCGTTTCTGTTCTTTCTGTAGCAGGAAAAATGAAGAGCCTGCTTTCCCAGAGGTGCACATCAGGTCTCTTCAGTACCACTCTTTCATTCTCACTTTAATAAAGGATAGCAAGTTTGCATTAGCACCATCTCAGTTTCTTTAGGAGGAGATTAAAGTAAACCCATCTCCCCCACCAGGTTACTGCCTATTCTTTTGCCTGGCTACAGCCCTGGACCAGCTGGTCCCTCACTCTGTTCAGCCCCCTTTTGTTCCAGGCGTGCCCTTGTCCAGCATCAGCAGCTCTGAATTCAGCACTCTGCTGTTATACAGACCAGTAGCTTCTGGCTCCTCTTCCAAGACAAATCCAGTTTCTTGATCAAGAAATCCTCTGCTATGCCCTAGACTGCTTCAGACCACTGCTGCCCACTGAATGTGGTACTTTTCCCTCCTCACTGCAAGCACTGAGTGGCTGTGTGTCTGCAGGGAGACCACAGAGATACATTACCTCCAAAAAGGTAATGGGGAAGCCTACAAACAAGAGGGGAATCAACTCTTGGAAAGGGTAGATAACAGCAGGACAAGGGGAAATGGTTTGAAGGTGAGGGAGGGAAGATTGAGGTTGGATGTCAGGGGGAAGATCTTTACTATGAGAGTGGTGAGGTGCTGGAACAGCTGCCCAGAGAGATTGTGAATGCCCCGTCCATCCCTGGAGGTGTTCAAGGCCAGGTTGGATGGGGCCCTGGGCAGCCTGGGCTGCTATGAAATGTGGAGGTTGGTGGCCCTGCATGTGGCAGGCGGTTGGAGCTTCGTGATCCTTGAGGTCCCTTCCAAGCCAGGCCGTTCTGTGATTCAAAGCAAATCTCCTGTTATTCCCAGGCTTCTCAGGGGCAGACCCAGGAAGGATGCAGAAAATTTAACAGCTTAAGGCTGTGATCTGCCCAGCATGGAAGGGCATCTCAGAAAGATGGCTATCCAGCCCAAACAAGTCTGTACAAAGCATGCGTGAGCTGTCTCCTGAGGGCTTGTAATTTACACTCACCATGAGATTTAAATGGCTAGCTACTCTAGTCTGCTTCTGAAAAGCAAATGCTTGCCATGCAGATGCTGGGGCCAGCCCAAGAGTTATTCACAGGATTAATATCTTTGAGTGCAGAATAAATCACAGCAAGTAGCAAGCTGTCATCTGACTTGTCACAAACATGGTGGGAAAAGAGAATGGAGCTAAAATTAATTAGCTTGGTGCAAATTTTTTACTTACTTTTAGCAAAAGGCAAAGGGCCAGATCCTCAGGTGATGTAAATCAACCAGATCATATTGTGGTCAAGTAAAATATAGTAAGTTCAAATAGGACTTCTGCACCAAATCTTTGGCATAAGACAGGAAAACAAACTTCTTCAGATCTTTATTGAGTTTAATAGTAACTTTTCATGACAGCTGACATTAGTGGGTTATGGGCTTGAATTATTTTTACAGTTTTTTCAAAATAACTTATTAACATTAGTACTTTGGAACAAATAGATATACTTACATATGTATAAATATTCTTATTTGTATACAGATTCACCATGGGAATGTGGTTATCTGTGATCCTTATTAAATCAAGCTCTTAGCAGAGGGCGTTGCCACTTTTTTTTAGCAAAATGAATATACTGATGTATTGAATGCCCAGAGAATCACATTCACACAGGCTACAAAATTCAGTGATGCATCTGTAAACAAAGAAGCACACTGCCACAGCAAAGCAAAGCAGCTCCTCATCCCAAGAGCACATCGTTTCCATTGAAAGCAGAGGTGATATTAAGTGCTACAAAGATGTCAAACGCTTGTTCTTCTCTGTATCAGAATTATGCTAGCTGCAAAAGTCACAAGTACAGGTATCATTCAACTCTGAAAAACAGCATAACTGAGGCAAAAAGGGCAGAGAACTGCATCTTGCAAACCGCAAGATGAGATGAGAGAAAGGAAGGCACTAGGTGACATCTGTTGAAGAAGTGAAGTACACTTAGGTCAAGGACAGAAACAATTTTTCACATCCATAAATGACATACTGTGAATTTTCCTGTGGTTGCTATGCTGTCTACGTGTGTGTATGTATCTGTGTATGGCTGCTAATTAGTTTATATGACAGTATGACAGCACACAATAGAATTATTTTGCATTATATCTCACAATTTAAAGTTGATGCAGCTGATACCTGTTTTCCAAGCTTAGATTAGCAGTGAGATCTAATTGAGCTGTAACTGAGCTACAGCTGGCTATCCATGCATGATTGTGGGAGTGCCCAGAGTCACAGAATAGGCTGATAGAGATCAGCCTGCTATGCCTGTCTTCAAAATGCCTGTGTAACCTGGGAAGATAAAATCAATCATATGCAATTAGTCATTAATCTCCTCATTGGAAAGATACTGTAAAGCAAAAGATGTCTCTTTGTGCTCCTGGTAAATATATGGATAGTGAGCACAAATAAGACAAAATCATTTTCACCAGACAAAACTTTTCCTAGGCAATTTTTGAAGGACAGCTACTTAAAAAAAGTAAAAAAATCCTCATTAAGTATGATGTGACTCCTCATTCACATGCCCTAACTATTACCCAGTGCACGTACACAAAAATTACCTGCCAATTTGACTAAATATTCTGTCATTGTTGTTTTCTCCTCATTCAAATACAGCTTCTAAATTGCCACTTGTTTGTTGCAATGCTTGTAGAAGTCCCATTTTGCCAGTTTTGGTTTTCGTTCTGTGACACTAAGTGACTTCAGTGACTATAATCTTGTTTTTGTTCTCATCTGTGTTCTGCTGCTCCTAGCTTCTTGTTATGTATGTATGGGAGAGACAGAGAGGAAAAAGGGATTTTTGTTCTTTTGTTCCACACTCCATTGGTTTGGTGTTGGTTCAGACTGGTCCCAGTTCTCCAGCTACAGTACAAATGCCTGGCACCTGCCTGACTGCCCTCTGTGAGATCCTGTGCAAACACACTCTTACTTTGTGGATTTCAGATTGCAATACCTTGAGAGAATGACCCTGTCTTTGCTGTACTTCACATATGTGAGTCTGTAATCATAACAGCAAGCTCCACTGAAAAGAAGTTATAGATTTAAAAGCATTTGAACTTCTCAGAGTAGTTTTTCCACTTTTATTTTACTTTTTTTTTCCAGCAATATATGCCAGTTTATTGTCTCGGTTGTTAGCCTAAAATCCAAGCTGGAATGAACCCTAAAAAAGCTTTGGACAAAACCTTTAAGAACAGATATCTCTCCTGAGTGTGTGCCAGGATTTCTAATCTATAGAATTCAAGAGACTTCATGAGGGTATCATTCATGCAATTGTTTGGATTCCTCAAGCAAACATGCCCAATGGCACTAAGTGAGTTTGGATTTTCATCAGGGGATGTCAGCAACCATACAAGCCACAAGAACAAAGCTGGTATATCTTCAATGTGCCATAAAATCCACAGATAAATATGAATGGCATACGGACATTCTAATGAAACACACCAGTCTATTTTTATGTCTCAGAGAGAATAAGAAAGAACATCAAAATCAGCAGATACAAACATTAATGTTTGGAAAATATCATGCAGGTCATGTTCCTTTGTGGAGAAAGCCCCCAAGCAATGCTTTGAATGTGTAAGGATAACTGGAGTAGCTTCTCAAAAGATTTTGGTTAAAATTTGATAGTTCCTATCAGAATCACACAGACTGGATATTTATAGCATTTTAGCTTCTGCTGCACAATTCCTTTCATACTTGAAAGCTTCACATCATCATATTTAGCAGTCACAGAATAAATAGCTCAGGAGAGAGTAACAATTTTTCTGCATAAGCTTTTTGCATTTTGTTGCTTTTTGCTATCCTCCATATATGTTATTTATAGAATTGCTACATTTCAATTAAAAATCACTACTTAACAGTAGCAAGATCACTTTCTGCATTGCATTTAGTTTTGGTCATTTAGTTTGTTCATTTGATTTTCTGATAGAAAAACACTAATTTCTATGCAGTTAATGTGTCCAGTAACACAGATGAAATCTCCTTCAAATAACTGAACAGAGTCTTTGCTCACGAGATACGTGTTAGCTAAGAGGTGGAGGTGCAAATACTCCATCAAAGTTTTCTTTCTTGGTGATGTCAGCCAGAGCTCTTAGTATTTCTATTGCAGGCCACCTTCCAGCAATTGCTTCAGGTAAAAAGAAAAAGCTGTAGAAGGGCACATACATTGTTTATTTTTATTTCACAGGTTGGTCTGGGCTTCATTTCCCCTGACAAATGGGACTGTTTTATTTCCCTGATAAGCTTATTTTTATTTCCCTTATTAATAATGCACCTAACAAAGATGTCATGAGAGTGAATGGAAGACAGACAGCAAGAAGAGGGCGTCTCAAAATACAGGTGCTTTGTCTTGAATTCGGGATAGATTACCATTCTATTCTAGACAGTGTCTTTACTTCCCATCCTATCTCCGTCCCTTTATTCAGGTTGTACAGACATGGTAAGACCTTAAGTAAGGGTCTAGACCTCTAACACAGTACTCAGTTGAATTTCAGAAAATACACATCAGTAAGGGATACTGGCTTAATGGCTTCATTTGTGGATGGGGCAAGCAGTCAGTTTCATTAATATTCAGACAAGGACTGAATAGCCTCAGAAAGCAGATCAAGCAGCCATCAGCTCTTCATCTTTTTTTCAACAGATCACAAAGAGGAAAAAATAGCTGGTTATCCATTTTTGAAGACAAAACAATAGTGGCATGAGTGCCCATCTCAGCAGCTGCAAGCACAGTCCGTTATGACCAGGGATAAGCATGAGACGGTACAGTGGGGTGAGCTACAGAGGCCAGAGAAGCTCAGAGTAAGATGCAAGAAAGAATTGCTCAGTGGGTGGGCAAAATTTTGGGGTTGTTTGGACAGCCATGTAAGTGGAGATCTCCAAGAGGAATTCTGGCATCTTTCCCCATCTAGAAAACCAGATAAAAACATGTGTAGTCTCACTTCCAGATTTCCTTAGGACTACTGTGATATTAAGTTCAAGTTCTCCAAGCCAAAGGGACACTGGTGTGTTTTCTTCTGTTTCAACATGTTTGATATTCTCTTTTTCCTTCTGCTCCTCAAGATTGAGCAGCCGATCCAAGCATTACTGAGGAGATTTTGCTGCAGTTCAGCAGTTGAAGCTGCAGTCTCTCCGTTTATGATCAGGGCATCAGATCACAAGTGGATAAAATGGATAAACACTGTATACTCTTTGTTTTACCACAGCCTCTCTTTATGCCACATGGTGATGCTTTTCCCCTTTTGAATGACATGAAATGCTGCATATTTCTCTTTAAACTTCTGCCTGCTCTGTAACAACATTTTCCTTGGATCTCAGAAGGTATAAAACAAAGATAAATGCTTGAGAGCTTGTTGTCAGGGGTAAGCTTTGGCAGCTGCCAGTGAAACTAGCTGCATTCCCTTCTTCCTCTCCAGCTGATGTACATCATCCCGGATGGTGGTCTGACAGCCTAAACAGGGAACAAAAATTTCTCATTCACTGTCTCATGGCTAGAGAGCAATTTCTCCTCTGTCTGCACCACAGTGTGCTATGGAAATGAAGAGCGACTGCAAAGGATGATGGACAGTCCTGCTGTGTCTAACTAACAGGTGCCACACAGACAGATTTCACTGGCCAGGCTGGATGTGTATCTGCAGAGGGTCTGCACGCAAGCTGTCATTCAGCCTCTTCTCCTTCCATCAGGGCATTTGAAATCCACAGGCACACAAATAAATTGTGGAGAGGAAGAGAAAGGTGACATAAACAATCTTCTATTTAAATCACTTTTCTCTCTCATAACTCACTTTCTGGTATCATTTTGGCAGTGGAAAGATGGTGTCCTGCTATTTACCTCTCAGGAGTTACAGCTGGATTCACACAGGTGTGACCAAAAACCCTGTTTGTTTTCAATAGAAATCTGCATATTTCTCTTTCTTGATAAAGTACCAAAGTCATGGACTTCGGTAAGACTCAGAGTTTCCTTAGGTTTATAGCGCACACAGACGAGGGAGGAGAAAAAAGAGACAGTTTCATTTTTCTGTTTTATAGTCAGTCTGAATCCTGTCTGTGAAAAAAAGCATCACTTTTTCTGACCTTTCCCACCATTAATTTAAAAAATGTTACTTCCCTACTCAGTCTCAGACTTACAGAAGAACATCTAATGCCTGAGTTGTGCATATGCAATTAAAAAGTAAGAATTGCTCTTAGGAATCCGTGTAATACCATGTGGATGAATTTGGGTGAGCGTGCAAGCTCTGGTGAACTGTTCACCTCCACAGTAAATGCAGCAAATAACACCCTCCAAGTGCACAAACTGAATGCTGTTTTCCCATGAAGAAATACTCATGCAGCCTGAATGTGCCCATTAGGATGGCAAAGGAGTGTGGACCTGCAGAGAAAATGTTTTGCTGACAGTTGTGGGTGAGAGACTTTGCACTCCTGCAGCATATCAGGGTCGTCCCAGACCTTACCCCATGTAACCAGCCAGCCCTGTTACCTGGCTCCAAATAATTTCCACTAAGTAAGCCCAAGATCAGAATCTGGCCTATTGTGGACAGTCTGTCTAAAATATTCGTTACTTTTCCCTTTCAGCTTCAAGGCAGCATCTGGACTATTGATAAAAAATCTTGGAGCCAGAAGCTGTGAACAGCACCATGAAAACCAGGCTGGGAGTGCCTGAGTGAAGCACAACAGCTCAGCCATTAAGAACTAGTTTTCAAACTAGGGCCTCAGCTTTCAAACATCCTGCCTGCTTTGCCTCCATAAACACACACCATCAGATGGACAGAGGCTGGAAGCTGGTTTTAATGGGTTTTAAAGCATAAAGAGCTATCCCTAATTACAAATTTAACCTATCTAAGAAGCTGTGGATGGTCTAATTATCTACGTAATGTTTAATTACTTTTTGAATCCTGCTAAGCTGCTGGCCTCAGTGAGACTGGTAAAGATGATTCACAAAGTTTACAAGTGAGAATTAGATAGAGCAGAAGAGCACAACAGGGACAAGTGCCTTCTGGCCCCAAGCAACTCCGGTAGTGAGCCAGAAAGGAATTTATTTTTTCACTATCAGAGACAAGACCTTGCTCCATAACCCTCTTGGATGTTTTCAGCATGCAGCCTTAGCATCCACACTTCCTATATGTAGTGGGCATTGTCAAGTTGTTCTGTGTTTGAAAGGCTTTCCATTCTCAGGGGTTATTGGGTGAGGACAGGCATAGCTGTGGTTTTCTCTTTGAAACCATAGAAGTGAGAAGGGAGAAATGCCCCTGGGTTCCTTGGCTAGAGTCACCGTTGCTGTCTCCTGTCGGAAAAGGTGTAATGATGTCCATCTGAAAACAGCAGATGGGTAGGATATTAGTAAAATTAAAAAGAAATCTAATCTAAAGCACAGAGGGAGGATGAAATCTCTGCTTGACTAATGCTACATTACATAGCTGTTCCTTCTGAACAGGTGAAGCTACCCTGGTGGACCAAAGGATTCCCAGGCTGCTGAAAGCTGTTGTTGCTGCTATTAGGAAGTCCCTGCTACCTTGCTGATTCAAGATGGTTTAGATTTGTGTGGTTCAGATAGCACAGGACTGGATTAGAGCACTTTTTGCAATTAGATCAAGTGTAGAATTGCACAGGGGGTTCTTACAATTGCTGTCTCTTGTACCGATACACCTAGCTGGGCAGGGAGGGGGAAAAAAAAGAATAACGCAGATGTTTCTAGAAACAAAACACTGTTATCATATTACTGATGACTGTCCAGTTAGATTGGGATACAGGGAAGTGGATGTCATGCAACAGTTTCAGGTCATCAGGGGCTTGGACTTGCTACAGCTGTCTGCCTTTTAGTTTTGAGATGCTGGAGCTCACCAGGTGGGCATGAATTCATAGAGCAGGCAGCAGCACAGCTGCCCTCTTAGCACTGATCCTCGTTACATTTCTCTCTACCAGCAGTCTGCTGATGATAACCATATTCATAACACAGCACAGCATGGCACGGAACGGAAAACTTTGTGTGGAAAGAGGGCAAATCATGCTTGAATGCCTGTCTGAGTTGCCTTGTTTCTTCCTTGCTGCGCACTCCCATGAGCCAGAATTTCAAGAAACTGATACATATAATGCAGCAACTGCATTTCCTATACTTTGCAATCAAATGAACAATAGCAGGTAAGGAAAAGCTGCAGAGAGAAGTAGCAACGTACACAAATATTTCTGTGGAATATCTTCATCTTTTTCTAACTATCCATTTTTAGCACTTGAACTGCCACTTCTCTGAATGCTTTTGCAGAAGAGCTTGGCTTTGGGAGCAGCTTGCTGCTTGCCATTGCTTTTAAACCTCCTGCTGTTCTATGCCTCAGTGCAGGCCAACAGTACAGTCATTTTACTTCAAATTCTTCCACAACAAACACAAAAACAGAATCCTTGTTCTTGCACTCAAGGGACTGAAAACTTTTCAGTATGAAAGGTCACTGGCTAAAGGCTGCTACTCTGTAGATTAAAGTTCAGGTTCAGTTTGCTTCCGCATTTGACATCTTTATAAAAACAGCTTGCACTTGGAGCCTGCTACCTGAACCTGAAATAGTTCCCTTTTTCAAAGTCTGCACAGCCACACTGCACTCATGTTGCAGAGCTGTAGCATACACTGCACTGCTGGAGACTGCACTGCAGTCAGACACCATTCTTAGATGGAGCATTGTCTCACTGTCGAGGCTTCATGGGAGCAAGGGGAAGAGACAGGTAACTCAAATCTGCAAAGATTTTGAGGGTGGGGAGAGAAAAGTGATGTGGGCTCTGTGTGTTCTTTCTGCTTCATCTCCTGGAAGCTTGCTGCTAATCTGAGCAGCTCATCCTGCTCCTGCCATTCAATGGCCTGAGTCTCTGGACATCATACACACTGTATCTCCAACGTCAGAAGTCCTTTCTCCTTCCCTTCTGTTCTGATAAATGCCAGATGGATTCACTCCCTCCTCATGAAGGTTCAGTTTTGCTTTCCAAATATGGAAAGTTTTAGGGAATGTGAAGTATCAGACTGGAGTGCTGGTTCCTTTCAGAGCACAAGAAGCTCTGGAGGTCAGGACAAGAGAACCAGGAGGTTCAGTTCCCAGCTTGCCTTTTAATTCATCTTTCATGGTTTTAGCTGAGCAACTGGCACAGTAGGCACCATGACTTCGTTCCCATGACATTACATCTTGAGAGAATGAGTGCAGCCTCAGACAAGATGAGTGGAAAATCACATTAGGAGTCAGTGATGAGAAAACTTATTCAAAATCATCCCTTGTTCAAGACTCGGAAATATTATCCAAGCAAATCTGTTTTCAGAATCTAGCTAAAGAGCAGCAATCCTGATGATAATTAAGCCTCTGATAATTGTGGTGTGTTGACAACAGACCTGTTTTATTAGTCTTAAATGCAGCTTTACCACCCAATTATTTTGCTCTGTTCTTTAATCATCTTGCTTGAACGTCTGTGTCAATTCTATCTTGTTATTTATCCCTCTGTCTCTTGGCTTGCTAAAATCAAACACAGAATACCAATAGCATTAAAAAATGAAATGGTGAAATATTAAGCATTACAGAAAATGTATGGGGGAAAACTTTCATGAACCATTATTCAACACATTTAAGACTATGCTAAAGACTTTCCATAACTCAAACAACTACGAACTTCAGTATTCCTCACGAAAATAAGACTTTTTCTTCTTTCTTCCAAAACCGGGTAAAATAATATAGATTTTTGTTGAGAGTGAATTTCTCTAGAGGCTTGTTTTCTGTCCTACTGAGAAAACGAAAAATTTATGTACGGAAAAAATAACAAGGAAGGCTGCATGACGTGAAGGTTATATCCAGTTAATCTTTATGCTACTTCTAATTGATTACTCCATTTTTAGAGCTTCAGAACTTTTCAACAGTGTATATCCTCCGGGCACCTGTGTGTCCCACAGCTATCAGACAGGAACTTGCAAACTTAGCAAAGAGAGTTTCAAAGCTGAAGGAAGAATGTGAATGTCAAGTGCTTATATTTGAGTTAAAGAAAGTCTTCCTGGTATTTAACACCTGTGGTGAGTATTAAAGAAAGACATTCGTGCAAAAATAAATTCCATTACAATGGTGACTGCAGTGCAAAATTTATTGATCTCTATTTTTCTTTTCATGCTTAAGGCATTTATTTAGAAGGATAAATATGTATTTGAGCCCATCACTGAGGTCCCCCATATTCCCATATTTTTCTTTGTTCTTATTACAAATCAGTCACACTTGTATGCATATACAATTTTTGGTGTAATGACTGCTGCTAAATGAAAGACAAACTGCAAAGACAGCTCTCCCTCTTTGAGATTGCCAGACACCAGAGTTTGCAAAGCCTGCAAGCATCCCAGGGAGTACAGTAATCACATGGAGCTTATTGGCTCAAGGCTTCAGAAATCCACAACACCCCAAAAAATGAGATTGCTATGATGTACTATAAAAAAAACCACTTGAGTCAGAGATCTTCTGGGACTTCACAATGGCTTGAAAAATGAGATTTGACGGCAAATTGCACTGCAAACCACTGAACTGTCACAAACTCCATTCTATGAAGATTCCTTTTACTTTTAGACTCAATTAAAGCATTTTGATCTGATTTGATACTGAAGGTTAACAACTAAGTAGGCTTTTTTGGACTAGAAACAAATTCTGACCAAATTGCAGGTGAAGAGCAGATGATATGCATACACCTGTCACAGGTCTGAGTGAGAAAACTGCAGTGAATGCATCACTGAAAGTCTTCAACAAAACTTGACTCTCATCCTAGTTTACTCATGGGTGTTTCCTGTCAGTTTTGTTTCTTTTCACTTACAGTGAACTTACATTTATTCCTTTTATCCTTACCGTAGTCTTCTTTTAGTATCTATGAGAGCAAAATTGTGTATCACTTCAGTATCTAGAAGATCCTCTGATCCAAACAAAAAAAAACCAAATGTTATGATATGCACTGTCTAACTGATATCTCTAATCACAAAGAAGGGCTTGCACAGATTTATGCATAAGACAAATATGTAATATTCCAGCTCTCTGACTAAGAAATTGTGAGGACAATCTTCACCACAACACAGGATTTTTTTAACAGAAGACCTTCATGATCCAAGATGGTGTTTTCCTATTAGACAGACACTTTTATACTGCTCACCCAACAAAAAGAAACATAGACTCCTTTAATTCCCAGACTGGAATTATCTTTAAAGAAGGACATCCTGTAGGGAAATGTTGCACTTTGTTCTGCCTGAAGTAAGTATGTTAGGTTAATATGATTAAGGCTAACGATACTCGGAACGTCATCCAAAAAAGTTGTCGTTAAAGCGCATTTAACACTGATGAATTAATTAGTAAAATACAAATTACCTTTTCTCTGGGATATATGCCAGGGCTAATTCAAAAAATGGCAACATCCAAGCATTTTCTCAGTGGTGAAACCTATAAATCTCAGACAAAATAGAAGGACAAGTGTCCTGTTAATGTATGCTCTGGAACGGATCCTCAAAACCCAGGGAGCAAACCTCATCACACAGGGAAGAGAGAAAAGGGCAGGTAAATTTATCAGCATCTTGAGCTAATGAACGCTTCTCATGGCTGTTTCCACGTATTTCCACTTGTTTCCACCCTCTTCTCAGTTACACTTAGTAGCAAAGAAGACAGGAATGCTGGAGTAATATTTTTTGCATAGCAGAATATGTTTCTGGCTTTTTCTGTTGGGTCGTAGATCTTTTAACTGATCTTCCAAGATAAGTGTTCACAGTTCCCAGTTAATTTAGAAGCAAAATTCAAGATTTGCAATTAGAGCTCCACAAAGGGGCCTAGATTCAGTTCTTGAATATTTTAAGAACCTCTCTTCTAATCTGCATAACAACTGAAAGTGAAATTGAGAGATCAATCTAATTCAAAGTGACAACAAGCTAAATGATTACGTGGACAGATTTTCCTGACAACACTCTCTCTAGTACATGAACAGTGTTGCAGCATCCAGTCATTTACCATCAAGTCTACAGGTCCTTTCTCAAGTAAGGTGTCCTCCCTTCATTCCTCTACATCTCCAGGCAAACTGTTGTACTAACTGGCAACTCTATCTGTCACTCCATACCCCCATTATTTGTCTTCTGTTAATATAGCCCAAGTCACCCACAATGTACTATTGATCTCAGTTTGGCAGGGAGGGAAAACTATGCATGGCATGTATGAGATCCCACTTGAGATGCTACATTATCACAGTCTTAATAATAAATTAACCTGATGACAACTGTTGCTTTTTTAAATTATTCTGTGATGTCTTCTAAATGTCCCTTTTACCCAGTTGGGCTGAATAGCAAGCTTGTGATGAGATACTAGTTTACTAAGGATTTCTGATGTTTTAAATATCGTGAAGGTGCATGTGGCTTGCTCAAGACTGGTTTGGTAACATTTGCTGTTCCCTAGCAGAATCCGGGCTCCTGAAAAAAACTGTGAAACAGACAAGTTTGGATTTTAACCAAATGTTCTTGTTCTCATGAAAGAAATAATTTGGTGGTGCTGGTAATTGTCCAGACAAAGAGATTCTCCAGAAATCAACTTCGGAAACTCACTGGTAAAAATTTGTTTCCACTTAACTTTATAGTCAGGCTGTTTATTCCAACATGTAAAATCTATTAGTACCAGCACAGGTATTACGATCTGCACTCTTCTTATAGCTACATATTGTACGAATTGTTAATATATACGTACATACAGTAGTGTGGTAGAATGACTGAGAACAAGAAGTTTGATATTGCGGACTTGAATGCTCTCCACACTGATGTACAAGTCAGTTTCTGTCTCTGCTCTTGCTTTTCTTGCCACTAGCTTTTTGCATAGCAGATAGCAGGAAGTCAGGTCTAGGTGTGCAAATGCATGCAGTGTAAGTGCACTGGGAAACTGAATACTTGCTTTATGCACTACAGTTACACCTCTACCACATGCAGGCATTAGAAATTGCATTTACTGAGTGAAGAGCTGTTGGCCAAGATTGTAAGTCTGTCACCAGACCTTTTGGAAAGAGCTATAGGATTGTTCCTTGGCACCTGAGCTCTTTCTGGTGTGAGATGAGCAGAGTATACACACAGTTTACTGTGTAACATGGCCACAGAGACGGGAAGGTACATCATCACCCATCAGAAAGCACTTATGGGAGCAGAATGTCTTTGCAACACACTGCACTAACTTGTAGTGTAGGACACAGTATGTACCTCTTGCTATCTCAAGGTGAATGTAGTTACTAAAATGAACCTTCTGATTTGATAGGGACTTTAGTGGAGGATTCAGTCTCCTAAGGCCATGTTCTAGGACTGGGTTGTTGGTTGTGCGTGGGCCCCCACTGAAAGAGGATAAATTGTCTTGGACCTCATATGCATTGGTTGCACTGAAAGTAATGCCTCCTATTTATTTCCATGAAAACTACAACTGGTGAAAAATGAAGAAAAAAAATTGTCAGCTAAAAAACACTATTTTTCAACACAGTTGCTACTGCCAGCTATGCATTTTTGCCAGTGTTGAACAAGAGAGAGCATGCTGGGCTCCTCAAAATCTACAACAGCAATGGTGACCTACTGTCACCATCACCACTGTTGAAATGCATCACTCACCATCTCACTGTGCTCTCATCCAGTGTTTGGTCTCCATAAATGTTCAACAAGGATTGGGAACGTCTGTGGGTGCCATTTTTTCTGCTTGGAGGAATTCAAATGTACACCTTTGCTTCATCTGCACTTCCATGTCAGACACCAATCTGACTGACTGCCCCCATCTGCCACCTGTCACACAGCAACAAAATGTAATGCAATATTGGAAGGAAGGTTCAGCTTCTACTGCCATACCATTAACATCTGCCTGTAATGTTTTGGGCTGCCATAATGAAAGAGGAGGCATTGCTTTCGGAGCAGCCCTTGCAGAATATACAATATCATTGATATATAAGTAACAAAACATTTTAATTTTAAGTATATTTCTTAGAACATTATAAAAGAGAGAGACAGATGAATAAACATATAAAACTAGTGGGATATGTGACTTTGTTTATGTGAAACTAATACACCAGTCTGGTGTGGCAGTGGACAGGATTCTCAGAGAGTTCTCAAGGTGTTCATCAGAGACCTTTGGTAATTGTTATTCTTTACTTGCTTCATCCTTGAAAATAACTGTTCATAAATGTATACACTGCCAAAAAGTCACGACATGAGTAGGGTATGAGAAATATGTTACTTTGGTAAGAAAGCGCTTATAAAAGTCTAGTGGAAGACACAATCAGTTTTTTCTTTGAGTTGAATATCTGATTTGAAAATTTGCAGGCAGTTTATATATGTCAACTGAAAACAATATCCCAAAGATACCATTTTTTGTTTGTTTTTCAGCAGTCTTGAAACCTATTCTCAAATTCCTTTATCAGAATGGAAAGCACAGCTACACAGCTTTTGCTGTTCATGTGACTGTGCTTAGGCAATATATATCAAAATGCACAAAACTGTTTGCCATAATTTGAGTTTGCATTGCACTGCAACCTCCCCTTGTCCTGGTTTCAGGCCAGGCAGCATTAACAGCCACTGAACCTGAATATTCAACCTCAGCACAGTTACCAGTAAACTTTCACACTAAGAATTATACACTCAAGAGCCTCTTTAAAATACATTTGCAAGTATGAACTGTGGTTTTCCATGTAATTATATATGTAAGTGGTGATATGCATATGCAAATTCAGTCTTTACATATACAAACACACAGAGATATGATCACCACTGAGAGATGTCTGCAATGTGTCTGACACCAAACCACCAGGACAGAGAACTTTGAACTTGATTGGTGCAGTGGTTCTTCCAAGTATGTGTATCATCACTACCTGATGAATCTTACTTACAGAGTGCATTTACCTGTAATCTCTGGATCCTATTCCTTTTCCTGCTGTAAAGATAGTGCTCTTTGAAGCATTAGTGTTACATTTATTTCCAATCAATGTCTTGCTTTTATGGTTTTTTTCTTTATTTCTGCTAGATCCTGTGTGTTTTCTCATTTTAATTTCTTTTTAACTATTTCAAAACCATTCTACTGAGGAAAATTAAGTCCAGAGTTTCTGGTCCTGAATGCCTATATTTAGACTTCTCTCATCAGATTTATGGTACATAAGCAAATAGCTCAATCATCAAAGTTGTTGACAACCCATAATTATCATCATCTTCAGTATATCTAGTTTCCAAAAATTAAGAGTTACAAAGGTTGGATTTAAAAAATGCAGACTGGAAAACTTCTGTGTTTGAAATCACAATCTTTTGTGGCTTGCCTGTGAAATCAATGGCAAGCTGACAGAGGAATTCCTACCTCCTAGGCTACGGCTGATCCATCTGCTGCTGTTGACCTTTATGAGTGCACAGATAATTTCTTCTTTATCACTCTAGTTTTTGGCGACAGAAAATTCAGTGATTTCTTAGAGTATAAAGTATCTGTACATCCAGTACATGGACAAAATATTTTTTAGAGCACAAAAGCCTACTAACACAAATCAGTCTTAGAGACTAATTCCTTGTTTCATGCCGCTTCTAAATTCTTAAATAATAGCTTATCATCCCTGAAATGCTGCAATAAAATCTATCATTTGTTGATTTCTAGGAAACTGTTTTTGCTTGCCACAAGTAAACAAATCAGAGAGAAAGAAAGGTATTAATGCAAATAGTTACAAATCATGTAACAGTGTGTAAACATTCAATGGAATGAGTTCAAGATCCTGTGTGGAAGAACGTACCCTGGACTTTGGGAGAGCTGACTTTAACCTCTTCACAAACCTATTTAGAAGTAATGGGCTAGAGTAATAGGAGGTAAGAGGATTCACGAGGGCTGGTTGGCACTTAAACACCACTTTTTCTGAACTCAAGATCAGTGCATTGCTAAGAGTAAGAAATTGGGGAAAGATGGCAAAAGGCCTGCATGGATAAGCAAGGAACTTGTGGATGAACTGAAAGGAAAGAAGAAGGCCCATGAAATGTGGGAAAGGGGCCTGTCCACCTGGGAAGAATATAGGAATGTTGTTAGGGCAATATGCAACAAGGAAGGATAAGGCCCTCTTGGAATTAAACCTTTCAAAGGTGGTAAATGATAACAGGAAAGGGTTTTTTAAGTATGTCAACAGTAAAAGACAACTAGGGAAAATGTGTCCTCTACCAAATGAGGTGGGTGTCTTGGTAATAGGAGACATAGAGAAGGAGGAGATTCCAAATGCCTTCTTTGCTTCATTCTTTAATGCTAAAGCAAGAGCTTGAGAATTCCAAATTCTGGAAGTAAGAGAGAGAGTCTGGGGAAAGGAAAACTCCCTGTTGGTCAAGGAGGATCTGGTCAGAGGGTGTCTAGCCAAAATAAACCTGTACCCTGATGGGATATACCCACATGTGCTGAGAGAACAGACTGGCAGGATTGCTGAACCACTCTCTATCATCTTTGAAAAGTCTTGCAAGTGGGAGATGTGCCTGAAGACTGGAAGATAGCAAATGTCATTGCAGCCTTCAAAAAGGGCAAGCAAGAGAATCTGGAAAAATACAGTCAGCATCACCTCTGTACCTGGAAAGGTGATGGAACAACTTGTTCTGGATACCTCCCCCAAGAAATTAGAAGAAAAGAAGGTTTTCAGGAGTAGTCAATATGGATTTACCGAGGGGAAATCATGCTTGACCAACCCGGTAGCCTTCTATGATGTCATGGCTGGATAGATGGAGAGAGAGCTGTGGATGTTGTGTACCTTGACTTCAGCATGGCATTTGACACTGTCTCCCACAAGATCCTTGCTATGAAACTTAGAAAGTGTGGGACTGATGAGTGGACAGTGAGGTGGATTAAAGAGAGCGTGGCCAGCAAGTCGAGGGAGGTGATCCTTCCTCTTTTCTCTGCCCTGGTGAGGCCACATTTAGACACTGTGTCCAGTTCTGAGCTCCCCAGCTCGGAAAGGACAGGGATCTCCTAGAGGGAGTCTGGCAGAGGGCCACAAAAATGATAAAGGTCCTGGAGCATCTCCCACAGAAGGAAAGACTGTGTCTGTTCAGCCTGCAGGAAAGAAGTTCGAATGGGGACCTGATAAATATTTATAAATATCTAAAGGGAGCCGGGAGGCAGATGGATGAGGCCAGGCTCTTCTCAGTGGTGTGAAGCAATAGCACAAAGAGTGGTAGCCTAAACCTTGAGCATAGAAAGTTCCATAATAACATTCAGAAGATCTTTTTTATGGTTAAGTGTGACAGAGCACGGGAACAGGCTTTCTAGAGGGGTTGCAGATCTTGTTCTGTGCAGATATTCAAGACCCATCTGGACGCCCACCTGTGTGACCTATTGTAGGGAACCTACTTTATTGGGGGATGGATTCAATGATCTCTTGAAGTCCCTTTTAATCCCTGCAATTCTGTCATTCTGTGATATTTTCAAATACTCCGTCACAATGAGGAAAATGTTTGGCTTGGGAGCAACACTGAATGATCACAGTAGATCAGAGTAATGTGATTTTTCTTTCTTCAGGTGTGCTGCAATCTGTCTCTTGCTATGTATTTTTTTATTTGTTGCTGTAGGTACTGTGAAGCTAAGAGAGATTTCCTCATTATTCAGTTTTTCTTGTAATCATTTTATTGTGCTAGCCCCAACACCATTTTCCCATTTAACCATACATGTGTTGCCATCTGGTAAAGCTCTGGCTGACCAACCTTCTGCAAGGAGACATTTCAGGTTTTCTTTTTTTCAAAGTTCTGCAGAATTAGACATGGAAGCAAAGCCAGAAAAGCTAAGTTCTAACTTCTGTCTCTGAGAGACTGTCAAGCTGAAAGCTTGCAGAAAACACTGCCTGAGCTAATTATGCAAAGCGAAAAGGAAAAGATACTCACTTGACACTGGGAAATGCTTTGAAAAGAGTATTTTCCTGAAGGTGTAAATCGAGAGAATACCATCCATTAACAGTAGTTCTCTTGCTAATGAAAAAGATTATGTATCTAAATTCCAAGGTTTATTTTGTCGTTTGTTTGACAGTCTGTGATGTCTGTAAGTGCTTTTCCAATATTCCAATGAAATGAATGAAGTTGACATTCATTAACTAGTTTTTGGCTTCAGAGTTTGCTCTCAGCTTAATTAATGTATTTAGGCAGTTGGAGCTACATTTACATGAAAATAAGAGTATAGCCAGTAGTACATAAACTGATCATTTCTTTTGTATGGAGAGGACATTTATATGGGAGAGGACATGGCTGGTGAAAAAGAATATGCGTATATAACCAAACCTTTGTTTCAGGTTATAGAAATAATAAAAAAGAAACAACAGAGATGAAAATATGAAACGCTGAACAAGTTATCGGAAGAAATACTATGGTGGTGTTTCTAAGAGGGTTTTTTAAAATTTCATCTGAATTAGCCATTTCATTACTGCATTGCTTTTCAAACTTGTATCTTGTGACCACCCACAGATAGTTAACTACCAGAAAAATGCTTTGTATAGTGCCACAGTATCATCAGGTCTAGCATAGGACCAAAACTTACCAAAACATCCCTGGAATTATGCAGCAGACTTGGTGCAGGATGACAAAATGAAATTTCCACACAGAGTGCACTTTGTAGCAATACAGGAAAGGAACTATAGCTTTTATATTATGATGACATGCTGGTTTATGTGGATGTTTACCAGTAGAAGGGTTGTCAGAGCCTCTCACCAGCAGGAGGAAAGAAATAGAGCAGAAAGACCACACACAGACTAAACTGGCAGTAAGGCTAGTATCATTTTTCAAGCCTATCCTCACATTCATTTCACATTATTCATATTTATATTTAATAAGTTGTTTGCTATAGACTTGTAACCAAATTATTAGCAAGTAATTTCCTTTCACAAAGAACTCCTCAGCATCTAAAAAACAAAGGATGTTCAGCAGCTTTATACTAAGGGATAATCTTAGGGGAACATTTGAAAAAAAAGAAACAACAGAATTGTGTGGAGTATGGTAGCTTTTAGGAGCTTCAGGCTCAAGCCTTATCCGTAATAAGGTTCTATATTAAAACATGCACCTTAAAAGGTATGAGAACTTGACATATGTCTACATGCCTAGTGTATGCATGAAGCACACCTCTTGATATAAATAATTATGGAGAAGAGATAAAAAGAATGGAGAAAGAAAACATTTTGGATTTGTAGAGATTAAATAAAATGGTAATGACAGTTTTATTCTTATTTTTAAAGAAGATTTGAATCAAACTGATCCTAGTAAGGAAGGTAGTAAGGACTTTACTGTCCTTAGAACAGATGGAATTATTTCACCTGAGGAATCTGAACAGCCACAAGTCTATGGGTCCCAGTAAGATGCATCCCAGAGCTCTACAGGAACTGGCTGATGTAGTCACCAAGTCACTCTCAATATATATCAGAAGCTACAGCAGTCAGATGAAATCCCTAGTGATCAGAAAAAAGACAACATCACACCCATTTTTAAGAAAAGTAAAAAGGGATGGCCCCGGGAACTGCCAACCTGTCAATCTCACCTCTGTGCAGGGAAAGATCATGGAGCACTTCTTCCTGGAGTCTGTGCTAAGGCACCTGGAAGACGGGGAGGTGATATGGGAGGACCAGCATGGCCTCACCTGAGGCAAACTCTGTCTGACCAACCTAGTTGCCTACTGTGATAGAGTAACTGCATCAATGGACTAGGGAAGAGCCAATGATGTAATCTATATGGATTTCAGCATGGTTTTTGTCATGGTATCCAACAACGCTCTTCGCTCCTAGTTAGGAAGATGCAGATTTGAATGGTAGACAGTTAGATGGACAAGGAACTGGCTTCAGGATCAAATCCAGGGAGTGGTGGTTAATGGCTCAATGTCTGGGTGGAGATCCGTGATAAGTGGTGTCCTCAGGGGTCAGTGCTGGGACCAATACCCTTCATCAATGGCATTGACAGTGGAGTTGAGCCCAACCTCAGCAGGTTTGCTGATGATATCAAGCCTCTGGCATGCAATCAAAACATCTAAGGGATGGAATGCCATCCAGATGGCCCTAGACATGCTGAGCAATGGACCCAGGAGAACATCAGGAGACTCAACAAAGCCAAGTGCAAAGTCTCCCTCCTGGATCAAGGCAACTCCCCACTACCAGAACAAGCTGTGGGGTTAAAGGATTGAGCACAGCCCTGTCAAAAAGGTACTGGGGATACTTGTGGATGGCAAGCCGGACATGTGCCAGAAATGTGCTCTGGCAACCCAGAAAGCTAACTGTACCATGGGCTGCATCAAAAGAAGCATGGCCAGCAGGGTGAGGGACGTGATCCTGACCCTCTGTTCTGTACTAGTGATGCCTCACCCGGAGCACTGCATCCCGATGTGGAGTCCTCAGTACAGAAGATATAGTGATGGTGGTGAGGCACAGGCACAGGTTGCACAGAGATGTGGTGGTGGATGCCCCATCCCATGACTTTCGAGGCCAGGATGGATGGGGATCTGAGCATCTGATTGAGCTGTGGATGTTCCTGTTCACTGCAGGGCAGTTGGACTGCAAGACCTTTCAAGGTCCCTTCCAACTCTGAGGACTCTAGAATCCTCTAGAATTCTGTGTTTTCTATCTTCAAAGTATCTACATTTCTACTTGACATAGAAACTGGATGTTTGTATGTTTGAAGAGGTCACGTTTTATATACAGTTTTTGTGCTTAAGAGATCCTGAATTGTCAGTCAATATTTGAGTATATAACATAGAATCAGAGAATCCTTAGAGTTGGAAGGGACCTCAGAGGGCCATTTCAGGTGGGCTCATGCTAGAGGGAAAGAGCTAGCAGTGTATGTGCAGATACTTTATTATGGTGATAAGACTTGATCTGATTATTCATAGCAACCTGTTTGCACATCCATGCTAACATTTTCACTTCTGAAATGTTGCCTTAGGCACTTCTGAAAACTTTACACCATGGCCAGGATTTTCAAAATAGCTCAATATTTACACATGGTTTTCTCTTCAAGTTAAAAAAGTGCCACATATACCCTACAGGAGTAGTGCGAAGGTCTGAGTGCTGTTGAAAATATCAGCTTTCATTTTTATGTCTAGTTTTTCTGAGAATGCTGGCCTGACTGTGAGAGCTAAGCTTCTACAAATGTAATGATGTTAAGATGTGTCTCAAAATTCACTGCAGATAATCAGATATTTTTTCTCCTGGTTAACAAGAATGTATCTGTTGTGATGTCACGAGGTCATGCTGTTCACAATGCAGCTACTTGCATATGTGTGGTTACACTAGTCTCAAAGTGATGCCTGTTGGTCTTATCAGTTTCTTATTGTTTAGTTATTTATGTAATTGAACTGAAGAATGTCTTCTGTTCAATCTGAAGGGCTATTGTTGTTGAGTTACTCATGAACAGTTTTCATGTGGATCTCCATAGAATGACTCACAGTAAGTTACTCCCAGCTGTCCTAGCACAGTACGTTGGAAGAATTGTACCTCAGGGGTTACAAGGTTGATTGTGGCCCATATCAGATATAATACCCACCTCTTGCAAACTACCAATTGCATGGAATTTACATAGAATTAGACAAATCCCAAGCAGATCGACAATTAATTTCACAGGACTTGCAGATATGACAGCTCCTGTCTAATTAAAGAGTAGTTGCATCCGCATGTGAAATTACACTGCCATATCGTATTTTCATTGAAGTTCAGTACTATGATGCCAGACTTGTTTTCCATACTAACTTCTTTCCATTTTGAACCTTTTGGGAGACATTTTAGCATACTTTTATGCCAGCAGAATTCCGGCGTATGAAAGGAAGGGAAAGGCTCATACATGATGAAGGAGCTCCCTACACGCCTACATAAACACAAAACTAAATTTTCAGCTAGTTTAAAAACAAAAATATTTTTCTCCTAAACAGAAATAAAACTATTTCTGTGATCATGAGTCTTCACGTGGGTCAGAAAATAAAGTCAGGAAGAGAGGAAGAAGGAAAAAGGAGTCAGGACTTCATCTAAGTCTAAGTCAGGACTTCATCAGGTAATGGCTACTAGTTTGGGTTGGTTGTGGTTTTTTTTGCATTGCTCTTTTTACCTCTATGGAATCTCATTAACTGCTGAGTGTTTCAGACACCATAAAATGAATGATCCATAGATTTCTCTCTTGGAAAGGCTGGTAAAGAATACAGAAAAAAAGAGTCTTTCTCCCAGAGCTATTTGGTTATGTCAAATACAGAGGCATTAATGCTGTTAGACACAGCATACTCACTGTCATTCCCTGACATCTTGATTGTGAGAAGTGTTGTTCTGTGCTGCAGGGAGAGAAACAATAGAAAATGAAATAATCCTCTTAGCTGAGTTCGTTAAAGTGGCCAAATGACTTACTGAGAGCTGCAAAGGAAATAAAAATCTTAGTGATTTTCTTTAATTAGAAAAGCAGAAGTGTCACCAAAACACTCCGCATGGATGTTTTCAAAGCCTAACTCAATACGTCAACCCTCCTTGTGGCCAGTGCAGCACTTACATGAAGCAGCATTGCAGAGATGCAATATCAGATTTCCTAAGACATGTCTCAATCCTTACTTGGCTCTCCAGGGCTCAGACAATGTCTCTGACAGCTGCACGGTAGTGAGTAGATCTGCAGCTCCAACTGTGTGCTCCGGCTGCTGCATGAGGCACAGTGAGCAAGGCAGCTTGCAGCTGGTCATGGGGAGATCACTCCTTGCCAAGAAGGCTGCCCTTGTCTGAGGCTGTCACAGAGTATGACTGGCTCAGGAACCACATCCTGAGGCAGAGGCAAATACCCACACCAGCAACAGAAATAAACAGTATTAAAATGTATTGTCTCTTACAATACAGAACATTGCAACTTTTCTGTGCTTAACTTGCTGTAGCATGCCTCTAATTTATGGAGTATTATCTCATGCTCATGTCATTTTGTGATGTACTTTACCACAGATTACATGAAAAAAAATGGGGAGAAAGGGCAAGACCTAGAGTGAGCTGGTGCTGACATCCCTTTGTTGCTTGTACAGCAGGCATCACGTCTTTTTTCCCGCTATATTGCATATCTTGGTATATATTTAATTTATCCCTAATTAATTTATTTCAAATGGAAACAAGTACAATTTATGTTGGTATTGCATAAAATAAAGTACAGCCTGAACAACATAGAATTAGTGAGCTTTAGAACTACTTGATGGCAATCAAAATATCTTCAGCTCATTCAGCAAAATACTTCATGTTTTGCTCAAGAAGGTTTGCAAGAAATACCCCCCAAGACACTGGAAATCTTTCCAGCAAGTTCTGTAGATTTTGAAGCAAGGCAAATATTCGCAGCAGAATACAGTTTTACAATGTCAAATATGTGTCACACTAACACGATCTAAGGAATGCTTTCAGAATCCAATACTGTAGTTTCAGGGTGAAATGTTAACGGGAGAGAAAATGTGGAAACATAGACTGAGCAGATGAAAAGATTTTTTTTTTTTCATTTCAGTTTTGAATATGTGCTTTTTTAAAATGCAAAGAAGAGCATGTTTTCTCATGTATGCCTGCAGTGAGTTCAAGTGAGAAACATCATGAACCTCAAGCTACGTTAAATTAAACTGCTTCTAAACTCAAGTAACAAGGGTATGCCCATGAAGACCTGGCTGAATTGCACAGTGCAGTTCCTCCTAATGAGAACTGTCTTTTTGGTAGCACTTGCGCAGGGGATGACGTATAAACTGTGAGCAGGCCCTCAGGCTCCATAATTTGCACACTAACATCACCAGTAGTTTGAGAAGTTTTGTAGGCCAAAGGAGAAGCTGAAGTGAGGGCCTTTTTGCTGCTGGAAACCAACGGATGAGTTTCATATTATTTAAAAAAAAAAAAGAAAGGAAAAAAAAGGAAAAACAATAAATTTGTTGTGAGAGATGGAAATCTGAAGGCTGTAGGAAGTTCTTTTATTCATTTACTTACGTATTTATTCCCAGGTGGGAAGGGGATGTTTTACATATGACTTGAAGTCAGAAAAAACTGCAGCAATAATGTGAGTATGATATAAGAATGCAGTCTTGCCATTTTGAAAACTCTGGTAGCAGAGATTCTGATCCTGGATCTGCATCAGTAGGCAAAAACAGAGAAGAGCAAGATAAAAGAGTTTCAGTAGCTGTGTTTTATACTGGAGGAAAAGCACTGAACTCTTAGTATCTTGCTTCAACTTCTCAATTGGTAAAACAGAGATAGTAAGACTTGCTCTCACCTCCCACCTGTGCTTGTAAGGTGTTTTGGGGATGAAAAGAGGCATTGTTATATAAGTGCTGAGAATTGTAATTATTGAACTTTTATTAGGTTGTTGTTTTTTGGTTTTTGGTTTTTGGTTTTTAACTGAGTCTTTCCATGATCTGTGACTTTCATAGTCCTGAAATCTCTACATTAATAAAGACAGTGTAGTGGAATCAAAATGAATAAACTGTAGTTATATATGCAGAACTACTTGCATAAAAATACTTTCTTCTAGAATTAAAACTTCTACGCAAGAATAAATCTCCAGATATCTGCATTAATAGGAAGAGTGGTCAAAAAGCTGAGTGCTCTTGCCTTTACATGTTGAAGTTTGTTTCCCATCTCAGCAACATTGCAGCTTAAAAAAATAAATCAGATATTGGCTTTTAATTGACTGTGTCTCATTAAAAACTCTTATCCATTGTTGCAGACAATGATACCCAGAAGCCTTCACAGGGTCCATAAATACAGAGAAACCCGGTTTCCTCTGTGTCATCCCATTTCTATGGGGTGTTTCCATGTTCCTCCTGTTCCAGCAGAAACATCTGCTTAGGCTCAAAAAAATATAAGATGTTTTTTTAACACCTAAAAACCCTGAAGCAGCTTTGGTACACAATAACTTGAGAAGATCCACAGAAGATATTGGTTTAAACATTTCACAGAATCACAAAATGACAGAATTGCAGGGGTAGGAAGAGACCTCAAAGGGTCATTGAGTCCAACCCCATGGTTAAAGCAGGTACCCTACAGTAGGTTGCACAGGTAGAAGTCCAGCTGGGTCTTGAATATTTTCATAGGAGAAGACTCCACAGCTTCTCTGTGCAGCCTGTTCCAGTGTTCCATCACACTTAACCGTAAAGAAAGTCTTCCCCATGTTAGTACACAGCTTTCTGCATTCAAGATTTAGGCCACCGCTCCTTGTCCTACCATTAGACACTGCTGAGAAGAGCCTGGCCTCATCCATTTGCCTCCCAGCTCCCTTAAGATATTTATAAACATTTATCAGATCCCTATTCAGTCTTCTTTTCCTCAGGCTGAACAGATCCAAGTTACTCAGCCTTTCCTCATGTGGGAGATGCTCCCTATCATCCCTATGGCCCTCCACTGGATTCCTTCAGGGAGATCTCTTACTTGTTTGAACTGGGGAGCCCAGAACTGGACACAGTGTCTAAAAGCAGCCTCACCAGGGCAGAGTAGAAAGGGAGGATCACCTCCCTTGACCATCTGGCCACACTCTTTTTAATGCAGCCCAGCATATCATTGGTGTTCTTGGCCACAGGGACACACTGCTGGCCCATGGCCAACGTTTTCCTCTTCTCCCCCTCTGCACGTACTTAATTTTCATCATTGGGTACCTAATTGTCCCATGGTATCTTGCACAGAGATGTGAAAATGCTGTACAATTTCTCATGTTTTTGTATAAAGACTTGACCTGCAGTAAAGAATTGCATGACAAAGAAGCTGCAAATTAGTTTGCTTTTTTGAGGTCAGGTCTCATTGTTTATGTTTTGTTTTCCTGCTTTTTTTTTTTTCCTCCATAGCAAAGGAAAGAAAACCAGGATTGCATTTAATTATACTGTGATCCCAGGTGGCCTATGCTTCTCCATGCTTGTTAGCCACTGAATGCTATCAGAAATGCTTAGTTGAAAGCAGCCTTTTGCATGTTGGTGGGCATTGCAAATCCTTCTGCAGAGTTGTCTTTCATGTCTAGACAATATCAAGCACGGTAAAACATCACCATATGCCCGTCCCTCCACTTCTCCCTTTGCTTTGCAGGTTGTATTCTCTTTCTCTGCCATGCAGTCAGCTTGTTTCCTTAGCAAGGAGTGTGTGTTTCTGTGTGTGTGTGTTCATGTGAGTGTTCACAGTCTCAGAGGGAGGGATGCACATTGCCTTCACTCAGGGTCCTCCTTTTTAGCTAAAAAGAATCGTCACATCTGCTGCTTTGTCCACAGAGTGCCTAGTCTAATTGCCAATTCCACTTCTGGTTTATTAATATTTAGTTCCTTAGATACAAAAATCCTTCCATCGGTGCAGATGAGAGACTATTTCTCACCTTTTCTCCCCTGCTGATTAGCAAGTGTTATAGCATTCCTGTTTCTTGACAGCAAGAATTAATCGTGCCATAGAGCCTAATTCTCTGGGGAGAGAAAGGTCCTAAAATCACCCAGGAAATGTGAAGAGAAAAAACACTGGATCATTTTTGAACCTTATTCTTATTAAACTGATCTAATTTTGGATGTGAAAATCTTCCACAAACTCCAATTTACTGCTAGTCATGGTATTACAAAGATCAGAAGATGGGGAGAAAAAACCTTACACTAGGGAGCCTTTACATTCTCCAGTTAGAATCGTGCTGAATTTTCCATTTCTACCCATGTGATTGAAAATTTAATATTCATGACATTGGTCATCTCATAAGACACAGAATTTGTCAGTTTGTGGCCTCAATACGTGCTATCTTTAAGGGAAAGGTAGTAAAAGTGAAATTAAGGAAGACAGATAAACGCCAACATTCTATGATGATACGTCTTCTAATTATCACATCTGCTACAAAGCATCTGAAAAATAGCTTGGGAAGCTTCCACGCTGCAAACAGCTCACACAGTGAAGGGGAGCAGGACAGTAAAGGACAACTGATAATGAGATTTTTAAATAGACTTTTGACCTTGTAACAGTTGGTCTTACCCACTGTATCTTTTGTTGTGACTCCAGTTTGATTTTCATCTTGAAATTGTTTTCATTTTTCATGATGCCATCTGATGTCATGCTTGGAAATGTGGCATGGTAACACGTATATCAGCAAAAGGAGTGGAGGAAGCGAGTGAGGACTAAATGAGGAAATCAATTCTCAAAGTTCCTACCTCAGAGAATCATCAGCTACCGCCAGTGTTCTTCTCTGTTTTTTCCTTTATCTTCTTTCCAAAGGTTTTTAAACACATCTGCAAGGTTGCTCAGGATGTAGCGCTGTACCTCCAGGAGAAACTTCATTTCCCTTTTGTAGCCTGATGTTTAGAGTTTGAATTGCTGTTGGGCTATTTTGTTCCTTAGGAGATGTACTACAATTTTGTACTGCAAAGTATGCTGCATGAGTATCCAGCTTTTTTGTTTGCGTGGGCCATAATGAGGAAATAGAAATTGCTGTGGGTTACACATGTAGGTCACTCCATAAGTAATGCTCTCTATTTATTTCCATGGAAACTACAACTGATGAGAAAAAAATAAAAAAGAAAAAGTAATAACACTATTTGATAGAGCACATTCTTAGCTACAAAACTGTTTTTCAACGTAGTCATTGCCATTAGCTGTGCATTTTCACCAGTGATGAACAAGAGACTGCATGCTGCTACACTCCACAAAACTTGCACTAGTGAAGGTCAACCACTGCCTCCATTGCTAAGACACACCACCCACCACCACACTGTGCTCACATCCACGGTTTGATCTCCATAAACATTCAGCAAGCATTGGTGAATATCAATGGGTGCCATTTTTTTCTGCATGAAGGAATTCAATGACACACCTTTACTTCATATCACTTCCATGTCAGACTCTATTCTATCAGACTGCTCCTCTGCTACCACCTGTCACAAGGCAACAGCATAGAATGGAATATTGGTGGGGAAGTTCAGCCTCTGCTGCCATACCACCAACATCCTCCTCTGAGGTTTTAAGCCACCATGATAAAACAGGAGGCATTCCTTTCAGATCAAACCTTGCAAAATATGCAATATCATTAGTATATAAGTAACAAAACATTTCAATTTTAATTATATTTCTTAAAATATTCAAAAGAAAAAGTGAGAAAAGAAAACTTAAATCTACTGGGGTATGTGAACTTGTTTTTGTGAAACTAACTCACCAGTCTGCCTTGATGACAGTGGCTGCTCTTAGTGAGCTCTCAAGATTTCTGATGAAGTTTTAGTTCACCCTTTCTTGCAAAAAATGTGACAGTAACTGTACAAAATGCGTGCACTGCAACTGCTCTGCTTAGATGGGGATTATGAAACTCCAGTAAGGAGTCATAGTCAAATTTTTGAGTTGAATATCTGGCTGTACCTCAACATATTCCCAGCTAGGTTGTGCATCCCCTGTCCCTGGAAGCTTTCAGAGCCAAGCCGGATGGGGCTTTGAGCAACCTGATCTAGAAGGAGGTGTCCTTGCCTACATTAGGGAGGTCAGAATTAGGTGATTTTAAAGGTCCCTTTCAACTCAGACCATTCTCCCCTTCTATGATTCTATTTGAAAATTTGCAGGTCATGTATTTAAATAGACAGGTCACGTATTTATATAAACTGAAAATGGTCTCACAAACATAAATTGTTTTTGTTTTTTGTTTTTGTTTTTGTTTCTTGCAGTCCTGAAACAGCAAATTCTGGGTGCAGTCGACATGCTTGAGGGACAGGATGCCATCAGAGGAAACTGGGCAGGCTGAGCAGTGGGCCCAGGAGAGCCTCAAAAGGTTCAACAAAGCCAAGTGCAAGGTCTTACATCTGGATCAAGGTAACCTCCACTATGAATATAGCTGGGAGAGGAAAGGACAGAGCATAGCTCTTTCTAAAAGGATCTGAGGGTACTAGTGGATGGGAAGCCGGACATGTGCCAGAAATGTGCCCTTGCAGCCCAGAAAGCCATCCATATCTTGGGCTACATCAAAAGAAGCATGGCCTGCACAACAAGGGAGGTGATCCTGCCCCTCTGCTGTGTGCTGGTGAGATCTCACCTGGAGCACTGTGTCCAGATGTGGAGTCCTCAGTACAGGAGAGACATGGACCTGTTGGAGTGCATCCAGAGGAGGGCCACAAAAGGGCCCAGGGATGGAACACCTCTCCTCTGAGGACAGGCTGAAAGACCTGGCGATGTGCAGCATGGAGAAGGTTCTGGGGACACCTGAGAGCAGCTTATCAGTATCTAGAGGGGGATTATAAGTAAGAAGGGAATTAAGAAGGGAACAGACTCTTTAGCAGAATCTGTGGTGATGGATGAGAGCAGGATGAGTGGAAATGGTTTCAAAGAGGGGAGATTTAGATTGGATAAAAGGAAATAGTCTTTTAGAGTGACGGTGCTGAGGCATTGGTGCAGGTTGCTCAGAGATGTGGTAGTGGATGCTCCACTCTTGGAGACTTTTGAGGCCAGGCTGGATGGGGCTCTGAGCACATGATTGAGCTGCAGCTGTCCCTGCTCACTGCAGGGGAGATGGACGAGATGACCTTTAAAGGTCTTTCCCAACTCTATGGATTTTATGGTTCTATGATTCTGCTCTCAAATCCCTTTACCAAAACAGAAGGCACAGCTGCGTACCCTTCGCTGTTGGGAGCGCTGTGTCCAGGCAGCGCATCAAGACGCACACAGTGCTGCGCCATGGCTTGAGTCAGCGCTGCACAGCACTGCCCTCCCCGTGCCCTGCTTGCAGTCGGCGCAGCCTGAATGGCGCTCTGACTGCGGCTATTGCTGAGCCATGGGTGCGTGCCCAGGGCTGCTCTGTTTGGAAGAGCCGTTGCCTTTAAACGGGGAGGGGGTTGGCTGCATTGTGAGCTGTGGTGGGCTGCAGGCAGGCAGTAGGCCGTGGGTTGAACACGCCTGGTATGGTGGAATCAGTAGTTGAAAGGAGCTGAATAAGAACTTGAAGAAAATGTGTCATCTCAGCCTTTGATCCTCAGATTAATTATCTGCAGGGAAGTGTGTATATTTGCACATAATTGCATGTTCAGAGCATCACTGCAAAGCATCTTTGTTCCCTAGTGACTCACCAGTGATTTGATCTCATTCTTACAAGCCCTTTCAAAGGAAAAAAATTGACAAAATAATAAAAATAATAATTGACTCCCCCAAATAATCTGTTGTTTTCAGTAAATTTTTTTGCAAAGGACTTTTACATTGTCTTTACTACTGTCACCATTTTGGGACCATTAGCACATGAAGAAGAAAATTATTACTTGTTTTTGAGTAAGACTAGAAAGATTAAGGCCTGTAGTGGAGATGAGAAGAAATAAAGCTATAGGAGACAGAAGCAGAAAGGCTACCAATGTTTATTAACAGTATTCTGTATTCCATCATGAAATTTTGTTTTCTGTGACCATGCTCAGACATTTCTATTTAACTTCCAACACACTGAATTGATCACAGTCTCTTTGAGACTAGAGAAAATTTGGAAACTTCCTGGGATGACACCTTAACTGAGCAGGGAAGAAAGTGTGCATGCATGTTGCCCTCCTACTCCTCACGCTCCTAATAAAGGAGCATCATCCCTTTCTTTTGCTGTCAGTTGGCCATAATCTGAAAGTAAGGATTGAAGCTTGTTCCTTTCCCCCAGGCAAGAACGAGGTATCACAGGCACCAGAAGTCTGAGAGTGTAGGGAGTCACATATTGAATGAAGTATTTAAGCCCAAAAGAAAAGCAAGATTTTTGGGGCTTTTTCCCCACTAGTTAAATTTAGGGGATCTCTTAGCTTATGGATGTGATGCTGCATCTGTCAGCATTTGACTGTGTAGATTGTCTCTTGAAGAGCCTACCCCAACCGTGCAGGGTCCTAGCCAACTACCTAGGTCAAGCACAGAATCTTTTGAGACCAAAACACAAGATCTGTTCCTCTTTGGTTCCAACTTCAGGTTGTGATGAGCACCCAAGAAAAACCCATGGAGAAGTAAGAAGCCTTAAGAACAACACAGGGTTTTGGCACTGTGAACACCAGGCAGGACTTGGGGCCAGCCCCACAGCAAAGAGAGAAGTGTATGGAATAGCAGCTCATCACATGAGTGATTCATGGATGAGACAGTGACCAAGTAGAAAGCGCAGGAAGACCATGCAGTTAACAAATTTATCATGCTAACTTCACAGGAGAGAGGCTGACAGCTGGTACTTCTGAAAGTTTTGTTTGTTGACTCTCCACCAATGAGTTTTCTCTTACTGTAGTCTTGTTAAGTTTTTCCATACCCAGATGTTGCATAAGCAGATGCGACCCATCTTTGAACTGATATGGGAGAAAAGTAGTATTTAGTGAAACAGAGAAACCAAAGTGTGTACAGGCTGTGTTTCCCTCACCTTAGGGCATCATTCAGCATGTTACAGGCTGTAAATACTGCAATGGTAGCAGGGTCATAGAGACACATGCAGGCACCAACTTTTTTCTTCATGAACCTCTGTAATCTCTGGTTACATTTCTGACCCAAATCTTTTCATATACATTTGTACTGTGGACTTAATCTAAGGCATCTGAAGGCATTACTATTGCACACGTTGCTTCAATAATCTGCAGTCAGACTGTAGCTGATTTCTGGGAAGGAGATTTGGAAAACAACCTACTTTTGTGCTGCGTTTGTTTCTTTCTATTAATATCGTGGCCCAGTTTGGCAATATTTCTAAATAAGAATAAAATATTAATCTGCAGATTAAATACTAAGACCTACTTTTAGCTCAGTTGTGCTACAGTAAATCAGGTAAGCTGTAGAATTGCTCTGTATCTCTGCCATGTATTGTAGATCCAAATCTGTCCAGCTCTGATACTCTTCTGTCAGAAAAAAAAAAAAAGCTACTGTGTGTTTTGTGATAGGATAACAATGGTATTCATGATAAGCTGTCATGTGCGATACCAAAAACATTTTTAAAGCGTTTGCTCTTCTCACAAATGAAATGAGAATAAAGATCAGATTTTGCTGTTCTTACAACATGAATATCTTTTAAAAAAAATAGCAAAAAAATCTCTCTAAGGAAGAACAAAAACCTCAATAAAGGAGGGCCCAGGGACTGACTTAATTCACATAATTTTTTTGTCTGATAGACATGCTATGGGAGTGCATGAAACTCTTCCCTTGCTGACTCACACATGGCTGCATGGCACAGCATCTTGGCTGCAATAGTGTGGCTGCAGGAGACTGCAAACATGAAGCAACTGTTTCCGTGCAGAGTTAAAGCACACAGCAGAAACTCAGTGGTTTCCCCTTATTTAATTATTAATTACTGTTTAACAGCACAGATGTAAGGAACAGATCTCAACGTAAATGGAAACAGAAGTGAACTATTGAACCCTTTGCACCTGTTAAGATCTTGAGGTCAGGAGCTGCTTTTATAGATCACACATATGCAGCATTTGGTACAAAAGTCACTGCCTGGAGCCTCCAGGCATAGCAGCAACATGAATAACAAATTGTAACAACAGTCGAGGAGCACAAGGGTTAATTCCCAGCTCCAACTACTGGAGCCAAGTTGCAAAGTAAAATCAGGAAGTTCCATAGCTGTTAGTGAAGGAAGATTATTTTCTGTCGTAATTGTTGTGTTAATGTCTATTTTTTCTGCTCCTTCAGCTTTTAATGGGAAATCCTAAAAGCCAATTATTTGAAGCTGGAGAGTTGGCAGAAAGACAGCAGAAAATGTTGCCCCATTTCCATCCAAGTGGTTTCTCAGGAAACAGCCATAGGAGTCCTTTGTGCTCCAGAAATGGTCTTAGCACATTAAATTAGAAAATAAAAATCTTGGAAGGAAATAAATACCAGTCCCTTGTCATTGGAGTGCTGGGAACACACCTGTGTGCTAATAATCATGAATGTATGCTGCCACGCTAAAGAGGAGGGGTGAAAAGATGGTCAACATTGAAGTGATATGAGAATCACCTTCCCATTGCCAGGAAGACATCTTTGCTTAATTGTGAGAGAGAAACCATAGGAAATTTTTACAGACTACTCTCTCTTCTTGCTGTAATCAGACAGCAACATATAACTGCTCAGTGGAAAGCTGGCGATGGTGCAGCTGAAAAAGTGCTTGAAGGTATTTGCTGATAGGTGTGCTCAGATTTCCAGATCTCAGTTCTTACTCCAACATTAATTACCACAACGTTCTCTTTAATAAGCCCAACAAATAATGAGAAGCATATGGCAGATAAAACATGCTGTGTTTGGATTTGGCAAACGATTATCATTTTCATTTGGAAAAAAAAAAATAATAATAATTAAAAAAAGAAAGAAACTGGTCAGGTAAGTTAAACAAAAACAAACAAACAAAAAACAAATAAAACAAGCAAACAAAAAACCTTACTAACAGGTCCAAGAATGTAGCTGACAAGGTCTGCAAAACGAATGTTTTACACTGAAGTCAGGTGGTTAGTGTGGTTTGTCTCTTTTGCCCAGAGCAAGTGCAAATCACTGATGCAGGCTCGTAAGTACATTTGAAACCAGCATAATGTGCCATATGTGGGTGAGTAAAACACTACACCTACCACTGCATCTGTGATCTGACTCAGCTCCTGAATGTCCCCAGATCAGCTCAACTCTTCTGGTCACCATCTTGTCTCTCCTTTCCCTTGATATCAAAGAGACAGCATCTGTTCTTCCCACTGGAACTCATTTCCCAATGTCTAAGACAGGTTTGTGAGCCACAGAAACAGTCCCACCTTCACCTGTGTTCCCATACCTGCTCTTTAATATTGCTAGAAGATTTCCAAAGAGTTAGAGGGACCTGATCAGCCTGAACATGATTCATGTTTTGTTCCTTACTCTGATGGTTCAAACTGATAGTGAGCTAAAGATCTGATAAGCTCATCAGGATTTTGAAAAGGAAGGATGTAATCAGGCATTAGTGTTTCCAAGTGAGGGAGCTAAATGGTTGATGATTGATGTCCAGTCCTCATGACATCCCATCACATACATATATGTATGTAGCACACCTCCTTGCATTTGATTATGAAATTATATTTGTTTAGACTCAGCTTCAGAAGATTTTATATAGAATCAGAACGCAGATTTACTTTAAAAAGCAATTTTTTGATATTTATTGAAGGCTTTGTGCAACATTTTCAGAAGATTTAACAGGCTGTAAGAAAATAAAGTTGACATTTATATACACATTAAAAAATATTTCCCATTATGCTATAGCACCTCCCCTAAGATTATAATGCAGTCTTGCCTATTAACATCAGTTGTGGAAACTCTGACCTGAGATATTTTAAGGGCCAGCTAAAATTGATGTATGCTTGTAGAACAAAACCCAAGTTTATTTTCCTTTCAATTATTTAAAAAAAAAAAAAAAAAAAAAAAAAAAAAAAAAAAGGAGCCTTTTTTTTTTTGCACTGGCACTTCATTTAATAAGTGCTTTTTATGAGCCAAAATCTTTGCTCCCATTAAAACATTTCGGACACGAGAAGGGAGACCAGAGAATCCACTGGCCTAGAATACAATTTATGTATTTAACAGTCTCAATATAGGTTGAAAAATCCTGAACTCTTCTCATTTGCAGAGAGTCCTCCTAGTGAAGACCTGAATGATGCTTGTGAGACTCACAGACTGACTTCTTTGTTTTTGTAGATGACTTACACAGCCTTACATCACAAATGAAGATATGCCAGTGAGAGGAAACACTGAATATGGTATCACAGGTGAATACTCTAATTGGAGAGAAAAGACAGAACCCAAATTCACGGATGCGGATACTGAGACATACCCTTTGTGACCTTTTCCAACCTTAAGGATTTTGTGATTCCGTGCAAATGAGGCATCTCTGCGATAGCATCTTAGGTAATGAGCTAGGGGAAAGATAAATAACAAAATCCCCATCTCCAATCGGCAGCTTAGTCTTTTTTACACATTTTCTTCCCTATAAACTTCTTCGTCTATCCCAGTACCCGAGTCATGGCACCATGATCTCTTCACCAAGCAACTGACTTTGAAAGCTCAAGCAGCCAGCTCACTGTGCTCCATGATGCCTCTCCTGCACCAAAGCCCAAAGAGCTGGGTCACTGGGGGCAACAGCCTCACAGCCACTTGCACAGCTCCACAAAGGCTGACAGAGTCAAGAGAAACAGTAGAAATGGCATGAGCAAACTATTATGCTTTTACTACTCAGCACTGTTTCACTTAGCTCCAGAAAATGTAAATAAAAAAAAAAGAGACACCCGAAGAAGAAAGTAAGCCAGTCAGTGAATCATAGAATCCTTAAAGCTGAAAGAGACCTTTAAAGGCCGTCTACTCTGCCTCTTCTGCAATGAACAGGGAAATCCACATCTTGATCAGGTGCATAGACCCCCATCCAGCTTGGCCTCGAAAGTCTCCTAGAAACTGGGTGGAAAGCTTCCACCCAGTCCACCCTTCTAATCCACTTCTTTCCAATGAGGAGAAAAGAATGTTGTTAAGTACCATGTCAAAGGCCTTCTGAAATTCATAGACATTACATCATTTGCACTTCCCTTGTCCACTGATGCAGTGTCACCAACATAGAAGGCTACTAGGTTGGTTAGACATCATTTGCACACAGTGAAGTCATGCTGGTTCTCCCGTATCACCTCCCTGCCTTCCATGTGCCTTAATGTTGCTTCTAGGATCCATGATCTTTCCCTGAACAGAGGTGAGACTGACAGTTTGGTAGTTCCAGGGATCATCCTTTTCCCCCTTCTTAAAAACAGGAGTGATGTTACCTTTTCCAATCAGCAGAGTCTTCACCTGACTGCCATGACTTTTCAAATATCATCGAGAGTGACTTGGCCACTACATCAGCCAATTCCCTCATGACATTGGGATTCATCTCATTGGGATTCATCCCATAGACTTGTGGATGTTCAGGTCATCACTAACCTGATCTTCACTTATAGCAGGAGGGCTCTGTAACAAGCAGTTACCTGAGAAGATTGAGGCAAAAATGTTGTTGATATCTCAGCCTTCTCCTTGTGTGTTGCTACCAGCCTGCCTGTGTCACTTACTAGGGGATTACGCCCTCCTGAACTTTCCATTTCTGGTTGAGATACCTGTAGAAGCCTTTTTTATTCTTCTTGGCATCTGTTGCCAAGTTTAGTTCAAGGGTCTTGGCTTTCCTCGTTTCATCCTTATATGAGACTAGACGCATCCTTGTACTCTTCCCACAGTACCTATCCCTCTTTCCACTGCCTGTGCATTTTCTTCTTGCTCTTCAGTTTGACGAGTAGGTCCCAGTTCAGCCACTCCAGTCTCTTAATTTCCTTTCCTGACTTGCTATGCCTGGGGTTGGAGGGTTCTGCACAATAAGGAATGCTTCCTTAAAGACCTGCCAGCTTTGTTCTGCAGTTTCACAGAGTGTCTTTTTGACTAGCTCTCTGAAGAGATGGAAGTTAGCTTTTCTGAAATTTAGCATCCTGTTTTTACTCCTGGGCTATCTCATATCTATCCAGAGCATGAACTCATCCATAGCACGATCACTACAGCCCAGGCAGCTTCCAATCCTGATGTCACCAATCAGTTTATTTGCATTGATGAGCAGCATGTGCAATATTGCATTCCTCCTGGTGGGACCATCTATTACTTGACTCGGGACATTCTCCTCAATGCATTCCAAGAGCCTCCTGGTTTACCTACAGCTCGCTGTGCTACTTTTCCAGCAGATGTCTGGAAAAGCAGGAGAAGCACTTGTGATCATGATTCCTCCTGTAGCTGGAGGAAGAAGGCCTCATCAACAGGCTCCAGTTGATCGGGTGGCCTATAGTAGTTAGACAGCAATCACAAGACTCCCTTTGCTGCTTCAGTCTCTAACTGTCATATATAGGATTTTAATTTGCTGTTCTTTGGGACAGCTCTTCACATTCTATTTGTTTCTTGATGTTGATGGCAGTGCCCCCACCCCTTCCTTCCTCACCTGTCCCTTCTAAACAGCTTGTAGCCATTGATAGCCACATTCCAGTCATGGGAATTATCCCATCAGGTTTCAGTGATAACAACTATATTGTGGTCTTGTAACACAGTAGCTTCCAGCCCCTCCTGTTTGTTTCCCAAGGTGTGTGCGCTGGTGTAGAGGCACTTCAGCTGGGTGGACGGTCTTGTCACTTTCTTAGAGGATAACTCCTTCATTTCTTTCAAGTATTTCCCTTGGGTTTTCCCATTGCCTTCTCCTATTTCCGCAGAAGTCACTTCCTCATCATAGGGTTTTGTATGTGCTGCAGTGTTGACAGCAGCTCTCAGGGTAGCAGGCTGAGGGCCCCTGCTAGCACACTGTCTCTCTAGTATAGTTATCCCATCCCACACCTTATCATGGGAAGGCTTGCTATCAACCTCCACCCCTTTCAGGTCCAGTTTATTGGCCACTCATCTTCAGGCTCCGTAGAAGTTTAAAGCGATTTTGAAAATCCACTTATAAACCATTTTTTATCCACATTTGACATAGTAGAAATGTTTTTGAAATCTTCCAAAAGCATGCATTTAGTAACCAATGACTATGGAATCATAGAATTATAGGGGTTGGAAAGGACCTCTAAGGATCGTGAAGTCCAACCCCCAGAAATGAATAATTTAAAAGTTAATTGCTTAATTATCTAGTATTGCTTATTTCCTTTACATGTGTCATCTGGAAGGAATAATTTTCTAGAAAGAGGGCAAAGGTAGTTGTTGATGTGTACCATTAACCATCCTTTAATCTACCATCCATTCAGCAATTGTCCACTGCAAGTGTTTAGAAACAGATATGCGCCAGTACATGATACTACTTTCTGGGCTGAGTGGGTGACTTGGATAGCTAACCCGCAACAGCAAGGTCTTCAAATCACTATCAGAGAATAAGACTAGTAATTAAGAATTACAAATACAATTAGAAATTCACAGTGATGGGCCTGCGTGTGCACACATGTGTGCCTTCAGGACCAGAACTTTGGCTGCTGTAAATCAGAGTACTTGTTCTGAGAGATGAGCATCTGGCCCTCAGGTTTAAATCCACATTTCAAACTAGTGCAAATCCAGTCAGAATGTGTTTGCATCTTCCTCAAAGTGCACTGAAGAGTGTATTGCTGTTTTCACGGCTGGTGGGCAGAATGGAGCATAGAAAGCAGCTGCATTTACCTATCTGTGGCCATCTTTCCAATTAAGAATTAAACTCAAAATTGAAGCTACTCCAAGATTTCTTAGACCTAGTTCTTAGCCCAGCTTCTTTAGAAAGGAGGCTGTGTGGGCACCCACACCAAGAGCACTTCACTGCTTCTTGACCTGCTTCCTAATGGCCTAGAGGAGACTGGTGCAGCTGCAGTCTCCACACATTATTCTGAACTTGCTTGTGCTAAAGCAGAGATGACTTAAGAATGTATACGACTTTCAGAAATTAAAAGGAGGTGTAAATTAAGATCACAATCTCATGTTTGGAAAGTTAATAGAGATCCTGATTGGCACGTGCTCTGCCAAGGTGAAAATGATGAAAATGTAGATGTATTCAGCAGCACTTCTTCCAGTAATTTGTGTGTAGGCAGCATGATATCATTGTTCATACAAAACAGTGTAAACTGAATCACTGGTTATCTTCCCATAGTTTTCAGACAACTATTACACTTTCTAGGGATGTCACCTCACGTTTTAGTGTTTATTTATCAGTAAAATGTATACATTAATACTTATCTCCTTTAACTTATCTCCATATGACTTAGTCTTCTCAAACTCTCAGAGATGCATAAAAACTTGCAAAAAAAAAAAAAAATCCAGTATCACTGCTGTTGTTCCAATATGTTTAAGTTCATATAGGAAAAACAGTTGCCAGACTGGCAGGCTGATGAAAAGGGCACACCAATTCAACTGCCTGAATAGATGGCAAAACAGTGCATGTTTATGCTACCTGTAAAGTAGGCTTAAAAAAAAAAACAAACGTAATTACAGTCCTGAATTGGAAATCTGAGAACACACATCTTAGAAACAGCTCTTGTAGGAGAAACTTTGAAACAGTGATGTGTGGTAGTGAATATTTTGACAAAAGCTCCCATGCATTTCCATGCTTAGCTGGCTTCGTGTTCTGTGTGCTGAGCTGTATCACTGGGAGACTTACTGGAAACAAAAATGCTTTCAACCAAAGAGCAAACACAACAGCTTGTCTTGAATTTCCAGAGATGGAGGCTTGATGATTCTGCGAGTAAAACCTGCATATCAAGTAATCTAGGCAGGTCTAATCCAAGCCGCAGCTCACTTCAGTCATAGAACAAATTTTCACCTGCAAATTAAAAAGAAGAATAAATCAGAAGAATTGCTCTTCTGCTTTTAATTGCGAGGACAATTAAAATAAGTAGAGGTGCTCAGGGAGCTGTTCACAACTCAGTTTTCATCCCTCAAAGCCTTATGAAAAATCTAGCCCCAACAGGACTTCCTAGAAAAATGAAATATTGTTCCTTAAGATAAAATGAACTGTACCACCTAGCATTCAGCATGTAAGGCAAAGGCAGATTTGAGCACAAATCTTTTAAGACAGAGCTACTGTAGCTGTGAAATATGTGGTAATGTGTGTTTGTCATTTGGTGACAGCCAGTTTTGTGCATCAGAAGAACACAACCCCCTGGGAAAAGTCCACTCTGGCAGGGATCATTTAGCTGTAACCACAGGAGGCAAAGCCTGAGAGACTGGGGGAAGGACCACAGGGAAAGTCCAGCTTTCTTTGATGGTAAATTTCTAACAAAGGTCTGCAAGCCCTGAGAGATTTCTTCCCAGCACATCTTCATTTGAGAACTGTGGGGTTAGTCACGGGATTGAATGTCTCTGAAAGAAGCTGCAAATAATTAACAATGGAAATCTTGATATGGAGGTTTGATCAGCTGTCTCTGGGGATGATGACTTTTAGCAATGACAAGAGGAAAAATTCCTTTCTGCAGGTCTCTTGCTAGGCTCATTTGCTCTGTTGGCTTTGTTTACTTCTTCAGTTCTGTAGTTTATGCTTCTGTCAGTGAGGTTACACCAACATAAAACTTGAGTTAGGTGTGAATTGCCCCTCGTGATTCCACAATGCTTTCAACACAGCTGTGGATGCTAAATCTTGCTGTGGATGACTGAGCATTGATTTTGCACAAACATTTATTTTTAATTGATTCAATATATATATGTGTGCATTTCAAAACTATAAGAGAAATAAGAACTGAGTATCCACCAGTTACCACACAGTCTTTGGATCTCTAATAATTAGGATGACAGCTTATGTGGTGCATTTCTTTATTTTACTAGCGTATGTAAATTAATAGCCCCTGCAGATCTGCTTTTACTCTGATGGATGTAAGAAACCATAATGATCTAATAATTCTCCTTCTCCAAAGCAGCCAGGTATGACTGCTGTGGATTCAAATGAAATTGCACAGACAAGACTTGAGAGTTAGTGATGCTGAGCACCCACGACTCCTGCTAAAATCCGTAGAAGCTCAGGGTGCATATCATTTCTGAAAGTAGGCTAGAAATGTATTTGTGACAAGTTTTGTACACACAAGCCACCCTGTGAGCTGCAGCACTAATTAGGCCCTGGTCTCCAGAGGACTGTGTTCCTACTTGCCTGCTCTGCAATAGCTCCCAGTCCTTCCACTGTGGCCCTCTCTCACCTCCATAATCTCGGTTTACCAGCATGCAGTGTTCCTAGAGTCCCTTCAGCCCATGCTTCCTCCTCCTCCTCCATGTATCCTCAGACTTATTTCCTCCTTAATTATTGCTGTTTCTTCCACACCTCCCCTCAGGCACCATGCACCTATCTCTTCACTCCTTTCCACCAAGTGAAAATTCTCTCCTACATCAAGTGAAAATAAGCCTGATTCATTATTCCCCGATGGGCTTGAAGTTGTTTGGCCATGTTGGCTGGCCAGCTGGCAGGCAAAACAGAACAGGTAATTGTTTAATTCACACCGGAACCCTCCCCTTGTTGGGAAGACTAATTTAGCTGTCTTTTCCCTGTGTAGCTGCCAGTTTTCATGAAACCTGGAGGAAAATAATACATCTGAGGCTGATACTTCTGTTAGATTCAGATGAAGTAAGCCAACAATATCAAAAGTTATTTGAGGGCAGGACAGTAGTGCTGTTATGCAAGCCTTATTTCCTTAGGAAGACAGGCTAATAAAACCTGCAGGCAGATATTTGCTGTATTTTTCTTCTCATGACCTTTCTAGTCTGCTTGTATCCCAGTTCCACAACCTCATGGGTACTAGAGGACCAGTGTGTACTCATTCAGTATCCCGTTTACATCAGAGCAGCTGCATACAGCCTTACCCTTACAGGGCATAGATAGCTTCACTTTCAAGCTCCCAGGTTCTTTTCCATGACAGTGGCCGTACCTGATCCAGCCTGGCACTGCTGAGAGACCAAATACTCATATAGTAAAAATGCCCATGATCTTCTTCTTCCTGAACACTGTGAAAACTGCTGTGGATCTAACTCATTAACAATAACATTACCATTTGTTCAGTCTTCTGGTATCATTCCCTGATGGTATATTTGTAGTTCCAAAGGATGCATGGAGCTTGCTGTTTTTCTTCTTAGAAAGCTGTAGTTTTCTTTTATTATAAATAGTTGATCTTTGTTTTCTCCTTGGCTCCTTCCATGGCCTTTTGGAGGTATCCATAGGGATATGACATACAGATGTAAACTGAGCTGTGACTTTTCCTCCTCTTATGGGAACAGTGGATGTGATATGCTGATACTTAGAATTGCCAAAGCAATACATAAGCCTGTGGGAGAAGGCTGGCCAGTTGTAAACATGGATGTGCTTATTTGCCTAGGGCAGCTGTACTACTATGGTTGGCACAGCAGTGCTAGATTTTTTGATGAGTGGTAAAATAAAGTTCATTGGTGGTCCTGTAGCTTTTTCCACAAAAGGAAAGGCTTTTGTCCTACTACTGTAGAACTGTATTCCTTATTAAGCAATTTCTGGAAAATTAATGCAATATGGTATTCACTTCTTGCCTACAGAGATTGGAAGTTTCTTTCAGGCTGATCCAAAACCACTGGAGTCAACTGGGTTTAAACCAGACCTTCCATGGAAAAAGCATGTTGTTTGTGGGACCAGCTATAATTCAGTACAAAAGTCACAGTGATTCCATCAGCATAGTATAAACATGGCACAAGTGTATAACAAGAGGTTTTTAATTACCACAAGCAGTTGTAATCACAGTTTTATGTCAAACTTAAAAATGATCCCACTTATCCCAACTGTAAGGAGTCACTGTTGAACACAAATGTCCTGATCAGCATAAGAGCACTAGGATGTCACTACATCCACCATACATTGTCCTTTGTGGCAAAAAGTGTACAATACAGAAGAAGTGGAGGGACATAACAAAGTGTGGGAAGTTTTGCTACTGGAGCACCACAGCTTTCCAGCATCCTCTGCCTGACCTTCCAGCACTGTTACCCAGAAGGTGAATGGGGAAAGAGCAGAAGCAATTATGGCTACCAGTTAAAGGAGAAGCCATGATTACTTCTATGACTTCTGCCCTCCAGATGAGTTTCAAATTCAAGATGAATGGCTGGGATTTAGTCTGCAGTCTGCATTTCTCTTGGCCCACAGACAGTCAACAGTATTCAGCTAATTAAGTTTTGCCAGCACATGGGTGAGAAGAAAATCACATACCTGGGCAGATCTTCAGCTTGCTTAGATGTAAGGGATCTCATATTCCTCTAAAGGAACTCAGCAAAGCATTCTATCAGACTGGATGGATGGACTTTGCCTTTAATTGAGCTGTGAACTTTTGAAGGGTTCATCTGGAGATGCCATGCACTCTCTTTGTAAAGACAGCTGCTGCTTGGCTCCACGAAGCCCTAACAGTACAGTCCCTCCATTGTGAAGACCACCTCCCCTGGTGGCCCTGGGAGGGGAGAAAATTATGTTCAGAGGTGGTGAGCATTTGTCACACAGGTGTCTGGTCCATAGTTAGGCATCAGAGTGGCAGTCAGTGTCCAGAGATATCTCCCAGGGCCTGTCACCTCTGCCACACTTGCATGGTTTGCCCAGGTCTCTGGTCAGCCTCAGGGTAGCCCATTTCACTGCAGCCAGGCTCAGATGCCTTCAAGGCAGAGCTGGGGCAGCAAGTAAAAACTATTAATATGGAAGGATGCCTCTTTCCAACATAAGTCTGCCTTTTCTTAGTTGCTGAGTTAATGCAACTGCTTCTGTTCTGAGCCAGCAAACATCTCCACTGTTTCTGACCATCCTGTTCAGCCACATTCCACCCAGGTGTGAACAGAAGCCTCTGGCAGACACAGATGAGTGTTTGTGGGGCATGGATGGACCTGAATGGCCCTGTTCCTTACATTTCTGCTTGTGACATTTTCCAGTGTCAAGTCAAATATCCCCTCTTGTCAGACTGCAAATGCTGAAATCTCTTGCTACTGCTGTTACTTTACACATTCAGCAAAGGAGTCTGAACTTTTTATCCAAAATGTGCATTGTCTCAGTGCCCAAAACCTCTGGCTGTGTTATATATGAAAAAGAAACCCAAGAACAAAGGCTAAGCAAGTTGCAGCAAACTCAGCCAGCCAAAAATCTCAAAGGTGAGGGGTACCAGCAGGCAGTTTAAAGCCACGCCAAGAGGTTTGCTTTATTTAATTGCCTAAACTACTGTGGATCTCACAAGTTGGTACAGAACTTGCAAAAGGCTTATGAAAATCTATGTCCATAAAATCTGGTCCCACTTTTTTTTTGTTTTTTGTTTTTTTCATGTTTTTATTTTCATTTATTTTCAATAAAAAGAGATTTATATGCTTCAGTTACTATTTCTGTTGAAAACCTGATAGTGAGGAGCCCATTCACAGAACACTCCTGAAGAGCAAGAATGGTGCAGAAAGCAGTGTGGGCTTAGAGCATCATGTCTTCTGAGCATTAGTGGGTATTAAAAGCATCAGATAAAGGAACCACAAAACATGCAGTAGCTAAGGTAGGTTAATGACCTACAGTTGATTCTGTTACATCCTACTTATGACTTCAGCAGTTTTACAGATTAAAGCAAAATAGTATCATTTTTTACATGTTTTTTCATTGTGTTGTCACTGAATTGTAGAGAAGCTTTCTGCAATTTTGTGAATATTGCTACAGCCCTTTTGCTTTCTCACAGGTGAAAGGGTTAATGGAAGAGAAAGGTATAGGGATTTGCTTCCCAGAGCTTCGTGTGCTAACCAGCACCATGTGGCATTGGTGACTGAGCACAACCAGAAACTCTGGGGAAGGATGATAGCTCATAACTGGGACAGGCCCTGAATTCAGAGCAGCTTTTGAAGTCCTCTAGTATGCAAGAAAATACAAGGCAGTTTTGCACTCTGCATATATTTTTATGAACGATTGCCATAGTTTCACCTGGGATGGAATTGTTTTGTTAGATTTGCCTGACATGATGTTATGCTTTGGTTCTAGCAGAAAAACAAAGTTGACAACACACTGATGTTTACAGTTGCTGCTGAGCAGTGTTGTACAGAGCCAAGGGCCCAAGGAGCTGGGAAGGAACAGGGCTGGGACAAGTGACATACACTGCTCAAAGGGATATTCCATACCATATGACAGCATGCAGATAAAGATTTGAAGGGGGTAGAGTGCACCCTGCACTGTTCCACTGCTCAGGGGCAAGCTGGGCATGGGTCATGGGATGGTGAACAGTTCCCTGTGCATCACTCGTTACGTAAATTCATACATGTATATATTTATATATAATTACAATATTATCATTTTTCTTTTCTCTGTCTTAGTAAATGGTTTTATCTCAACTCATGATTTCTATTTTCTTTTTCCAGTTCTCTCCCCTATCCCACTGGGAAGGGGGATAGTGAGCAATTGGCTGTGTGATGCTCAGCACCTGTTCAGTTAAACCACAACAATAATGCAGGTGGTGCTTTGTCATATTACTGTTTTTCTTTTCTTTTGCCCACCTACTCCCTCAGCATGCCTGCAATTAGCTGGAATGTCCTGCACTGAAGAGATTATCTGGGGGCCTTTGAAGTAGCAGAAATAGATTCCTTTTCCTCTGCCCCTGAAAGACTGACAATGTTTTTTGTGCAGTGGGACAGAGGCTCTCCAAACACGAATTTCAGCATTGCTGCATGCAGGACCACAGTCCAAAATCTTTTTTTTTCTCAGATTTTTCATGTTGCAACTGCTTTGATACATGATTCCTGACTAAATGCTGTGGGGTTAGGCCTTTGGGCTTGGAAAATTTGATAAAAATCTTATAGTTCTCTTGCCTTGAGATCATATACTTATTCTTTAATGTGCACCATAATAGGACAAAAGCATCCTTCCCATTAGCACAAATACAGTCCAAGTGTACCAATGCTATAAAGATCGAGTGGGGAGAATGCTGGCTTTGCAAAAGTCTTTAGTGGAGATTTAATCACCAAATGCACTGAAACACCAGCTGAGCAAAATAACAATCAAATGGATGCAGACAGGGAAAAGAAAAAAATTAGCAGCCCATTTAACTAATAGCAACACAAACAATAAATTCTGCGTGGGACTGGAGAGCTTTCATTGTATGATACAAAAATGTATCTTATTCTTTCTGCTTGTACTGGGTGCTTGGTAAGACAAGTTGTCTGTCCCTTCCCCTCTCCTTTGCACAGAATGGACCATTTTTATCTCAATTCTACTAATTCACTTTGTTTCTGGAAGAAGAGACAGCTCTGTCAGTTGTAATGTCTCTTCAATACCCTAGAACAGGCAGAGAGCCTGGAAAATATACATTATGCAATGAGTTAACCATTTATAATATTTAGAAAGTTACTTCCCTTCCCAGTTCTATAAACAAATAAGAAAAGCTGCTAAGTCAGAAAGAAATCAGACCCTACTACTGAAAACAGCAATGAAAAAATGCTTGTAGTAAACTTCAACTCTCAGCTGCTATAAACATCAGTGTGTAGAGACTGAGTCTTTTGTATGGCAAAAAAGAAAGTTTTATATTTCTTAACCTTTCAGCTCAAGAATACAAAGAATGCTGCTCTTGTAGCAACCCTGAAAATTCATCCTCCAATGTGACTTTTAAATACAGCTATGTGAAATGCTAGGCTTCTAGTTTGTGGAAGTTCATACGCATTTTTCTTTATGCTTAAGAGTTTAAAATAAATCCCCAAATCTCATGGATAAGAATTGGTAAAGCATCTACTCTCCAACTAGTTCTAGCATTAGATTTATGTGGCAATACAAGTATTGTATGGCATCAAAGTGAAAATAAACTGGTGTCAGATACACCCTAAACCTGCTTTGCTTCAAGGAAAACCCAGAGCAGACTGAAGCCTTCTGTCAGCCCTGGAGAGCACTTGGCTGGTGGACAGCAGAGCCCAGCCTCCTCCTCCTTCTGTCTCCCAGCCAAAGCATCAGGATTGGATGCAGATGCACCCCAGCAAGTTCCAAGTGCCTGCACTAGTTTAAGAGTCAGCAAGAGAAAATTAAAAGTCAGCACAACACAGAACCTGAAGTAAGGTTGCTCTTTAATTCCTGGGGCTGTTCGGATGGCCGGGATGCAGAGAGAGAGGAGGGAGCGAAGCCAAACTGTGCTTGTTGAGCTGCTCCGTGCAATGGCAGGGAGGCTCATTCACGAGTTTTTCAGCAAATTCCAGTTTTGTAATACTAGGAAATTTACATATAATCAAACACTGGACCAAATTCGGATCTCAGCACATCTCTGGAGTAAATTGTTAAGCCAGTAGAGCTACTGCTGCTTAATGTCAGGTTCAATCTGGTCTGATATAATTTAGCTAAATTTGCTGAAATGATAGCAAAATATGTAAATGAGGTATGACTTTATTCTCCTAACTCTCCTTTTCTAGAGTTTGCAATTTCCCTTTTGGCTCCCATTCCCCACTTAATTATGCCAGGCTCCAAAATCCATTCTCAATTGCAAGCCAAGATTTTGAGTAATTGCAACAAATGGAGGATTTCTAGTTTCGACACACGCATTAGCTAATTTCCTTGGGTTCTGATGCTAACTATCAAATTCCACCATCCCCCTGTCTCTGGGCTGCTTTTCTGTTGTTGGGTTTTTTTTGTTTGTTTGTTTTTTTTTTTTCCCTCCATTTTGTTTTCTTTTTTAACTTGTTTTCCAATTGCGAAGCAGACATCTGGCAGCTCTCTGGTGGCAATAGCTGATACACACTCTGCTCATTGCGCCTTACCCATTTCTCTGTGGGAGGTAGGAAAAGAGGCAAAAGAATCCACGGTTTCAGATTCAAGCCTTTATTCTTATCCTGTGCAATTCCATAAGGGGATGATTTCCTCCTCCTCCCAGCCTCAGGCTTGTGCTTTCTATTATCGCCAAAAGACCCAACTAGCAGGAAAGGCTTCCCTTGCCTTTAAAATCAGGGAAATTATTTCTGGCTTCTCCTCTTGCACGTACCATTGTTTGACTTCTCCTCCCACGTTTTGAATGTGCTCCTCCTTCCCTTACACCCCCAGAAGCAAGGGGCATCCATGCTGGTGTGGGGACACTTGGTTCAGTTCTGCCACCTGGCTTGCTGCTGTGGGGAGCACCTGCCAGGCTGCTTTTCTGTGGGAAGAGTCCTCAAGGAGAACACTGGGATGCAGGAAGGCGAGGAGAGAAGGGAGTCCGTGTGTGACTTTATCTGCCATGATTTGTCCTGTTTGTCCCTTGAGTTCTAGAAGTAGAACACAACAGAGCTGTCTGTGACCTCGAGCTCTAAGCTTAATATTTAATTATGATTTGGATCACTGTCATGTTGATTAAGACTGAGTAAATATATACTACACATAAATGATTTTACTCTAAATCAACAACTGCATTTTCCCTAGTAATGATCATCATTAGTCTGGGATGTTTCTCATGCCTACAGTGTCTTAATAGATAGAAATTATTTTTGTTTTAAAATAACCCCCACATGCCCCAGTGTAATTTTGAATATTAATTCATTCCTATTCCCATATCCATGACAATCTTGCTTGAAGTTGTTTGGGCTTATATGAGAATGATCACGTTTTGTTCTTATGCAAACTACAGTCTTCTTTTGGAAGTGATGCGTTTCAGCTTTCACACCAGTGATGACACGAATTAATTGTCAAGATATTTCACATGGTCAGTAGAGGGGCCTAACTTCATATGACACTTTCTTTGTTCTCTATCACAGAATACACACCTGGTAGCCTCAAAATGATTTCGATAGCTGGCTCCAACTGTGCAGGCTTGCACACAGCATTAGTAGACATCTCTATCATTTTTTCTTCCTACCACATTTACCCTACTGTCTTTGCTCCAACTCACTTACGTTGCAAGAAATTGACCTTTAAAAAATAAAATCAAAGCGCTGACTTACGATATTAAGCAGAATTATGTCTGTGTAAGAGTAACAACTCTGCAGTACCAGCCTCAGATAACATCTTCAAGTAATTTTCTGAATAATACTGATCATTCAGTCTTAAAACTGCATTTCTCAAATTCTAAACAAGCCATCACCATGTTTGGAGTTATCACATGAATATGTATTATAATGCTTTAGTACCTAGGAATGTCTGAATGTATAAAAATAAAAAAGAGCATTGAAGAAAAGTTAAAGCATTTAAAAATAGGCTCAATTGAAAACTCAGGCTAGAAATTTCTGCACCGAATGCTGAGAATGCACAATAGCAGTGAGCCCAGCATGTTAAAGATGCACCATTACTTTTTACTTCATATCAGTTTGAGGCTGTCAGCAGCTCTTAATGTGCCTTATTAAAGGATTCTGATAGAATATGTAGAACAGCCTTGTTGAGTAGGAAAAAAAAAAGAGTAAAATAAAACCGCAAAACTTGCAGTCCCCAATTTTGGCTTCACTGCAAGTGATAGTAGTAATCTGCAATTTTTCTTTCAAGCTTGATCACAGGGTGGGAGAGTAAGAGCTAGAGAAGAAGACTTTAAGAAGAAAATTGAGCATGAATCAGAGGGAGACAGAATAGGACTGATTTTGTGGGTTGTTTTTTTTTTCTTTTTTGTTTTTTTTTTCTGAGAACGTTTGTTTATGGTTGTTTGCAAGTGTCTAACACAGCCCTTGTGCTAACCAGAGGGACACCCGTGCTCTGCAGCAGAAGAATTGGTCTTGTATCAGTGCAAGGGCAGGATACCTCCACCACAGTGATTTATTTATCTAAACTACTAAGACACTAGGGCCATTCTAACTATAAGAGACAATTAATGTTTCAACTGCTGCTATATTTTCCTGTTTTGAATCACTATATGTGGGGTCCTCCTAAATGTGTTGCATGTGTGCAGACTATCCCTTATGTCTACAAAATGTAAATGTTTGTGTGATAGGTTACTCCCAGGACACAGATAGAGTTTAACCAAAGCCACCATCACAGACTGATGGCAACGATCTGATCACATATTCATTATTTGTAAGCTCTGTATTGCTTTACCTTTTGGTTTCACATTATGCTGCCTAGACTCTGACCTGTGTAAACTGCTACCACCAGAGTCTTAAATCAGCATAAGGAGTTTCAGCATGTCACACTAATCTTGAAGAAATAGCTGTGGCTCATTTACACAGTTTGAATTTATTTCAGTATTTCTTTGATGACTTACCCAGCTGGGAACTAACTGGGGCATATGTCAGGCTAGGCACTGCAGGAGATCTCTGGGCACAGGACACTTACCAAAAGCATGGCTTAGCATTATAGCATGCTCATGCTCTAACCACTGTGCATCCCACAACTGGTCTTTACTGTTGAGCACAGGCCCCCAGCACAAAGAGAGACGTGGAGCAGGTCCAAACGTGGGCCATGAAGACGTTAAGTGCTGGAGCACCCTTCCTACGAAGAAAGAGAGGGCGCTGGGTTTGTTCAGCTTTGCTCATTCTTTACTCACTCTCTACTCAAGGGGTGGTGATGTGCTGGCACAGGCTGCACAGAAAAGCTGTGGGTGATCCTTCCCTGGAGGTATTTAAGGCCAGACTGGTTATCAGCACTTTGTGGCAAAGCGGTTGAAACTCGGTGGGCTTTAAGGTCCCCTTCTACCCAAGGCATTCTGTGACAGTCAGGAGGAAAAACTCAGTAAACTCAGTTTAAAAGCAATTTAGATACTAGCTGCTTTCCTTCACCATTTTTCAAGTGGATCAGCTGGGTGCCATGTCTCTGAAAAGTGATCAAGTTTATGCTACAGATTCAGTCCGTCCAATTTCTTTCATGTTTATAAGTAAGTCATAGTTTCAGTAGCAGTTAAATAAGAGAGAAAGAGTGATTAAAATGCGGAGATTTAAGTTCTTATAATTTACCTCACACCCTATGACTGATGAAATGCTTGTGCATGACTGGGTACCGTGGCTCTGCTGATATGCTGCAACTTGCTGAGCTGCAGTAACCTCAGTGTCTGTCTGAGCCCTCAGGCTCTGTCTACACACAAAAGTTTTTGCGTTTAACTCTACCTTATTGATACAATAATACATTTAACCATATTAAAGTGCAACACTGCCCTCAAAGACAGATGCGGTGTAAAAGTATGTAAAACCGTGGAATTTAGTCTTGTAGGGGACTTGGAGTAAGTTATGCCAATGTGAAGTACTTTTATACCTAATTATAATCTTAGCTGTAGGACGAAATGCCAACAGATCACCTCTCTGTGTCTGTAACACTGCAAACATTGTGTGGAAACCTTAGGTGAAATAATGCTGTACTTTCACCATTGTCAAAATTACAACAGAATGCATACTTTAAATCTTTACAGCTCTGATATGTGCACCATTCAGCGGGGGAAGAACTATTACACTCAAATTTTGTACAGGAAAATATTTGGGGTGGGAGGAGAGTACACAAATTGAAGAACATGGGGAGAGTCTTGGATGAGAAAGGTTAAAGTTTTTTGTTCAAGCAAGAAAAGGGGTATTAAAAATTCAGAGGCTGGTCCAAGGGCCACATTGAATTGTTAAGATTCCTACATTACATATTCATTTGGTCATTCATGACAACTAGGTGACTTCAGGAAAGTGGAATTTAAGATACTAACAGGACAGTCAGCAAACAAGTTTTGCCTGTAATTCTTGCAAGAGACAGATTTGAAACTTGGGATCCATCTGTAAAGTACTCACTTTTTACAGAGGAGGAAGAAAGCATGAATCTCACAGATATATTGGATAGACTGAACTAAGAGCTACCACAGATACGCTGCATATATGCAGAAAATTCTGTCAGAAAATTTTGATGGAGGTTCAGCATGTCTCCTGGAATGGATAATAGATTACAGCCCACTTCTTTTCACTTGATTCGGAAATATTGCCAATAGCTGTCATAACCTCCTCTGCTTGGCAAAATGAATGGATGAAAGGAATAGAGTGCACTACTTTTTCTCTTCTGAGGGAAGTGAGGTGAGGTGAGGGCTGATCTTCATTCCAGAAATGGTTCCTGATGGGAATGGGTCATTACTGTCCAGTGTAAACGGACAGCTACTGCCATCCCTCATCTGTAGTGCATGACTGCATCTTCCACTTTTAATATTAACGTACCAGAAACAGTGGAGTGTGGCCCGACACAATTAGCTCTGTGAAGAAGTATCTTCTGCCACCATCTTTTGGTATCTTTTACTTTCTTTTTTTTTAAGCATTTGTTGTTTTTTTTTAATGCAGCTGAATGCATTTAAAGCAGCATGGCATTGTCAAGACACATTTTAGGAAAGCATCCCTTGATAGTGGGTGCACAAATGCTCTGTGCTTATTGTGGGTCTGTACACACTAATTGGATGATTTGAGTGCAGAGTATCCAGAAAGAGGTAGAAACCCTAGAAACAGTTTATTTGCTGGATGTTTCACAAAGATGAAAGCAGCTACAGCAGAAACCGGAATCTGACTGTTTCCCCACTTCAGACCTTTTATTACTTTGACAAATACTGGGAACGGTGTTAAGTTACTAGGCTTTACATCATACACTAATGTACATCACAACTCATCAATTAAGAAGAAACAAGTATTTAAAATTTTATCTGCAGAGTTTTAAGCTTCTCCAATTCCAGTGTACTTTATTTGTATCAAGGGCAATTTATTAACTAGATATAGCTTCTAAATCTCTGCTTAGCCCAAGGAAGGTAGCCTGGCATTTACTCTTCCCTGTATCATGGGACACTGTCTAGAGTCACAGCTATTCAGGATACAGAGCCATCCTTCAGCTAGTGAGGATGGCTTTCGAGCCACCTCTAGTTAACTTTCACTGACTTTACTATGCCCCTTTCTAGCCTCCAGTATTTCCCTTGTAAGAAATGCTGCAGAGAAGGATGTGCAAGTAATAGCTATGATGGACATCATTCTTGCACCATCTAAGTGGCAAAGAAGAGAAGGCGATCTGAGGTTTCGTAAAACTGAGAACAACTTCCCTCCAAGCTGTCCCAGCACACAATGAATATGAGGTCCCAAGCAGCCCAAGTGTTACCCTCACTTACAACACAGAACTTAAGGATCATTAACTCCACCATTTCATGGTGCACGCCTGGTCACTGACACTGACATCCTCATCTCCTTTCCTCGTCCTTCCGTTACAACTCCCTAGTCACAAGAGCCATCCCACAGTTTTTCTGTGATGTTCTGCAGAAGTGTGCACAGCTCTTAACTCATCTCTTAACTCCTCTTGATTGTGGAGTCATTTAAGTCAGGTCTCTGATGAGACAGTTTTACAGGCTGGAGTGGCTGGGTCTCCCTTACGTTGCTTCTAGGGTGCTCTCCTACTGACCTCTGATCTTTTATCTGACTCTGGGTATCTATTGCTGCTGCTGGCATGTAAACAGTAAGAGTCCAGTGGATCCCCTGACCCAACAGCACTACTTTAAAGTTTACTTTAAAGCTCTCTTCTTCAATGTTAGTTGTGCCAGCAGTGTTAATTGAGCTAACAATGTTAATTCTAGCTAACTTAAAAAAGAGCCACCTCCAGAGATATGAATAGCCTACAGACTCTAAAGGTGCAGTTTAATCTTACACATTTGGCATAAAGAATCCCTTTGGAGGAATGGACACACACGATGTATTTAGGTCACTCTGAAAGTAATGCCTCCTGTTTCTTTCCACGGAAATGACAACAGAAACAATGAGCACAAGACTATTTAATAGAGCACATTCTCAGCTACAAAATACTATTTTTCAATATAGTCATCATCACTAGCTATGCATTTTAGATTGTGATAAACAAGAGCCTTCATGCCATGCTCTGAAACTTCTGCACCAGCGGAGGTGATCCACTATTACTGCCATCACTGCTGAAACACAGCACCCACCACCTAACATTCACTGTTTGGCCTCCATAAATATTGGGCAAGTGTCAATGAATGTCAATGGGTGCCAATTTTTTTTTCCATATGGAGGAATTCAATCCCACACCTTTGCTTCATATTCATTTTAATGTCAGATGTCATTCTGTCAGACTGCCCCTCTGCTGCCATCTGTCACACAGCAACAAATTGGAACAGAATACTGTCTGGAAGGTTTAGCCTATGCTGCCGTTCCTCCAACATCTGCATTTGATATTGTGAGCATTACTTTCAGAGCAGTCCTTGTATTACACAAGATGACTAATACCTACTAGTAATCTTCTTTCTTTTCTCATTTTTCTTTTTTTTTAGTTCAAATTACAAGGTCTACTTGGAAGCAGAGGTGAGTTACCGAATTCCTTGGTATAGAAAACATGGCACCCACTGGCATTCATCAATGTTTGCTGAATGTTTGTGGAGATCAAACAGTGGATGTGAGCAGAGCGAGGTGGTGCATTTCAGCAGCACCAACAGTGATTGTGGCCACCTCTGCTGGTGCAGATTTTCATGAACATGCTATGCAGACTCTTGTTTATCCTTGGTAAAAATGCAACACTGGTGATGGTGACAGTGGGTCACCTTTCTTGGTGCAGATTTGGAGGAGCACAGTATGCATGCTCTTGTTCATTGCTGGAGAAAATGCAAAACTAATGGTAATGACTATGAAAAATAGTATTCTGTAGCTAAAAATGTGTTTTATCAAACAGTGTTATTGTGCTCTTTGTATGTGTTGTAGTTTCCACGGAATTAAATTGGAGGCATTACTTTCAGAGCAACCTACATAGAAAGGATAACAGAAGCTACAAAAATAATTAGTAATAGTAGATAAAAAATAACTTCTCCATGAATTTACAGTTTAAAAAAAACCAAACAAACAAACATGGAGCAGGCAATCACTTGTTGTTGTATTTGTTAGTACTTCCTGGCCAGGCATTGAAAAACAGTTGGCAACAAATAGGAAGAAAACCAAAGCAGCCAACATATGCAAGCCTAAGACAATGAAACTAATGCAGCTTTGAGTTCATTTTAGGTTTGCATATTTAATAAGTAAAGTGTTCCTTTCAGCACAGGTATTCTTTCTTCATCTTGCACATTTTTTTCCTCTGCAAAACAAGCATCTGACAAATCCTTGTTGACTCAATCTTACAAAAATCTTAATAGATTTGAAGAGAAAATTTTAGATTCCATAGAATATCCACAGTACTAAATTAGAACTGCAGTATTTGGGCTGTTAGAGGTTGTTTTTCACATGCTTAGAAGGCTTTAGTTATTTACCTTGCAGTACCTTGCTCAGTTTTATTTTGAACCTGTGTGAAATGTATGAAATGTTAATTTCTTCCATTGAATTATCTGTTGTGTATTTGAGTTCCACCTTCTCTGATTGTCCTGTTTTGCCCTTCTCTAAACATTTTCTAGATCTAAAACAACCTCAGGAGATACAGGAGACACCAAAAATTTATATAGTGATAAGATGCTATTAAGACACTGATTTTTTTCCACTATTTCTTTCCTAAAAAATTTCAAAAAGCCTTTTTTTGACCACTAAGCTGACAATGTCAAAAACCTGCCTGTTATAAATTTGGGAATCTTATTCCTGAATCATTAGAGTCAGCTCACAGAGCATCATTTATACAAGAAATCACGAGGAGAGAAATAGCAAGATCTTGTGTGCATCATTTTGTATTTACCTCATTAAATTTTATCTGCCACTTTAACACCTGAGTATAAAGTCTCATGCAGTTCTGCACAGGTAGCTCCATCATTATTACCCTGAGTATCTTGGGTTTGTCAGCAAACCCTGTCACCTCTCTATTCATACCATCAAATCAAAATAAAGCTTTCTTGGCCTACGCTGTTCAGTCGTCATGCACGTATGCACACTAATGCAGTAAAGGGAAAGAAGCTACAGAGATATCGTAGCTATGGAGGAGAACAGCAAAGCAGCCACAGGTTTGAATTCTTTGCTCATGCCTGGATTTGAATCTAGATTGCAGGCTGTTGATGAGCAAAAAATGAGGCAGAATCAATCTTCTAGAAAAAGTCATCTCTAAAGCATAACCCTGTACAGAAAGCAAAACTCCTGCAAAGCAAGCCAGTTGATTATGTTTTAAGTCAGTGTGGAATTTAATCCAGTTTAACGGAGACACATTCAATTCAGAATTTCCCCAGCAGACTAAGGGCAAAGGTGCAGAGATAGATCACAAGGCAACCTTTTCATTATTGCTCCATAGCACAACTACTACAGAATATCACAGGTATTGCTACCATGCACACCTGTCCAGGGTGCACGAGAAATGTGAGAACTTGACACACTGCATTGTTACTAGAAATAAAAAATTGACCTACAGCAGTCTTCCAGCAGGCTTTGCTGTGACAAGCGTCAGGTACATTCTCCCAGTTCCCAGTCCATTTATTTGCATATTAATTTATTAAGAGATGTATTTATCAATGTCAAGCCCAACCTCTAGCAAACTTGAGGTAGCTCATGATCCCTGTGTCGTGGGTCAATACATTCTGACTCCAGCAGACAGATGGAAACCAGAAGAATCCATATCAGACAAACACGACTGCCATTTCCTGCTAACTCCTTGAGCTTCCCAAGGCCAGAACAAGTGGACAGAAATAGATAAATGGCATAGATGCCAAACGAGCTAAACAATTCCCGAGCTAAACAGAAGGAAATTTAATTCAGAAATAGCACTTTGGAATCGGTAAGGTGGCAGACAACCTGGAACGAACAGAGCATGTAGATAGCTCTGGATGGACATGAGCAGGAGTAGCTGTGGTCCCTATCAATCCCTTTGCACTACAGCTGCACCACACTGAAGGGTGGGAGTACAAGAACACAGGGCTGGGGCCTCCAGGGCAGCCTGAACTCTTGAGGAACTGATCTAGGACAATGCTGGTTTCTGCACAGTGACACAACCATTTGCTGTCTCCCTGCAGTCCTTATACACTCTGCACTGCCTCTGCATGCCTGCTGATTCTGTCCTCGTGTTTTTGGATCGCACCTGAGATTTGGCCTGCCAAAGGCATTTGAAAGATTAATCTGGCTGTCAGCCATGGAAATATCCACGTATTAATTACTTCTCCCCTTTTCTCCATCCTCACCGTGGTTTTTGCACGGAAATAACAACATAACTGATGAGGAAGATTAATAAGAAAGAGATTAGTAAAACACTTTTCTTCTTTTAATTCTTTGAATTTCCATGTTAATGCAGAGGCACTCTGTAATTCAGTGAACAGCCAGTGACTCTGGGACAATGTGTGCAACGATAATGTGTGTCCAGTGAAAAACACAAAGCCATTTCCTGAGGCCACCACACTCTGCTGCTGTCTGGCTGTTTCTGAGTCAACAGCACACTTGTGCATGTTGCATCAAGTGCAGTTTATATCAGCCAAGCTATGTTGGTAGAGTTGGGAGTTAACCAAGATATATATGCTCGTCAAAACCTATTCCTAAAATGCCAGAGCTTTTATTAACCCGTTCTGAATTTTCTGCCGGAAAGCTGCAGGTTGTCAGGAGATGCTCAGTGGTGTAAAATCTGAGGGAGCTCAGGGATGGCTAACAGTGGGAGGTGATTTTATGAAATGCCTGAGAGGAATGCTGCCCTGTCTGTTCCCTCCTATAGTATGCCCTTTGTTGATGAAGGCTGTCTTCCTTTTGTTGGTGTTCATTGTGGAGAGAAATGCACTAGTTATTTAGTGGTGAAAATGAGATGGCAGTAACAAGCAATGGAAGACAGTGTTGTTTTTCATTTTGCACTGATGCCCCTCTACAGAGGCATCCATTTCTCACATTAATCTTCTGAAAGCCTTTATTGTCCTGGCTTCCTGTTACAAATCAAGCTGGTGATGGCAGCCCCATGAAATCCCATTAGCATACTGAGAGCAGTGTATTACAGTACCAGGCAGTAGAGTAAATGCAGAACAATGAGTATAATAGGGAATGTATTACCCCAAAATTAAACAGCAGCTCTGTTACTGCATAGCAGTTCTACAAAGGTGTCTCCTCCTCTTCTTGGAGACAAACAAACAGCATTTTAGGGGCTCAGCTTCACTGCCAAGTGAAGTCTGCCTCCTACAATCTAAGAAAAACAGAGACACCAAAGCATTTCCAAGCGCCGCTGTCGTCTGTCTCCTTGTTCATGGATCCAAATCTTTTTGAAAGACTGATTTCGGGTATAAAAATACATCTATTTTTGATCTATGTGTGTAACAGTACCTTGCAAACTCCTGAACTTATTTTAGAGACTTACTCTTTGTTTCACTGGCATCAGTGGCAGCACGTGATGAAAGCATCCAGAAGACAGTTGAGTTTGACATTGTTTCCTGCAAAGAGAAGTTGACAATTTGTAGCTGTGCAAGCAACAGCCTATTGTGAATGAGCAGGATCATCAACATATGGTAATACATCCCTAAAAATGGACAGTTCTCAGGGCAGACCCTGCGTGCTCTCTCTCTAGGAGGTCTTAATGGCCAGGAAGTAAAGACGCACACAATAGGCAAATGCAAGCCAGCTTGAGCAACTCAGATAAGGAGCAATCCTTAAAAGGAATTAGCACTTACCTTTGCCTTAGTAAGGAGTTACAAATGCCTCTTCAAAAATGTGGATTCCCATCATCTGTCAAATATGGGTGTGTTCAGAGCTGGGAAAGCAGTTGTGCTTTCTCAAAATGAAAAGGATAATAAATTTGAAAGGCTTTCCTTTTTGAAGTAAAGCTGTCAATCATTTTAAAAGCAAATCAGACTAGATATTGGCATGTTGCTTCTGATGACAGATCACTTTCTGACTTTAATTCTAAAAATGGAAACAGTAAGTCTGTAATTTCGCTTCACATGCAAGATGTCAGGTTTCTGTGTTAGTAACTTAAGATGATTTAATGACATATATCTGCCTGTAGTAGTTCATTTCTCAGTGAGGCATGCTGGTCTGAGGGGTCTCATAGACCAAAGGGTCTTCGGGGAACATTGAGTTCTGTCTTTGCAGATAAGCTTGCAAATTGGAATGAAGTCTGAAATGAGAGCATCTCTCCAAATACTTGTATTAGGACAAGCATTTACAAGTTCTTCAGCAGAATGTAGTTGAAATGAACTATTAACTGACTAATGGGAATTAACATTAGGTAATATTCTTTGGTATAATACCCTGTTATACTAGCTGGAAAATTAAAATAATAAAAAAGAAAAAAATAGCTGAACATATAAGAAAAAAATACAATACTGTGAATTCCACACATCCCATCTTTCCTGCTTTAAGATAAGAAAATCAAAAAAGGTATTCATGAGTTAGTTTAACGCTGGGGATGGGCAAGGGGCACAAAATCCGGCCATACTGTGATGTTAAAATAAATGTTCCACTGAGGCATTCAGACTGAGGTTAGTTTGCATGTGAGGAATGTGAGAACTTACACAAAGACAGGCATCTAGTTTGTGCTAGTTTCATACAAGTTTTCAGGAGGCTCCATCTTGTCCCAGAGGAATCATGGTTGTACATATAATAGGCATCTCAAATGGTGCATGTGAACCTTGCTATAAGAGTAGGAAGGGACTTGCTTGGATTTCTTATCTTAACATATCAAAGAAAATGACCACATGGATTTTAGATAGGAACACAGAACCTGTTTTGGACATCAAGTACAGAAAATCATGCAAGAGATATTTACATTCACATGATCTGAACCTCATCTGCCCCCATATCACATGTCAAAGAAAAAATTCCAGCACTTTAAAACAAATGAAATGCCTTTAGCACCACAGATAACAAATGTTTACTAAAGGAATTACGCTAACCATATCATTGCTAAAGGGCAATCACCAGCACAGCTATAGGTAGATTTTTAGATTACCATTAGCAACTACTCGTTTTTCTCTCATGCATGCCCTACCTCTTGTGAAGAGCTATGAAACAGAATGATAGCTCTTCCTGTTTACCTACCTTCTTCAAACCAACCCTCTTAGAAGATTCCCCTTAGATAACCTTTAAGTAGCTTCTGAATCATCCCAGGAAGTGATTATTTATTGCTAGCTACTGTGTGAAATTATTCAGCTGTCAACAATTTGGAAGTTCCCCTTTGTCACAGTGTGCTCATGCTTTCTAGGACATTAGGTATAGTCACTGTGAGATGTGTTCTCCAAACATCACAAGTTAATCTGGAAATATTCACACAAATCTCAGAGTTGTAATGGGCAGCACACAAAGCTGCTGGGAGTTGCATTGTAGTTTAACCTGACCTGTGAGGCTGAGCATTCCTCAATGCCCACATTAGTCCTTATAACATTTTAAAAATATGCATGCAATATAAAAGCAAAATTTACCAATATGAAACACAGCTTCCAGTGTGGGAAAACCATTAACTAATATTTTAATAATGCACATCTATTTCTAAACTTCTTCAAGAAGACCTTTTTACAATAGTAATCCATTCTGTAATACATGATCATGTAGTAATAATGTAGTAATGGTCAATGGAGTTAAATCCAGTTGGCAGCCAGCCATGACCAGTGTCCCCTGGGGCTTGGTACTGGGGTTGCTTCTATTGGCATCTTTATTAATGATGAGGGGATTGAGTGCACCCTCAGTAAGTTTGCAGATGACACCAAGTTGGGAGGGGGTGTTGATCTGCTTGAGGGGAGAAGAACACTACAGAAGGACCTGGCTAGATTGGATTGATGGGCCAAGGTCCTGCATTTTGGTCACAACAACCCCAGGCACCCCTACAGGCTCGGGGAGGAGTGGCTGGAAAGCTTCCTGATGGAAAGGGAGCTTGGTGTGCTGATGGACAGTGGGCTGAATGTGAGCCAGCAGTGAGCCCAGGTGGCCAAGAAGGCCAATGGCATCCTGGCTTGTGTCAGGAATGGAGCGGTGAGCAGGACTGGGGAACTCATCCTGCCCTGCACTCGGCACTGGTGAGGCCTCACCTCGAGCGCTGTGTTCAGTTTTGGGCACCTCAGTACAGGAAGGACATGGAGGTGCTGGAGCAGGTCCAAAGAAGGGCCACAAGACTTTTGAAGGACTGGGAGAATGAGCCCTACAACGAGAGACTGAAGGAACTGGAGCTGTTTAGTCTAGGGAAAAGGAAGCTGAGGGGAGACCTCATTGCTCTCTGAAAAGTGCTTACAGCAGAGAGGGGTTGGTCTCTTCTCACTGGTGACAGGTGACAGGATGAGGGGAAAATGCCTCAAGTTGTACCAGGGTAACTTTAGGTTGGGTATCAAGAAACACTTCTTTACAGAAAGGGTTATTAAGCACTGGAATAGGCTCCCCAGGGAGGTGGTTGAGTCACCATCCCTTGATGTGTTTAAAAACTTTTTGGATGTGGTGCTCAGGGACATGATTTAGTGGAGGGTTGTTAGAGTTAGGGTAGTATAATTAGGTTGTGGTTGGACTCGATGATCTTTAAGGTCTTTTCCAACCTGAGCAATTCTATGGTTCTATGATTCTATACCTTCTTCTGGTGTTAACAGCAAACCAAATGAAAATTATCCCAGCGATTTGTTCGAGAATAGCTTGCTTTGAGCATGAGCATAATACATTTTATGACAGGTTTGGCTTCTTTTATAGCTAGGCTAGAGGAGATCTCCAACACTTAAGGTATTATTGCCCAGAAAACAGATGTGATGCACTGAAGCGTCACTTGTTAAATGTTCCCAGTAGTCTTCCTTCTGCTTCAGATCTAATAACAGTATGAAATTATCTATTCTTCTTTAAAATAAATTAAAAAATAGTCTGCAAGCAGCACTACTGGCTGCAGTCACTGAGGAAATTCTGTGTATTTGCCTAAGTGCCTCCTACTATCCTGTCTGGATTAGGATTCTGCTGTGTAAAGCCATATTTGTAAGAAATGATTCCTATTCCACATACCCTAAGCCAAAATCTAGAAAAGCATTTAGGGATCTAAGGCAGGCTTTAGCTGCAAAAATACAAATTGCAATCATCAGAAATGTCATTCAGCTGTTGCCTAAGTCTGGAAAGCACTCAGGACTTGAGCACTGCACTGACACAAACTTCAGCTTATTGTCTTTTCCAAACTGACTGGGAAATCCAGACAGTATCATGCAGCAGTTTCGTCCATGTCCAAGCCCTTCTGAGTTCAGCAGCATAGATTTGTGGTCTGCCTTGTGGCTCAACACAATGTATTGTGAGGGCCCATAGTCCAAACAGTCTTGCATAAGGCTTAACCATTGTATTTGACAGCTGTTGCTACATGCAGAAGATCCATTTTGGTTTCCTTTGCTGCCTGAGAAGATCACAAACTATCTGTCTGCTCGGGTCTCCCCTCCTCTCCTTTTATCTGCCATAAGAGAGAGTAGTCTTTAACATCAATTTTCCATGTTGCTATTCCACTTAATGCTTAAATATGTCAAAGTAAAGTAGGAACAGCAAGAATGTCCATCTGTCATACTAAGACTCTAATCTCTGCTTCACTGACATCAGATATTTTATCAGATAATCATTAGATGAGCATTAATACAAAATACAGCTAAGTAGAGTATGGCCCATTCAGTAAGTTTGTTGACAAAAGTCCCTAGGGTGGCAAAGGAGTACAGGAAAGATAGACATTCTTCAAAAATGAAATTTGGATGGAAGGGACAGGAGCAGGCCAAAATATAAGTCAGCAGGAAGAAGAGTCAGAAAGTAAGAAAGAAGAAAATATTTATGAGCTTTGGAAGAAGTAACAGGTAACTCTGTAGGATTACAGAGACCTTTCGAGGTTATTCAGGGAGAAAATTAGAAGGGCCAAAGCTCAGCTGTAAGTTAACTTGGCTATTGCAACGAAAGGCAATAAAAATGTTTTTATATTGAATGAACAACAAAAGGAAGACCAAGGAGAATCTCCATCCTTTATTGAATGCAGGAGAAAATGGTATGACAAGAGATGAGAAAAATACTGATGTACCTAATGCCTTTTTTTTTTTTTTACTCAGTCTTTGTTAGTAAAATTAATGGTTCTCAGAACACCCAGCCTATGGAGTTCAAAGACAGTCAGGGAGCAGAACAAAACCCTTTATAATCCAACAGGAAATTGTTAGCAAACTACTACTCTACTTTGCCCCACAAATATGTGGAGTTGGATAGGATCCACACAAAGATGCGCTGAAGGATTTGGTCTAAGTTCTTGTCAAGCCTCTTCCAGTAATTTACCACAAGTCCTGGCAAACCAGGGAGGTCTCGTTGACTGGACACCCATCTACAAGTAGGGGAGAAAGGAGGATCCAGGGAATTACAAGCCTATGTATCTGAAGTTGGTGCAAGAGAAGGTCATGTGCAGACTATCCTGAGTGCCATCAAATGACATGTACAGGACAACCAGGTGATTAGACACAGTCAGTATGGGTTTATGAAATGCAGGTCCTGCCTGACTAACTTGATCTCCTTCTGTGAAACATGACCCACTTAGAGGATGATTGAAAGGCTGTGGATGTTGTTTACTTGGACTTCAGAAAGGCATTTGATATTGTTTCTCACAGCCTTCTCCAAGAGAGCCTGGCTGCTCATGGCATGAGTGTTAAAAAACTTCTTGAATTGCCAGGCTCACACGGTTGTTTTGAATGGAGTTAAATTAGGTTGGTGACTGGTCACAAGTGGTCTTCTCCAGGGCTCAGTACTGGGGCCAATTTTCTTTAACATTTTTGTCAATGATCTCGATCAAGAGATTGTGTGCACCCTCAGTAAATTTGCAGACGACACCAAGTTGAGCAGGAATGTTGATCTGCCTGAGGGTAGAAAGGCTCTGCAGAGGGATCTGGATTAGCTGGATTGATGGGTTGAGTCCAAGCACATGACGTCAACAAGGTTAAATGACAGATGCTGCATTTAAGACATAACAACCCCTTGCAGAAGTACAGGTTTGGGAAAGAGTATCGGGAAAGTTGCCCAGAGCAAATGACCTGGGGATACTGGTCAACAGCCAGCTGTGTGCCCAGGTGGCCAAGAAAGCCAGAAGTATCTAGGCCAGGACATAAAAAGTGTGGCTGCAGGACTGAGACAATGGTAGTCCCCTTGGATGAGGTGCTGATGAGTCTGCACTCAAAATACTATGTTCATATTGGGGCCCTTCAGAATAGAAATCAAACTGCTGGAATACATTTGGAGAAGAGCAATGAAGCTGCTGAAGAGACTGGAAAACAAGAGGGAACTAGGACTGTTGAATCTGGAGAAGGGGAGGCTGAGGAAAGACCTCATCACTCTCTTTAACCACTTGAGTGAACCTGTTGCAAGGAGGGTGTCTATTTCTTTTCTCGGCTGAGATTTTTATTAGATGTCAGGAAGTTTTCATCACAGCAAGTTTGATTAGGTTTTGGAACAGTCTGCCCGAGGAAGTGGTGGAGTCATTATTCCTGGAGATATTTTAGGAGACTTGTGGATGTAGTGCTTAGGGACATGGTTTAGTGGTGGACTTGTAGTGTTAAGTAATAGTTGGACTTGAAGATTTTAAGGGTCTTCTCCAAGCTAAACGATTCCATAAGTAGGAAGATCTTGTAAAGACATGAGAAATCATCTCGAAAGACCATGTTAAGTAAAGTACATCCAGTAAGAAAAAATTTGCTTAAATGCATGACCAGTGAGGCAGACTGTAGTGCCAAAAATTCTTGCTGGTATATTTGCAAAGAATGAATAACTTTAAGGAATTTAATTACAAGGTCCTATATTCAGAAACTTCATTCAGTTGCATTGTCACAACACTACAGGACTTAGCTAGTATCACGTTGCCTTCTCTGCAACAGTCAGTAAACTTTTCTTAGCTGTTCCTTCTTGGAATTTTCTGAGTTTAAAAGTAAAAACACAAAAAAATAAATACATACATAATTTCCTCATGTTTTTTAACAGTACTTATCACCACAGAATTCTGCCTGTGAAAACATCACTTAGATCTGAATTACACTCTCAGAGCATCGCTGTGATATTAGAAAGACTACCAGACCTACCTCTGTGTTTGTAGCATAGGTATTTTGTATCCATGCACTGGCTTCCCTGAGGATTTTTACATTTTAATGGAACTAGATGCACATTTAGAAACTGATTCTCATTTAAAAACTAGCTTTCATGGCTGATAATTCCTATCTTTCATTAGCAGGCCACTCATTGAGAAGGGTGGAGTATGCTTGGTTTTGCTGAGCTCAGTTCACTCTCCCTACCTATACAAAAGTGTGGGGTTTTTTTTGTTTGGTTGGTTGGTTGGTGGGTTTTTTGAGATTTCCCTGTTTTGGTTAACTTTTCTTTTCCTTTGCTTAAATGCCCTGTTGTGTCTAGTTTCAACCAAAGCAAACAGAAAAACACTGCACACAATAAAAATCTTAAGTGGTGTTTCTGGTCCAGAAATGTACAAGCTTGTCTCTCATCCAGAAACATTTAGGCAAGTTTGATTATGCTTTGAACCAAAATGTAAACCTGTACCAAAATCAGTGCCAAGACATTACTACCTTCAGTATTATAACTATTGAACCAACGTGCTGAAGAACTTCCCTGATTGTACGCAAGCTCACTGCTGGCCTGCCTTCAACAAGGCTTTCATCGAACATAATTTCCCTGTCAATTACTGCTCCTGTTTTCTGATTTCTCTGCTCTTCTGAAATAGCCCCTTTATCACAAAGAAGGCAGGTATCCCCAGGAATATATCAAGTCTATCTGATCGTTTGTGAGGAACGTCCCCAACCCAAAAGCACTCTGGAAGACACACTGCCATTCCTATTAATTGCCTTGTCCTGTCTCTTAATCATATTTTCTCTCTCCAGCTGATTTGAAGGGAGATTTTGAACAGAGAAAAGAGGAAGGTGACTACAGCCCCATTTCCCCGAAGTTAAAGAAAAAGAAATAATGCAACATGAAAGGTCAATTAATTTCAAGTTTCTCGGGGTAACAATTCAGACCATCGTTTGTAAATGAATTATGGTTTCTAAAATATTTCACTGTTTTTGATGGTGATTTCAAGTAATTAAAAGGAATATACAGGATGTCACTAAAGCTAATAATTATATCAGGTGCTTTGTCAATAATTGTATCAGGTGCCTTTCTCTCCAGGCTTAGTAAAAGGGAAAACACATTAAAAATTATCACATTTTTTCTTTGTTTAATTTTAATTTTTATTTTATTTGAGTCCCATTCAACTTTCGTCTGAATGAACAAAGCAGAGATCCATAGAGATCCTAGCAAATCTAATCTTATCAAGATATTTTGCTTTAGAGTGCAACATGATGATGCTAAAATGTTTTTTAAAGATAGAAAGTCTAATTTATCAATCAGTTCTTAGCATTTTTAGTTAAAACTGCATTTACGCTGAAATTTGTTACCTTCCTCATTCAGTTGTCAGCAGCCTTCATTGTGATCTAAGCTCTCCACAAATTTCTGCTTTGGTTTGTAGGAAATCAAAAGTCAAAGTATTGTAAAAAAACAAAATGTATTCCTATTTTTCTTTACGGAGAGATAGACGTATCATGTCCCCTTATTTCTAGAACTGTTCTGAGTTTTCCTACATCTCTTCAGTTGAGAAAGGCATTATCAATAAGCCCCAGAGACAGCATAGCTATGAAGTTTAATTTTTTATAAATTCACATTTTCTCCCTATGTGAAATCAAGTGATCTGTCTTACTTCTAACTCAGCAGATTAAAATAATCTCTTAGGGTCCTACTGAGAAAGCATTTTACAAATATTTCATTAAGCATATTTATTTAAAGCTTCGATACCAGAACCTCTGCAACTAAAAAGTAGCACCTCACTGCAGCTTAATTTAGGGATTTTTCTTTCCCTTTTTCCAGAAATGGTATCCACAGAAATAATGAATGCTTCAGTCAGAACTCACACAGTTGCTTAAGAATACCACAAGGGCTTTATTGCTAATTGAAGAAATATATAATATGTGTCTTCAGCACCCTTTATGTATTTTAGGGGAATTTTTCATCAACATTCAGACATTTTCTGTTTGAAATTCTAAATAATTTAATGTTCACCATACGGATCAACTTGTTTCAGCTTGAATAAAAGGAATCAAAAAGGAGGGGGGTCAAAAAGTAACAACACTTCTTTGACTCCTGCATCAGTAGCACCGATCAGCTACATGCATTTTCCATCTGTTTCCACTAAAGAAGAGGTGAACAGCTGCATCCTGCAGGAAGACAACTCGAATCAGCCAAAAAAAACCATTGAGCACCTGGTCATTTCCTGTTCCTAGCTCCACCACTGCTGCAAGCAACAGAACAGATTGTACAGGCCATGTCTGCTAACTTTGAACAAGCACTTCCAAAACAAAAATGCTTTTGTGCTCTTATTCTGCTTTCCCTTAGTAAAATCCCTTTGCCTATTGATTTGAGAGTTCGGGGGTTATATTTTCCTTTGTGTGCACTGGATTGAACTGCATAGTGCCAGATTTGTGAAAATTTATGGGCTCATAGCCTCCTAAACAATAAGCACACCAGACTAACGCTGCAAATTAAAGAGAAACCAATTATTTTCTTTGGCACGGTCTAACTCTGCAGATAATTGGTAATATATATTGTCTTGGGTGGTTGCATCTCATCTATTTATTTCCTTACAGCATTATCTACCACTTTGCCCTTATTCTTCAGATTATACCATACAAACCTTCCCACTCCTCGTAGTTGAAAGGACATTTTGTTGGTGGTGGTGGTGGTTTTGTGTTGTTAATAATACACAGAAGTTTAAAATACCTGGTTAGCTGACTCATGCACCTGAGGATACTGATGTTTTCAGATACTTCGCATGAAGTACAAAGTTTCTTGCAAGACATCTGGCCCTTTTGCTGATGTCTCCTGCTGAAAATGTTGGCAGAATACCTTTCCTCCTGCACACTGTTGAAGCAATTTGCTTACTCACATGGTACTGTTTGGCTTTCTGACTAAACTGTGGAAGGCTTACCAATAAATAATAGACCACCTGTAGCGTTAGGCAGAGTGAGAATGTTTTCTGGAGTTGACAGAAGAATTAGGAGATTTCTAATCTTTTTAAATCTAGGAACCCTGAATGTCGGCCTTTTTTGGGAAATGAATGATTTTAAATGCAGTAGATCATTTTGGAAGTAACAGTAGTGTCAGAATTTAATCTCATGCTCAACATCTTCAGAAACAGCAACATGAATATCTTCTATTCCTATATAGTTTGGGGCATTATGCATGCCTAGTTAAGTAATTTCAGTTCTGCATTTCATCAAGAGTTTGTGCCTGAGTAAAAAATTGGCTTTCTAGACTTTCTGCCCTATTAAATTTGCTGATACCATGGCTGTGGCCTTGCAGATTTGAGAGTGCAAGACTATCTTGTTCATACTATTCTATGTTTCAAGACCTACATTTCTTTCGGTTCCAAATGGTCCCAAACATTGGTGTTTTTTTTTTCCCCAGTTTCCACAGTAATCATCATTAAAAACATCTGCTGCAGCACACGGCTCACATTGTGCATCCTGTGTGCACTGCGAGAATGCAAACTGAGTTTTGTGGTCCATGCCTAGAAATAGGGCGAGTGTTTGAGTAAGCCTTCCTTTGCATTCTGTGAAGGACTTTGATGCAATGGTTTGTTCTGTGTTTTCTTGCCTGGCACTTATGGGACAGAACTCATGAAGAGAGCACCTAGCAGAGAAGCTGGCTTCTGTACGGGACTGCAGGGAACAGCCTTATAGAAGCAGTGCTTGTGCAGCCATATCTTTGTGACGTGGTAGTTCTGCTAAGCCAGCTCATGCTGGGATGCATAGAACAGAAACAGCCACTTCATGTTGTTTCTCCAAGAAAGACAAGTTTTTTTGCCACAACTGCACTGTTGTACCTTGTTTCTACACAAAAGTCTGTGAATCATTCACACCGTTAGCAGGGTTAATAGAAATGCAGGGGTCAAGACTAAAATCGCTGAGTGCCTTGGCTAATTGCTGATATTTATCCTGTGAAACCCACTCTTTGTAATGTTTCATGGTATCATGTAAGTTTGGGGTGAGCAACTTAATCTCACTCCTGTTTCTATACCTGCCCCCAAGTCTACTTCTCATTTTTTCCTTTCACAGTTGAATGCCAAACCATTTTTTTAGTCTCAGCTTAAGGAGGTAAAAAACCTGCAACCCTCTGATTTATGAGGTTGTAAGTAAAACTGAATAAGGATATTGGGATGGGAAAAGTACATATTAGTGGCATTACTCAGCAAAAATTCTGATGATGATTAAAACTCACAGCTCACAAAACCTCTCGAAGATTAAAAAAAAAGAAAAAAAATATAAAAGGAAAAAAAAAGAATTACGTTAAGAGTTCCTGTATGTTTTTTCCAGCCTTCAGAACTCCCGTACATTTATACATACAAAAAAGCTATGCCCTTTTGACATCAAGATTTACCTTTAAAGATCATATTTGACTCTGTGACTGGTTCTCTTAATTTTTATCCAGGTCCCTTAGATAATGATTATCTGTAAAAAAGATATACAAGTGGCTGCTTTTAGATCCTGAATCATTACGTGATTCTATTACAAGATTTTTTTGAAGCACAATGTAGAAATACACGGTCTACAAGCACCTTCCTTCCTTGTAATCCATTCTGTCTTACACGTATCTGCTTTCTGTTTTTCTCTTCTAGGCAATTACCCCTGAGAATAAGTATATCCTGACAAAGTTACTCTTTCTATATGAGAACTGAAAAACAGAATAGGAGATTCTGTTATTAGGAGATTAATATTCAGAGAGTATAAAATATCCATAAATGAAGGGCTAAGATGCAACATATATTCTTCTCCATTATTAGAGCTATTTGTGCAAGGTTTATTCTTGACTCTCATTCGACATCTTCCAAACTAGCTTTAGCTATATATAGGTTCATGCTTCAAAAGATTTATAATAGGTTTGCCTATAAAATAGGATCCAGAGACTCTACTTTTGAAAATCTGCACATATCCAACAAGCTCCCAGGTCTCTCATACCTGCCTTCACTTCCCCAACATTATTAGTCGCCTATAATAATGTAACTTTTTCAATAAAAATATTTTATGATAAAACCTCTGATAAGACCTCCCAGTACTTCAAGCTTTGTCATTATTACCATTGCTACAATTTTACCTCTCTACAACACACAAACAAATTGGCTTTTGAAAACTGTTTTAGACTCCTCATACTTGGACATTATGTCATACATCTACACTGGATAACAAGAAAGGATAAAAAAGAAAAAAAATCATCCTTTTTTGTTTGTTTGTTTTTTGTCTGAGGGTCTGTTTTACAGAATCATTTGTGTTTTACTGACTGACTCATCGATTAAAACAAATGTCATACAAAATTGATGAACAAGAATTCAGGTTAAAAAAGTGAAATAGAAGGAGGCATACTGTCCTGTGTTGCTTTTTTAATAAAGCAGAAGGACTGAAACCCTGTTGAGGTAAACTTAATTTTGTTTCTTTCAGTTTACAAATCCAACCATTTTGCAGTATTTAAACCTTGAAGATTTAGTCAGGTAGCAAAGGTTCATAATCTGAATCATCAAACAGTGTGTGTACCTTGATACAAGGCAACACTCTTATAGTTTTGTAGTAGCCACTAAATAAATACACAGATATACAGCCACCAATTATGTTGGCATTTCTGATTAAGTGTAAAGCTTTGCCAAGCTAGATACTATACTAATAGGGCAATATTTAATGTCTTTCATATCAACTAGAATTCCTTTCACGTAATCCCCATGGTTACTGCCAGGTTTAATGCTGGAGGCAGCAGTAACAGCCCATCAGAGAAAGGTGGGCAGGAGGTGCCACAGTGGAAGACTGAGAAACCAGAGATGTACCATACACTGCTACAGCCATGCAACCTTTGCTCCCTAGGTAGTGGGGAGCACTGGAGAGAGAAGGTGAGCATGAAGAAGAGACAGTAAAGGAGTGAGAATAAGAACAAGAAGAGGGAGAAAAGAGACGATGGCTGTTCAAAAAGCAGCAGTGAGGGAGGGAAAAGCAGCTATTAGCAGCAGTCAGCTGTGAGGAGCCACGTAGGGAAGGCAGAAAGAGCAGCTTGAAGGCATCGGTTTGAGAACCATAGGCTGTGGTGTCGGTTTTGAGGTGATTTTGCCTCTTGCTGCCACTGTGGCTGCTCTTGCTGCTCACATCTATCACTCCCAAAAGCCCGAAGGGGAAGGCAGGTTTTACAGTACCACTGGGAAAGCGAAAAAAAAATAGTCAGACAACCAGTGGGCTGAGCAGGGGGAAGGCAATTCTTGCCTGTGAGGATGTGCTGAGCCTGGCCCACTAGCAACCCTGTCATTGAAATCACCAGAGCAACAGCCAGAGCTCCTCCAATCATCCCAGCAGTAACACGCTGCAAAGTGCTGTGCAGGGAGCTGTGGTCTCTTGGACAGGAGGGTCTGTGCCAGATATCATTCATGTCAGTGGGAACGCGTGATGGTGGATGGAGGACTGTGGTAATTCTGTGAGTAATGCTTTGTACTGGAGAGTTCACAGCTTTGTCATAAGGGTTTCTTAAGGGTGAAGCTGACAAGATGGTGCTCAGTGACTAGTTTCAGGCCTTGCAAATGCAGTGGATGCAGGACATATTTGTGTCAGTCAACCAGCAATATCCTGTTTGTTCTGCATGAATTATTTTCCTTGTTTCTATGGTCTTCATAGATTTGTTTTCCTGTTCTAGCAATACTATATACGCAGAATCACTGCTATAAAAGAATTCCTTGTTCTAATTATCAAAGCAGTGGAACCCGAGCTGTGTCTTACAGCAGTGTGTAAGTGACAAAGAAAAATAAGTCGAATTAATTAAAAAAAGATGAGAATGTGAATCGATTGTTTCCCATGGCTGCAATTTTTTTCTTATAACCCTTCATGCACTTGCTTGGTGCAGTCATGTGAGAAATAATGTATCTCCTTGAATTGGTTTTCCAAATTCTTTTCAAGCCTACTGTGCACTCCAACCTTTAACGACAAGCACTTAAACAAAATGCACTGTTCCACTGGATTTACTGTGAGCCTCTTAAGAGATTCTTCTGGTCAGCAAACTCACTGGAGAGCTTGACAATCTGGCCTTTTTTTAAGTTGAAGAGGAGCTAATTTAAAATCACTGGAGAAATAAAATGTAGGAAATTAAAGCCACAAATCAACAGAGCACAGGTGAACAGAATGAAATGGCCAGAGACTTGCTCATATTGCCTCCTCTCATTATGGGTCTGTCACTTTCCTTCTTGCCTGTACATCTTTAAGATTACAGGCGGGATGCAACAGATAGTTAGTATGCATAGTTTACATAAAAATAATCTTAAAGTATTTTTCCATAAATGCCTGCACCTTACTTCATATCACCATAGGGAAATAAATCAGCACAAGCTGTAGGCCTACACTGGCTTCCATGCAGCATGATTTCTGATGAGGTCACCCAACAAGAATTAGATAGTAATAGAACTATGTCTGGATATATTTTTTCTTTTGAAACTTGTTATGGGCCCATCTTTTTAGGCTGTAACCCTCCTATAGTGGTCCTGAGACTAGTTATATACTTGCTAAATCATTTTAGATTATTTTTTTTAAAAGCAATCTTCAGAGTAGGCTTCAGCAAACTGAGGAAGAGATATGGATGCTATCTATGCCTTTTTCATCTTATAACTCAGTGCTACATAGACTCACCCGACATCAGCTCCTTCCTTCCCCTTATGGAGACTTGCAGCCTACATCTCTCACAGCACCCACTCTACCAACATGCCAGAGCTTATTGCAGTTTCAAGGTGATACATCTCCCTGCTTCTGTCTTGTCAGCCTCATGCTTGCCTCTTCGGATCAACTGTGTGAAGGGCAACAGTGGCATAAGAGAGCAGTGGAGATGCAGGGGCAGCTATGCTCTCCTGGGGCTTGTAAGCTTAGGGCTATCTGTTGTGAACACATCAGCTGAACCCACATCCCAAAGCAGGGGACCAAGTTCCCTGTAACTACAGCACCAAAACGTTGATTCTGAAAGCTTTCCAAAGGAAAGGAGAGAGCATTACTCCAGCCTGTACCAAGCACACCTCTTGATTTGTGAAATCTTCCCCTCTTTCCTCCCAAGCCTGTTTATCCAGGCTTTAACCCAAACCATGTTAACCTCCAGATGCATAGTCTCTTCTGACTGTTCTTAATTGGTTGCTTACAAACTCCAACACCCACTGCCTACCCCAGCTTTCTTGGGCCAGCCTTGCTTAGCTTGCCTGCATTATCACCCCCTTTGATCTGCAAGGGGACCTGTTGATGTCATTCCCTCTCAAACACATTTTGGTATGGATGTGTCAGGCTAGCAAAATCCTGCCACACAAATTGTTTAACTCAGATAAAACACTGTTTAAAGAAGTGTATGAGGGCCTTTCACACTTATTTTCCCTGAAAATATTCCAGACAATATTCCAGAAAATATTTCCCTGAAAATATTCCAATAAGCAGGAGAAATGTGGAACTGTTGTGATTTTGTGACTAAAAATAACACGCAATGGGAGTTCTTCTTTTCCTCATGTCTAGTAAAATGAGGGAAAAGCTATCATAAATACGTTGTCCTGTTTTACAACTGATACAGATGGATGATATTCAGCCCTGAGACCCAGTCACAGTCTGTCAAAACCACACACAAAGGCTTTCATAAAATAGAGAACAAAACTCTAAACCACATTTTAGGCCTTTCGGTTTCTTGATGCTTTCTTTTGTTTTTTTTTTCTGTATCATGCACCAACTGCTCTGTAAAGAGTAACCCTATATTTAATCTTCTTTATACAGAAGATTGAATTTTTCAAATCATTTTACAGGAAAAGAGATTCCAAACAGTAATTGTTCCTGGCTATTGAAGCTCCTCAGCCCTGAGAGATGCACGTGCATCGTGGTGCTACCTTGAACTGTTCTGTGACAACAGCCTCAGTGAGACCTTGCCCCTCTGAACTCAAAGGCAGTGTAAGGCAGACTGCTGCAGCAATGGGCTCCCTCCCTGTATCCAGGAGAAGCCTAGAGAAATCCTGCTGAAACATATGCTTCCCTTTGAATTTAATGGATGAGAAGGGGTCGAGGGCAGACTTGCTTGCATGTCTACCTTGTCTGACTGCTGCTGCAGTTCTATTTATTAATTCTAGGTTCAGTATTTTATAGGCACCGTACAATGCCAGCTGAAGGTTACCACAGTAAAGTAGTAAAAAAGGATGAGGACTACAAAGCCATTTAGACGGTTTATTTTAATTCAGCTAGAAAGAGCAACTTGTGCTTTTATCATCCTTTGTATTTGGCAAAGGTTAGAGTTTATCTTAGTTTCACAAGCTGCCAAAATGCTGAGTAGATCCTGCCATTGTCTCAGTGAGCCCTGAATTGCATATTAAATGAAGATCTAAGGTTCTACATCAAACAGCAGAAGTATAATAACCAAACACTGTAGACCTGGGACATGAATGTGTCTGGAGCTCGGTGGGAATGTTTGATTTAACAACAGTATGGTTGTGCCCCTTTAAATGTTTCCTACAGTAATGTTACTAAACCCTTCAAAAGTTTGACTATGTTTTGCTACTAGGTGCATTTAGAAATGTTTTTCTGGAGGTCAGTCCAGCTTCCTGACCTTCTGGTCATATCTAAATGACCTGTGCCAGACACAGCTCCAGCATCCCAGCTCCCAGGGCTGTTGGACATCATATATGGAAATTAAACATACCTCCTCCTGCAGGGCCTATTGATCACACACACAACCATGCTCTTACCCTTTCCCAATAAAAGGAGAAATAAGATGAGGACCTAGAGAGGAACTGACTAGCTCATCTTTTTAGGATGTGCATGAATGCTGTAAGAGCAGAAAAAAGCTCAGAGAGGAGGAGGAGACCTAAACCAGCAAAGCAGCAGAGGCCAGTTCCTTGAATAAACAGGTGAATTCACAACACCTGATGTGAACACATTAACACAACATAATGCACGAAGAATTTATAATAGCTACAGATGAGAACGCATTTCACAGACATCACTTACTTTATGTGTGTTCATAAAGTGGAGGAAGAGAGATGTGAGCATTTATCCCATCTGAGATACTAATGATATATTACAGAGTTGGAAATCCAGAGTCATGCCAAGGAATGTAAGGGATTCAAATTCACATAATAAATAGATATGGTAATGATTACAATATATCTGAGTTGCAGAAATTGTTCTAAGCTGTTTGTTTAGGTAGGGTTACTCTTTGATAAAAACTCACATTGGATCTGGGTCCAGCTTTATTGCTCAGTTTGGGTCTGAAACATAAAATTCCAGTATTTATAAGTTTAGATGTTCAGGTTTAGACTTTGTGCATGGTTTCTTTGTGCAGGAAACACTGTAAATTAAATCCCATCTGCAGCAATACTCAGGTAACCAGCACCATTCAGCATCACACTGGCTGGTATGTTATTAGCCTTGGATACAGAGTCACAAACAAAGTCATGGCATCTTAATTGCATATTAGATATAAACATCTTTCTCTGAATCTAACTCCACCTGGCTGCCATACGTATTTTATGCATCATTTTCACACAATATTTTGCTGAGTGAATCTCTGCACAGCATTTTTCTCATTATATTTGTGATGCTGAAGTTTAAAAGTGCACAAAAGTGGATTTGCAAGTGTAACTAATTAATTTAAAGTAAGAAATATGTAGTTTCATTGGGCATTCTTTTAACAGAGAATGCCATTTAATTTTTAGCAGGCAACGGTGCCATCTTAGATGTGGCCCAAAATGAGAGGGGTCAGATATTTGACACGAAAGGAGCTTAGAGTACGACCTTAATGCACTAAGTAGCAGCCATCATTTTAGACTCTGAATCCTGCAAACTGGAGCCAGAAAAAAAAATTTCATCCCAAGGTTGGATATCATCCAGAGAACATCTTCAGGCTCCTAAAATTTCCTACAGACTCACCATAGCAACCTCTGTCTTTGATTCACCCACAGAGCTGCCTTTTCTCCTCATACTTTAGGGGTGTACTCACTGATACCTTTAAGCAAACACATAGGGCAACTGACTCTTAAGACAGCAAAGAAAGGATTAGTGACCAAAAAGACATAAAGACTCTATTCCCCTATTCCATACACATACTTTAAGTAACAGAGGTTTCTTGAGTTTCTTTCCCTTTTTTTCTCATGGGCATATAACTGATTCATTGTAAAAACTTTGTCTTGCAGAGTTTGAACAACGAGGTCATAGTTTTGAATAGTCATTTCTTACCTGTGAGAGGTGAAAGAAAAGCAGAAAAACAAAACAAAAGCAGATAAGACAAGAAAGTTCTGCCTTCACATGGAAATCTCTTTCTCTTATCAGTTTTGACTGTTTTCGTTAATTCTTCCAAATGTTGATTTATTTTATATTCTCTATTTATACACACTAGCATTTGACATACTATATGCCATAAACAAATCATATTTAGCACTGTTGTTGGAATGTAAGCTCCAGAAACAAGAAAATATGTGTGAAAGCATCGTCTCTCAAGGAGAAAGTTGTAATGTGAAATTGAGTCCTTGAGGTAAAAGATACTCTTTGTGATTTATCTCCATGCACACAGGTGACCCACACTCCACTCTCTTTCTAAGGCTAACACAAAAAGAGAGCTTCCTAGGTAGGGCTTCCAAAGACAAATTACAACTCTAAAGGAAAGAGCAGCTTTATTCACAAAATGGGTCACCAACAACAGCTGTCGGGTGAAAGGAAACGTACCAAGCTGAAAATATGGAATAAAGGCAAGTAAATTTACTGAAATCTCCTTCATGATCTACAAAGGAGAATCTCTACATTCACTCATTATCTTTGAAGTAATGTGTAGCCTACTTTCCTAACATCAGCTACTACTTGTGTTCCTCAGTGTACAAAATCAACTCAAAGAAATCACAAAATCTTTCAAAAAACTTCACCAGCATGTCACCAAACATGCTACAAACAAGAGCAGAATACTTAATCTCTTTTTTTTTTTTTTAACTTCCTCATTTGCCACTGTATTAATTCATTCCTGATCTTCCAGTCATATAACTTGAAGATTATTAAATGTGTGCTGGAACCTTCCATTCAACTTGTTAAAAAACGGGCTGAAATGCTCAGCCTGTTTGCAGAGAAGAGTTAGGTGGGAGCTCCGCTTGCACAAAAATGTGCATCAAGCAGAGACCTGTTCTTCAAAAGCGCTCTCTTCTATCAGCCATTATGTTTGCAAAAGTGTCAAATACCTGGGAGCAGCCTAACAGCGTAGGTGGGGTTTTTCAAGGAGAAGGTCAGTTTTACTTAATCACCTGTGCAGCTATACAGGTCAAGCTATTAAGACTAATGGAGCTTCCTGTGTCACACTGTAAACTCGTCCATAGGAGGCATCAGTCTGCTGATCCAAACAGCTGGTGCATTTTGCTTATCATCCAACAACTGGCGGACTGAGAAAATGCGACAGCGGCAGGCAGTCCTCATTTACTGCCCACTGCCACACAGCACTGCTTCCCCACCAAACACAGAGGGACACAGGGCATTTGGCTGTCATGTGGCAGTGGCTGCGGTGTTTCAGCTTTGTAACACTAGCTGTTTGCCTGGCAGAACAGCACACGCTGTTTTCTCATCCCAGATCTGGAAGTTCGGCCTGACAGTTCAAAGTTAAATGTGGATCTGCAGGACTCCCCCAGTTGCTTTGTTTTGTTTGTTTTTTTTTTGCAGCCACACATGCAGCACTGGAATATCCAGCTTGCTTGTTCTATTCTTCCCAAGGAGAATCTCTACAGGGATGTTTCTCTGGCTGCCAAATGCCCTGTATTTTCTGTCCTTGCTAATCATGCATACTGTGCAACGTAGAGTTTGAACTGCTAAGAACACTGCAATTCACTTTCTTATGTAAAAAAAGGAAGGACTGTTGCACTTCACGTAAAAATCAGTTAGTTTGTGACTGCTGGGACTTCTAATGATCGATGAGAGCTTTGGCATGGTTTCTGTTTGGAAAAGAGGACTTTGAACTGGTGAATGAAATACTGAGAGGAGAGACTTACATAATGGGCCCATCTCCCCTAATCTCCTCACCAAAGAACACACCAGAAAGAAAAACAAGAAGTCCCTTGTAACCCTTGCAGCGACAAGCACTCTGTTTAATGTATTCAGTTAATTATTAGACCTGAGCAGACCAATATAAATCTAGCACAACAGTGTGCAAGGTCAGCAGGGGGTCTGAATCCTGATGTTATTTTTCCCACTGTTAAATAAATGATTCCAACCACCACCTTCAGAAGCCTACCCTCATTAGCATGTATGAAATGAGTGGAAGAAGCACTGGGAGATTTAGATTCAATTTAATTAATAAGAGATGGCACCAATTTCTGGAAGAGAAAGGCAGTATCTATAGATTCCTGTGCATCTTTCATTGTTATTAGTGATATAAATCTATCACAGTATAGAGACCTTAAAAAGTGCCCTCATCATTTTCTAATCCTACATACATTAATTAACTAGACATTTTAGCAACCTGGATATTATCATTTGCCACTATCATTAAGGTCACTGCCGAGTTTTCATTATAAGCCCCCTACTTACAGAGGTCTATAACTCTGCTGGAGAATGTAAGGATAACCACGAACTGCCACGAAAAGCTTTTTGGAGTAATGCAACTATATTTTAAATTCTGAGTAGCACCATAAATAAATAAATAAATAATCCACCTATTGGTGTCTGACACCACACAAACAATCCAGCCCTAGCCTCTGTGAGAACACTTCCCCCCAAAGGCAGGAATGAGATATTCATTTCATTAGTGGGAAAAGGTTAAGTAGTGTGTGTCTTCTTGTCTAGTCCATGGTACATGACACCACACGGAGCGAGGTCAGCTGCAGTTCTGCCACTGACACTGATGAGGCTGAGAGCTGAACCAGTTAGGAGGCATGGTCGTAAACTGGTTAGTGCTAAGGATTCTGCATCCTGGTCCTATTAAAGTACCAAAGTGACAAAACGCCCAAACATTTCTGGAGGGTTCTTTACCCCACGTACTTTAGACCTCATCATATACAGCTTATTTATGAATCAACTTTGATTTTAACTCAACTGAACATCCAAAATACAGATTTCAGTAAAATAAAGGCCTGGGCAAAAGCTTAATACCCTGAAACCAACAACTATGTGTGTGTTATTTATGTATTCGACATAGGATATAAGTAGATACTAAAATATACACATCTTCTGCTGATTTTCTATGAGCACAGCTGCATACTCCACACAGAGTCAAATGTAAAATCCAAGCAAAACACACAGGAAGTCTCTTCCAAGCATGAGGAGTAATGCTGTCTTCAGGACATCCCAAACAAAGAGTTAGTTACCAAGAATAAATTATGGCCTTGGAGATAAGTCATGAATTATTTTTCAGCTAATAGGAGTTTCATCACTGATAGCGCATGAATTAAAATAGCTGTGGTTTATGTCACACAAGCAGATGTTTTCCTCCACATTTCTTCTTCAATACATATGATCTTATCACTTCTGCAACTATGAGGTATCCCTTTTTATCCACTAAACAGCCAAACATGCAATGATAAGTACATCCCAATACACTATGTTTGGTACTAAGGCTTAGAGGAAAGAGGGTTTAATTCAGAAATCTCCTGGCAATGGAAACCCCCTTCATGGTGAGTCAGGGAGGCTTCTCCAAACAGCTTCTGCACGGTCTCTTGCCCTTCATTTTGGATTAGCCACAAATCTTCCAAATGGCTTTTACTCACTTCCTCTCCATTCTGCTGCATTAGTATCAGGCACAGGGGAGTGACTGAAACTTACTTGAGCAGAGCTGGAATTTCCAGGCTGTGATTTACCTGGGACTGTCACACCCAGGAGAGGCTGAGCAGCTAATGATTGCCAAGAACAAGCAAACACAGGAAGTCTCCACTCTCCTTCCTTCATTCCCCGGTAATAGTGCAGGCTTCATTAGGCAATGCTTTTTAGCTCTAATAATCACAAGGAAACTCCAGACTGCAATCAGCCCAGAGGGAGGGAGGGGTTGCTGCCATTACACAGCAGTAATGTTGTTGTCACTGTCATCCTAAAATGGGCCAGGAGCCACCTTTGCATACAGCAGGAAGCATCTAACTCTGCAGCTACCCATACCATCTGCAGAGCAACTTTTTATGGAGGAGAGAGCCCTGCCACACACAAGTACCATTGTCAGAGTACACGCAGTTATATGGAAAAATCCAGACCACTGAATTTGAGCCCCTAGCACTCTTCTTATTAATTTCCCTAGCATAATGCAATACAAGGAAAAGAGAAACAGAGCCCTCTCTGTGCCAGTTAGGTGAACTATTGCTAGAACTATCATCATCTCAGCTTTGGTCTTGTAAAAAGGATTATGGAGAAGCAGATAAAGGAAAATAGCTCTGGGTCTCCCCACTGCCTTTTCAGTCCAATCCACTCCCCAGCCTGCCTCCTCGAGACTTCTATTTCGTGAATAAAGACCCCATGTCCCTTTTGCCAGTAAAAATTAGGACCAAATAGCACACTGGGCTGTGTGAATAGCTGACCAACATCGATGAAAGCTGCTGTTGAAAAGGCTCGGCATGCTCTTTTCTTCCCAAATGCTTCTTCTGTCTTTCAGCAGATTCTTCAGACACTTTTCTGTGTCTTAGCAGGCCATAATGTACCTGTTATTAATTTCTCCTCTAGAATATAATAATATTTATATACTTTGATTTAAATGCAAGTGTAAACACAGAGTAATTCACCCTCTCATTTATTGCTGGTTTAGTTCATTGATCTCACAGAGCATAAAGGCTGACTAACGGATCATTTTCCATCAGCTGCTCATTGTCAATGTTTAACAAACATCATTTTTTCTGAATTCCTTTAAGGCATCTCACTAACCTTACATTTTCCTTCTTCTTCACTCCCTTTTTTTCCTTTCTCCTTCCCTTCACTACTCCTCTCTGATTTCCCTCCCTCTCCCCTACTGCACACCCTCACTCACCAATTTTCTCAGCCAGAGCCTTTTCCTCATCTCTTCCATTTTGTCCTGGCTGCCACATTCCTCCTTGTCCTCTTCCTTCCTCCATCCGTTGCAGACCCTTTCTTCTTCCCACTGCCATGAATCCGAGGGTTAAAAAACAAAACAAAACAACAACAATAAAAGGTCAGCTGGATGAGATTTAATGTTATGAATTAAAGTGTGTGTGCTGGGGAGGAGGCTGGAATAAAGCCTTTCTTTCAGCTACTGAAACCATTAAAGGTTTCTCTTTGGTAATATTGTATTGCCTGGCAATTCCACTTACTGAATGCTCCTAAGGGCTCAGTTTAGCTGAAAGGACACTGAAAGCAATGGTTTTGACTTATTAAACTAACCACTTCTTATTATTTTAAATTGGATTTGCTTTCAGTCTTATCCTCTAAGTGCATTTAAAACATTTTTATTTTAATACTGACTTCTTCAGTGCTGTCTTTTCACTTATGGTAATTTTACATTTTCCTTAGTTCCTCCACCTAGATCTGAAGCATTCATTGCTGCATTGGAAGCCATGGCAGTAGTTCAATTTGCACCACGTTCGCCCACTGTAAGAACACAGGCAAAGCCGAAGTAAATCTCTTTTCTCACCATTTTCCTTAAGCTCCTGAACAAAAGCCTGATTCTATGGAGTCCTGATGAGAACAGATGATTTACCCCAGGAACACGGTATGAATTTGGCTTAACTTTCCAATCAATACTCATTGTGCATGTTTTCAGGGAGTCCCTCTACACCTCTTTCCTTGCCCTGAAGGCAGCTGAAGAGTTAGAGTCCAACCTTAATCTTAATGAAGAGAAATAGCAGCTGAGAAATGCAGTTTACTCTGTTTGGCTCCTCACTGTACTCAGAATGGATGCAATGCCTAAGCAGAAAGGTGGAAAAGCTGAAGTATTAGAAAGCATTTATGAAAAAGGGAATTAAATAAAGAGAGCACCAAACTTTGAACTAAACCACCATGAAGAAAGTGAGGATCATGCTACTTTCTCCTATAATGAAACACATGGGAAAGGTACTCTGGAAAGTCTTTTAATATGCTCCCTTGACAGTTTCTGATTAATTAACTTTCCTCTCAGAAATTCTATCTAGAAGGGACTGATGTGAGATAATAGAATCACAGAATGAATGGCTTGGGTTGGAAGGGACCTTAAAGCCTCTCTAATTCCCTGAGCAGGGTTGCCACCCACCAGATGAGGCTGTCTGGGGCCCCATCCAACCTCACCTCGAGCACCTCCAGGGATGGGGCACTCATAACTTCTCTGGGCAATGTATGCAAGTGCCTCACCACCTTCTGAGTAAAGAATTTTGTCCTAACATCCAACTCAAATTTACCCTCTTTTAGTTTAAAGCCATTCCCCTCCGTCCTATCACTGTTAGACGGGGGGGCCCAGGCCTGGAAGCACTACTCCAGATGGGGCTTCAAAAGGGCAGAGAAGAGGGGGACAATCCCCTCCCACTCCTCTGTCGATGCAGCCCAGGGTTCTGCTGAACTTATGAGCTGCAAGAGCACACTGCTGGCTCATGTCCAGCTTTCCATCCATCAAGTCCCCCAATCATCCACCAGGTCTCCCACATCATCCACAGATCACCCACATCCATTGCATGAAGACAGTAAGCTACCCATTACGGAAAAGTCTGACAAAGTTCAATAGCAAATAATTTTCCCACCCATGGAATTCAACATATTAGTTATATTCTTGTTACGAAGCACTATAGGGTAGTTAAAAATCATCCTACAATCCTTTTCCAGTGAGATTTGACAAAACAGATTGTAAGCAGGTGGAATGGATACGGATGCACTGACATTAATAGGATTATGTTAATTTACACCACAGGAGGATCTGACCTATATGTGTTAGAAGTAATTTGATAACGAATCTATGTAAGTTTGTTAGCTTTAACAGTGTTAAATTCTTCACCACTTTCCCATACTGATCCTCCAGGCTCAGTTGTTTTGGTTTTTGATAAGGAATTGCTCCCTCACTTAGGCCACTATCCATGGTGTTCTATTCTTATTTCATGGTCATGTAACAGTCTCTTCTGGGAACCAGATGACACAGCAAAATGTGGAAGTTGCTTAAGGTAAAAAATGAATTTCTGCTGACTTTTCTGGCACAATGTAGCAGAAACTGACCAGTGCAGCCACAACCTGGTTCATTTCCCAAAATTCTCCATAGTTGTAAGCACGACCCTGCACAGAACTGGCACAGAAAGACTCTTTTCAGTAGATTTCTGGTGAATATTCCAGACTACTTTTATTTCACATACTTTGGGTGTCTCTACTGAGTATTTCCTCAGTCAGCTGATGGTCATCTGGCACGTATGCTTTATTGGGAAAATGTGTGAACAGCTTAAGAAAAGTAAATCCGTGCATCCTATCCTACAATACAAAATCAGTTATTTTTGTAAGGAGCTTGGATGCAGAAAGATTTTTGCAGGAATTCACAAGCCTTTAAAAATCATATCCACAGAATTAACTCATGGCCTACCTGGTCTTAATCTAATCTTGTTTTATTTGTCAACAGTGGTCTGGAAAACATTATAATCCTGAACTATGTCCCTGACCCTGCAGGAGCTGCTTGGGAAAAAGAGCCATTGTTCTCTTATGCTAAGAGACCAAGGAATGGGCCCATGCTGTTTTTCTTTAACTGCATGCCCAAGAACAGCTATGTGCAGACTAAAATACTGCCCACTTCCAACCACATTTTCAGAGTACAGCTGAGCTTGGTGAATTCCTTTGAAGCGATTAAAATAAAGATCTTTTCTCTGCGTAGGAGAAATTACTTTGCCAGGCTTTCAATAATGTTGCCTCTACAAAAATCATATTTACAGTTTGAGGAGCCTTTGTTGGTGCTGTGAGACTAAAGAAGTCAGCGCTTCTGTATATTAAGATATATCTGCCCTTACCAGAAATAAAAATAAAAATGCTAAGATATAACCCCCCTGTGAAGGCATTTCCTATGTTGCCTGGAGAGGGAAAAAGGAGTTCTTCCTAGCATTATATGCTTTGAGTGCCTCCTGGACATCAAAGCCATCTCCTGCCTTCTTTGGGTCCTCTCCTGTTACTCAGACTATGTCAAAATCCTCTGCTTCACCACTCTTGTGAGTTGTTTCTTGTCAACGCAAAACTCTGCTGTACTTCAAACCTCTGAAATAGGGGCAAGAAGGAAATAAACTGAATCTAGTCACAACAACTAATGCAGGAAGTGCAGAATGTGACACGTGAAGACAACGAATGTGGATGTATTCAACAACTGCGACGCATCACTGCATCACTGTGACACACCAGCTCCTCAGAACTTCCACAGAATTGGTAGAGTAGAAAATCAGTGCATATTCAGCATGGGGCTCACACACTGCTTGGAATCAAACTTCACACAAGCCAGCTAGATGAGATAGCTACCTGCAAACAAAAAGACTCAAGTGCCCTTCCCCAGCACAGTATAGGCATCCCATCAAGTCAACATATTCATAGAATATGGGTTGAATAGGGCCACAATGATCATCGAGTTCCAACCCCCTGCTGTGTGCAGGTCACCAACCAGCAGCTCAGGCTGCCCAGAGCCACATCCAGCCTGGCCTTGAATGCCTGCAGGGATGGGGCATCCACAGCCTCCTTGGGCAACCTGTGCCAGTGCCTCACCACCCTCTGGGGGAAAAACTTCCTCCTAATATCCAACCTAAACCTCCCCTGTCTCAGTTTAAAACCATTCCCCCCTGTCCTATCACCATCCACCCTCATAAACAGCCATTCCCCTTCTTGCTTATATGCTCCCTTCAAGTACTGGAAGGCCACACTGAGATCTCCCTGCAGCCTCGTCTTCTCCAAGCTGAACAAGCCCAGTTCCCTCAACCCTTCCTCACAGCAGAGCTGCTCCAGCCCTCTGCTCATCTCAGTGCCTCCTCTGGACCCACTCCAAAAGCTCCACGTCCTTTCTGTGCTGGGGGCCCCAGGCCTGGACGCAGCGCTGCAGATGGAGCCTCACAAGAGCTGAGTAAAGTTGAACAATCACCTTCCTCAGCCCTTTTTAAACTCAGCCCATAACTTTGTATTGTATGTGATTAGGTTAGAGCTTGATGATCCTTGAGGTCCCTTCCAACCCAAGCCATTCTATAATTCTGTGATTAGGAAGCAAAAGCAGAGGTAATATTTTCACGTCAACTCAAGTTAACGCTTTGGTAGAGATCCTGTCCAAAGAAGAGCTGAAGTGGACGGAAGAGCTCTGCAGCTTGCACAAATTTTTCAGATAATGCACAGCTCCACAGAGACTTGACCAAGAATTCCTTACCAGATGGACACTGAAAAATCCACCGATGCAGCTGCCAAAGAGCAGCCACTGAAAAAATATGCTCCCATCAATAAGAGTAATAATTCCCTTCCTCAGGCCAGTGTGAGTAGCCCACAGTTGTTAAGTAGTCTAGGCAAAATCAGATAAGGCTGTGTTGTGCTTTCAGAAAATCTGACAGCATGGAGAATTGAGACTGTTCCATAAAAACAGCCCAGTATAATTTGGTGGGGGAGAAAACATAAGGAGAATAGTTTACCAGACCGGGTACAGAGTGAGAAAGAGGACGAGGAGTGAGGTAAAAGAAAAGAGGGTTGTTTCTTTAAGCCGTAACATTTGTCTGATTTTGCAGAGTTATTTGAGTAAGTTAAGAGCAGAAGGAGCAGTAGGGGAATAAAGGACAGGGGAGCTGACTAAAGTTCTGGCAGAAGGATAAGTGAAAACGGTTGCAGAGTGTGCTTTAAATGACGAAATAAATCAGCGCAGGCTTGGAAATTAAATACGGGGAAAGAAAGTAGATGAATGAAAAGAACTTTTGTAAAGGAACCTCAACGGAAACTGCTCACAACTGGTGCCACTGCTCATACCAATGCATGGAACACAGGATTTTTCAATGGTTTCTGCTTCTTCCATAAACTAAAAATCTAGTATGTATTTTTCAAAACCATAAGTACAGGGAAAAAAATATTCTCTGCTGGAGAGCCTTTCTGATTAATAAGGAAATCCAAGTGTAAAACAAACTGCTCACTACTGCAGAAATACTTGTAAAGTACGTGAAGCACACAACTAGGGCTCGATTGAGATCTGCTTGCAGTTCAAACCACAACAAAGTCAGTGAAGTCCTGAGCACCTCAAAATGTATGTAGCAATTGAGGACAACGTAATGATGGAAACTTCCCACAAATCCAGACCATATTATCACTGTTCTCAATTCCTGACACAGGGAGATGCAGTATGAGATGATCCAGAGCCTCCTTCGGGAAGATAAAAGGCTAGGGTTCTTGGCAAATCAAGGTCCATTCAGTCTGGTTTATCCTCCTGACACATGGTTGGGTACCCAGAAATTATTTGTACTAGTCCAATTTCTCTAATTGCTTTCAGATCTAGCGTAAGTTTGCTTAACTAAAATTTATCTGTTCCCAGCAATTATTCTCTTCAGTGCAGAACCCTCTTCTGTTTCAGATTTTCAGGGAAGGAAGAAAATACACATGAAATCTTAGTTCCTTTGGTTAGAAAATCATCCTAAGTATACATTCAGTATAAACTGTCTGAAAGAAAAAACTTTTCCTCAACACAGATGGATGTTTTCCCTTGTAATCTAACAACTAGAAATTGAATGAACGTGCATAATTTTAGATCCCAAATCAAATACTGAATCAAAACCAAATTCTCAGAGTCCTTTCATTATCTGAAAATAAAAGGTGAGGGAAACAGCTGCCAATAAACAAAGAATTATTTTAATTCTAATGACACAATTTGTGGCCTGACAATAAATCCCTTTGCTCTATCCGTCGTTTCACTTATCTGGTTTGGAGAAAAAATAGATAGATAGACAGATAGACAGATAAATAGATAGATAGATAGGTAGGTAGGTAGATAGATAGATAGATAGATAGATAGACAGACAGAGATGACGTTCAAGCAATTGCACTTGTAAGCGACTCCTGTGGGGAGCAGATACCTCCATGCGGAACACCAGAGGCTCTCATAACAGCCTCGCTCCAGCGAGACCTACAGCATACAAAACGCTGTTAATCCCATGCCACGGCCAAGACTGTGTCTCCGCGCCCCGAGCCAGCAGAGGTCAGCGATAGGAGACGGAGGGTCGGACCCACACCCGAGCGTGGCAGCCAGGCGCGACCCGGCCGGAGCGCTGGAACGACCACAGCCTGCTGCTGGTGCGCGGCCGCGGGGCCGGGGTGGGGGATTAATGTACTAGCGCCGCTCGCTCCTGCTTCTCGCTGGATCGGCTCCGAGACGGGGATTAACGCAGCGAGCGGCTGCCGGGGCGGGATTTGACTGGAGGAACGGTGGAAAGGAAGAGATGAAGACGGCCGAGTTCGGTGCCAGCGGCAGCTGCAGCCGCGGTCCCCGCGGGGACTAGGGGGGATTTGCCGCCGCTCGCCGCCACCGGGCGCTGCCGAGCTTTCTGTCGGACAGCACCGGACGGCTCCGAGCCGTCCCTGCCGCCGCTCCCGGAACCCGCCGCGAAGCCACAAAGTCCCCGGCTGGGCCGCCCGGAACCGAGCCCACGCCGCCAGGCCGAGATGCTCCAGTCGCTCGCGGGCATCCCGCGGCGGCGGGCAGCGTTGGCGTGGACGCCGAGAGAGCGATCGGAGGCGGCGGCAGCGGCGGCAGCGGCGGCTGCGACCGACGGTGCCGGCGGGGACATCGCTCCCGCGAGGCACGGCACCACAGCCGCCCCTTCGGCGGCACCGCCCGCGGCACGGCGGGGCGGGAGGGCTGGGCACGTGCCCGCGGGGCGGGGCGGGGCGGGGCGCGGCCGCCCGGTGCGATCCAGTCCGGGGCTTTGTCTCCGCCTCCGGAGCCGCGTCCCAGGGGCTGGGAGTGGGAGCCGGGCGGAGGCAGGGTAGCGGCGGCGGGCGAGCGGCTTCCAGTCCAATGCCCGGCAGCCTGGGGGCGAGCAGCGACTGCGCCTTCTTGCCGCGGCACGGCGAGCGCCGCCAGCCTCTGAGTTTTCCTGGAGCAGCTTTCGCACCGGGAACACTTTTGGTAGAAAGGGAGCAGGACAAGACCCCGAAATGACTTACCTCCCGAGGCACGGCTGAAGGGGACTTACTGGAGTGGAGTCGTAGTGGAATTTGGGTTTGGAGAGGAGTTGCGAACGCTTTTTTTCTTTTTCTTTTTCTTTTTTTTTTTTTTTTTTTTTTTTTTTTCCGCACTCCTGTTCCCTCTTTTCGCCCGTCATTGGAAATGAACAAATTGCACTTGCAATTCAGAAAGTAGAAATATTAAATATTCCATCCCCTGGGAAGCACATATGTAGTAATGACAAAGGATTGCAAAGGAGAGAGTGGCTCCAGTTTCCCAGAGAGATCCCCTTAAATGGATTACTAAATGGGACACACCATCAGCTAGTTCTGTCCCTAGCTGCCCAGATAGATGCACCGAAAAGGTACAGTACTCCCCGTCCGTATCCGATGTTTTGGGTTGCGTGGAAGGAAGGCTCCCGCCTCGCCCGGCCGGTCGAGAGCGGCGGGGAAGGCGGGCGGCGGCTGCGGCTGCCTCGGCAGCGCCGATGGCATTAGGCGAGGAGCCGCCCGCAAGTTCACGCGTTGCGCTCGCCCTTGCCACTTTCCAGGCATCTCGTGGTTTCGTCTTTCTTTTCCTTTTTTCCTCTTTTCCTCTCCCCCACCCCTAGGCTGCTGAACGCGCCGGCGCTCCCCGGCCCACCGGCACCGTTTGCATGCACGGTGTTCGGGCTCCTGTCCGCCTTCTCCGGCTCCCAGCTCCGCTCCCTGCCTTCAGCTGCGGGGGGTTTCGTGCGGGGCCGGATCCGCGCTGCCTGCGGTCACCGCGCGGGGCTATGAGCTGCCGGGGTCTTTGTTACAGGCACAGTGCGGGAGCTCCGTGCAGAGGCGTAACCCACGGTTTCCGCTCACCAGTGCGGGATTGTGGTGGTACCTTCTGGTTTTGTGGGCTTGGCGGTGTGTTTCGGGATTCGGATTTTTGTTTGTTGGCATTACTATTATTATTTTAAATTTTCAAGGCTGAAAGAAGAGGCCGGCAACCGAGAAAACTTCTGTTTCCCGGTTGCTACAGCGGCTTTGTTCGCGAGGGTGGGCTGAGGCCGCGGGCTCCCCTCCCCGCCGCACCGACCTACGTCCCCGCAGAGGGGCTGCGGGCTGCCCGGCTGCCGCGGGGGGGAGAAGAGAGGGTCCCAGGCAGAGCCCTTCCCCGCCCCCTTCTCGGCAGGGCGAGGGCTCTGTCCGCCTCTCCTTCGTTCGCTCTCCTCCTCGGGGAGCCGAGAAACGGCGGATAAAGTTTTTCTAAGGGGGAAGCGCAGGGCAAGCCGGCACGAAGGAGCTGCCGCAGCCTCTCTCGGAGCTGGCCCGGCGTGAGTCCTGGGAGCCCCGTGCAGGCGGCTCTGAGCGGCCGGCAGCGGGCAGCTTCGTACCGCTGTTTAAGAGAAGAAGGCGGTTTAGCTCCCCCCAGCCCAGCCCGTGTAGGAGCTGCGGGCGAGGCGTTAGGAACCCGTCTCTCCCCCGTCCGGGGCGAGGCAGGGGGTCAGCACTGCCCCGAGCCCTGCCGCCGTTCCCGAGGAGGGTGACGGAAAGTTTGGCTCGTCTTCGAGCCGGAGAAAGTACCTGCGACAGCTCGGCCCCTCCTGCCCGAGGGAGGCGCTTCCTGGGGTGGCTGCAGGCGGGGGAGCGTTGCGAGCGCGGACCGCCGAGGCGGCGGTGTCGTTCTGTCCGCTGGCACTACGATGTCCTGACAGCCCTGAGCCGGGTGAGTGCCGGGCAGAGCTCCGCGGACAGCCGGCTATGTCTTTGCTAACCGTGACCGCTTGGTCGGAGGGAAATTTGCTCCCCTTCCCCTCTCCTGAGCAAATTGCTGCTTTGGAAGTTTGTAAACCTGCGCTCGTGTACCGAGGTCTGTGCAGCACGCGTCTTTGGTTGTTGCAGATGGGAAATTGTTCGACTAAAGCAAAGGCTTTAAGTGGTCCGTGGCAAAGCACGCGAATTCCAGGATTCGCAAGATGAGCACTTGGTCCTCCGAAGGGGTGGACACATGGACTGTAGATGTAGTAAATAATAAAGAGCTGAATCTCCACGACCATTTTCTGCCACAGGGCTGCGTGCAGAGGTTTACTAATTGTCGTAGATTGAGTTAACTTTTATTCAGTATCATGTGGCACTCGTATTAAGCTAACCTCGAAGACAGTGGGGAAATCATGCCTCTTGCTACACTGTCTTTGCAAACATTGTTTATGTGCAGTTCAGTGTTCTCATGTCAGCAAGCTTTTCTGGCTCGGTAAATCAACGTGAGGAAGTCCAGGAGAGTGAGGATCTATCGCAGAACTTGTAGAGATTTTGACAAGTCTGTGGCAGCTCTCTGACAGTAGGATTTATGCAGCCACTGTAACGTTCATGGCTTCCTTTGCCATTTGTTCTCAGACTGCGAAATGATCATGCTCTGGTTAACTTTTGTGGGTTTTCTGTTTGTTTGTTTGTTTTTAATGAGACTGATTCAGTGTGTTGCAAGGAAAATTGGGTTTCGTACAGCAAACCTTTTTCTTCACGGAATTGCTGCATGTGTGTTTGAAAGGAAATGCTATAGAGTCAGTAAAAAAGTGCAGTTGCCTGAACATTTCAATGTCTAGGGTATAATTTTGTCTGAAAGGATCCTGTTTTTCATGTAGTAGCTTATCCGAAGATATAATGCAAAGAGAAAACACACTATCTCTCTTAAAGCCCAAAAATTTCCTATGCATAAAAATGTTTATCTTGATTCCCTTCCACTCTTCACTGAATAAAATCTCTGGCTTTTGAGTAAGTTTATCTCAGGAGTGGAATGCCCAGATGAAGCTTCTGTCTGAATGCAAAATGAATTTTAAAATAGCAATTAATACCATAAAGTATAATTGCAGTGTTTGCTTTTCCTGTAGTGGGAATCAAGTGCTTGAAGAATGGATGAGTACTTAAAAGGAAAACGAATCATACGGTCACAGATGTTCTGTGTATTCTGAATTAGCCTACATCAAAACTGTTATTCAGACTTCCAGTGGCAAAACCAACCTTATAAACTTGTCGTTCTTGAACAAAAAAAATAGTTGGATTCTAACGTCTGCAAGCAATATGTTATCTAACATCTCCAGCTGCTCGAAGGTGGAAGTACCAACCATAGTCCATTTGTAATGTTTGCAAATTAAGGCATGCACTTAATGCCAGTCAGAGTGAGGAAGGAGGTGGGTCGGGTTTGGGAGAAGGAGTTGTCCTTGCTCTTTTTTTTTTTTTTTGGTGGGGGGGGGGAAAGAAAAAGAAAAGCAGAAAGATCAGATTAATGACCTGTGTTAAATCCAGAATGGAACTGTTTGCATTAAAAAGGAAGTAGGTTATTGTGAACTTGCTTGTGAGTGTTTTGTGAAGGGAAGGGGAAACTTGTCATCTTGTTTTGAAGAGCCATACATAAATACGCATGAAAAGAGTTCACATGGTTTGCAGCAGGAGAGACATGAAATGTTTTTGGATTAAATTGACCTGAGCTAATATATGTCTTGCATCCAACTTGTTTGCAAGGACGCATTGTGGCACTTCCCGGTCAAATGCTTTGTATCTGATTGCCATGCACTATACCAGAGTGCTGAAAAGAAGCAACGGGGTAAATTCTGCTAAACCAAATTCTATTCTGTTAGGCACAGCATATACTAGAGTAAAGTTGAACTACACTAGATCAGAAGTTTTCACTATCTTCATTTGATACAGATACTGCACTATTTTACCTCCTACTATTAATTTATTAAGGAGGTAAATCTTTAGCCCTTGCCCTTTCCAGTCTTGCTTGCCCAGCTCTGTTCTGCTTGTTGGAGTAATTGGATGAAATTAAAGGCACTTGCTGAAATATTATTCAAATAGGGCACTCTTCCGTTGTGTGCTTCCCCCTGCTTTCTGGTGGCAATCTATGCTTGGTGAGGACCTGAAACTATGATCTGATTCCCTTTGCTATGGGTCAACCTTCAGGACTTTGGTCCATGTCTTTTGGAGCAAGCAGCATCCAACACAGACCTACAGCAGACTGTGGCAAGCCTTGCCTGGGCAGGGAAACAGGAGAGAAAAAAAAAAAAAGAGAGGAGTAAGCAATGCTTTTCTTCTGCACCATTAATTGTGTGCATCAGACCACCCTGAGGTGGGTGAGGAGTAGGGTGGTAGGTAATAAGAGACAGCCAGCAGCTGTGTCAGTTCCTGCATCATGAAGCAACCAGAATCACGGTTTAGTGGCAAAAATAAGCAGCTGGAAGAAAACCCAAGCCTGAATATAAAACCTCTATGTATGAATGTGTTCATTTTGAAGCTGATGCGTCTGTCTGTTGAACAAGGAACAGCTTGGACAGGGTCTGCAAAGGCAGAAGTGCTCGTCCCGGTTTAAGTGCTAACTGAAAGCCCAGGGTCTTTATTTCCTCTGTGTGCTATCTTCTGAACGAGTGAAGCCATGGAAATAGCTGGATGTTGATGTTTATACAGCATTAAGGGTTATTTAACTGGTCTCAGGAAATGAGTCTTTGAGTTTGGATCACGACAAGTATGGCAGCACGGCTCAGGCACTGCTTTAGATTTAAAGGGAAGAGTGCCACCTACTGTGTTGTAATTATACATATTGCATGTCCTGCATGTCCTCAGGAGTTCCCAAGGTGTCCACCTGCCACTCTTATTTTAGCAACTGGATAGGAAAAGATTAAAAATTCATAGTGATATGGGATCTGGAAAAAAGAAAGAAATAGAATATCCTAAAACATCAAGATATTCAGAAAGTTGTGGAAATGGTTTATTAAAAGACATCCATGGCTGCATTTGCTATTTTTGTCACTTCAGACTCATTAAGGCTACGAGTTAATGGTGGGGGCACAAGAAATAAAAAAGGGGATTGGAGCTCTATGCCACACCTCATAAATTTATCATATTCTCAGCTTTCGTGAGCCAGAAGAACATAAATGAAGCTGCATGATTTATGTCCTGGGGAATTTAAAGTTTAGGTCCACTGTAGATAAAAAGAAAGAAAAGCAGATGTCACCTTTTACAAAATAGCTTCTAAAAATAAAGAAGAAAATCGGTAAGAAAAACCACCATGAATTATGTCATGATTCACTGCCGAAATACTGATAGTTAACTGTTAGCCAGTGTGGAACTGTAGTTATTTACCAGTAAGAAGATGGGGTGTGTTATACTCTGCAAATACAGAGCCATTTCTGTCTGGAAAGATTCTTCCCCCAGTCCCCAAAGTGTTTCTGCATTGGCTGAAATGGAGATGTAAGATGAAGAAGATAAACCAGCTATTAGCAGAACTGCCAGTTGCTGTGTCTCTGGAGTGAAGACATATGGTAATTTGCTGCATTCTGTGATGACCTTTTCTTTAAAAGTATTGTTAATAATAGGCATTTATGTATACAATGCTTATAACAGATTCTTGAAATTCCTTGAAATTCGTATGTTGTGGACTACCCCATGCTTTTTTTTTTTTTAAACCACTGCGAACTGCTAATGAGGAACTTCACACAGAAGGTTTTTGTTTCTTTTTTGGTTTGTTTTTTTTTGTTTTTTTTTTTACACCATTCCTGGCATACTGAAGGGAAGCACCTCCAGGGCAGGTACCCAGCACTGTGTGTGCGCTGTCTCCCCATTGGGAAGCCTTTTGCTCCTTGTCTCCTTCGCCTCCTGGGTGAAGCCATGCCTTGGCTGCATGGTCGTACCCTTAGTGATAAGGGCAAAAAACATATTTCTCTACTTCTCTGTAGCCTTTTGTGGAAACTTAATGTTGCAATTGGAAATAAGTAATGTTCTTATTACATCATTTCACCTCAATCTGAGCCATCTAGTAGATGGGGAGTGTGAGAGTGATTTTTTTTTTCTTTTTTCTTTTTTTTTTTTTTCTGGAGATAATAGTGGGAGTTTGATTGTCTGCTTCTGAAAAAGGTATTCCTAACCTCTCATCAATTTTGCCATGACCCTGACAGACTCATGGGGCCTTCTAGTAATGAAAATGTGTAGATAACGTAACAGATGCACAAGGGGGTTTTGGTTCAGCAGATGGAAAAAGTATGCTCTTATATGAATCCTCAACACAATGAGAAGAACTATGTCCAAATATATGCCCATCTGCAGCAAACGTTATTTCTACTTGATCTCCGTCTGCTCACCTTCCCTCAGGTGTTCTATACATTCTATACGTTGAGCATTTTTATGTGCAGCTTTGACAGGCTGACTGGAAATGTGCTGTGTTGGTTCCTTCACTGTTGCTGGTGGACGTTTATCCATTGCTTGCACTTGGGGCAGCATTTCATTGAGATGTTAATGAGAATTTGAACAGTTTGTAGTTCCGTCGAATATTTTCTCTTAGAAGAAAAATAGTGTGGTTTTGTTGATGCCTTTTGAAATCTACTTTTTACTGGTAGAATGTGATGGATTTTATGCTAATTCCTTTCGCATTCCTGAAATATGGCCTAGCGAGGCACTGTCTCTGGGATCTTCATCTATTAATCATGGAAGCTGCTTTTTTATTCGGTTGCCATAGTTTCAGTGCCTCAGATAGTGTTGGGGTGCCTTGGGAAAGGCTTGAGATATACTTGGACTTGCAAGCCTTGCAGTTATTTTGGCAGTGGTAGAGCTCTGAAGGAACAGAGAACAGCATCCAGCATTATTCAGAGCTGGATTAAAAGAGGAAACTTCTGGATATGTCTCCCTGGACCTTGTTATGTGAACATCCAGCTGATACTTACTCCCAAGATTTGCTTTCTGTTTTGTCTTGCTGGTAAAACCGTGCACTTCAGAGACTTAATGACTACCTTTATGCCCTGTGAGAGCAAGAAAGGCTTTTGATTAGTTCTGCTGACAAAAGGCTGGGTAAATTAAGGGATTTAGGGTTTCTTAAGCAATGAAGGTAATTTGTTCTACATTTTCTCTTGACCTGTCTTCATAAAACATGACATCATGTTTGAGACTGAGTTAATGTGTATTGTTTCCATTGTTACCTTAAATTTAATAAAATGACAACGAGCGCGCTTTTGTTAGCTTACGAAGTAGCAAAGGGGAAATAATCTGTCAGAGCTGGTGTTCTTTCAGCTCTGTGTTGACATTGGCTGTACTTTTTTAATTATGTTTCGGTATCTGTCTACAAATTCAGCACTGAAACACGCATATTTTCAGAGACGCAGAGCTGTTAGTAGTTGAGAGTGGCTTTTCTGACAAATGAGAAAAGTGGTAAAGTAGTAAATAGCAAGAATTAATCTAGCAAGAAAGTAGCTGGAAGCCCCTGACTTTTCATCCTGTGCTAATTGTTAGCAGTTGTGGTTGGCTGCAGATAGTATGAAAACGCAAACATTTTTCACAAGGAAATCAGAGACCTTTTTCTTTTCCCATTGAGGGGGAAAAAAAAGAAAAAAGAAAAAAAAAAAAAGAAAATCATCACCTCCACAAGGCACATGTGTGAGTAGATATCTCAAATCCATTTCTGTTCCATTTTACAGAATAATGTCTCCAGCATTAAGTGATTTCCCTCTAGTTTTAATGAAACTATTTGGTTCTTGCACAGATAAGCTTGATAGATATTTTCTGTTCACAAGAAAAGCCTTAAAATTTCTCATCAAAGAATCATTTTTGAAATTAGCTGTGCAGTTTAAGTGAAAGAATACAGTATAATTTGAACTAATCTTGAAAATTAGCCACTTTAAAAACTTTCAAATGGTTAGTTACCCTTCAAAGAGAAGTTTTAAAGCTTCATTCTGGGACTTTACTACCCAGTCTTGTCAATTTTTCAAGTGAGATCAACAAGCAGATTGAGAACATGTGCCTATTATTTGTAATCCACCCTCAGGACTCCTACCAGCTGAGCAACTTTGAAGTCCAAAACTTCTGCATGAATTTTAATGATGATAAAGTTTGTGTGGTGGTGGATGTACAGAAAATCTGTATTTCCAGCTTTGAACTCTCACGTAGTTTCTCTTTTGCAGTCTGGCTTTTGCATACTGTGTTGTGTATGCATATTTTACACAAAATGAATCCCACATTTTTTCCTGTTAAACCTGAAATGGATATGTATCTAGCAGACTGACAGTCTGATAGGGCAAAATGATGTGCCCTGGGCATTTTGTAGTTGCATTTGGAAGGGAGCTTGTGACTGTCTAGAAAATTCTGAGTACTGAGAAACATTGAGGTCAAAAGCTGTAGAGGTACAAATGCAATTGTTGGGATTTTTTTTTTTTTTTATCCTCTTTTCCTAAGAGTTTATTACACATCAGCTAGTTTCGGATTAGGCATAGGATCAATCTGTATAAAAATGAATTTAAGCGGATCTGTAATGTACCACTGAATGCTTATTAACATTAAAGATTTTTCATAGAATCACAGAATGGCCTGGGTTGCACAGGAGCACAGCGCTCATCCAGTTCCAACCCCTGCTGTGTGCAGGTCGCCAACCAGCAGCCCAGGCTGCCCAGAGCCACATCCAGCCTGGCCCTGAATGCCTGCAGGGATGGGGCATCCACAGCCTCCTTGGGCAACCTGTGCCAGTGCCTCACCATCCTCTGAGTATATTGCTTGTTTATTTTTTTGCCCCTGAAATATTGATATGTGAATGGTAAGTAATTGTGTTCTCAGTGTAGAGGCTCACTCTTATGCCTGTAAGAGAGTAAGGAAGAAATTCTACTGCCTCAGCAGCAAATCCTTAGTCTACTCACAGGCCAGCTTAGCCCTGTCAGTTTTATTTATGGTTGGCCTCAGTTGTTTAACATCTTCAAGCATCAGAGTGCTGATCCCATCAAAGAAATAAGATGATTATTACTGGAAAAGTGTTATATTTGTGTCCTTTTTTAGCAATTTTTTTTTTTGGAGTCTGTTCTGGAAATCTTGCATGTATAGAGTCGCATCTCAGTGCCTGAGTATTTCTGAAAGACTGAGGCTTGATTTGACTGGGATAGTAGTGCAGGGAGAAGATGGAGGGAAAGTCCTCCACAGCACAGCCACTGACTGCCCAGTGCCCATCATCTGGAGGCAGTGCACAGGTTGAGTCCTACACAATCATGTCTTTAGCAGTACTGAATTCCAGGAGCATGGCTAAATGCTGCCTGGTGTTTGATTCAGAATGCCTTTTTTATTATACAGAGTGGAACACGGGCTGTTTAACTGCTACCTTGGACCTTGGGTATTAGTTTTTGTAGTAATGGCTTGTCATCATAGCTCTCTAATAAAAGAAGTTCATAATGTATCAAAATCAACTTCTGAATTTTTTTTTTATATGAACAGGATTTGATGCTATGTGTATAAACTTCCAGTAGGGATTAACTCATTCTACTTCTGAATAATTTGTGCTTGTTAATTACAAGCACTCAGCTTTTGCCAGTTGCAACTTACTGATCTGGGCAGCCTGGTCTGGAGGCTGGCAGTGGGGTTGAAACTAGGTGATCATTGTGGTCCTTTTCAACTCAGGTCATTCTGTGATTTTTATGACCTCAACAAAAAGTGAGAAATGGCCCAAGTTAAAAAATGATTTTCAAAATTCACTGTCATCTGTTATAGGGAGGTGATTATATAACATGATTCTAAGAACTGTGTCCAACCAGTAAGGTACTCTGTTATAGAAACATTTCAGGCATAACATTTTCTACTTGGAGGAGAATAGTTTCGGTTTTTACAAAGAAGAAAGAGGACAAACATTTCTCTAATGCTTCTTTGGGGTGCTTTTTGTCTCACCTGGTAAAATTACTGTTGAATTGGAGTAGTAATATGTCTTTCTTTACAAAGAACTCAAGAACTGAATCCTTAAAGAGCCGTCGTGGGAAGAGGAAAGATTTTTTGCATGCGCCACTATACTTTTTTCATTTTTATCTGCAAGGTGTTTCCTTTTAATTTTGTTGTAGGGAAGTTCAGCATGTTCAGATAGGCTGATTAATTCCGTCACGAGACGTGTGTATTGCAGGGTGGTGTCGTCTTTTTTGCTTTATCCTGTTCTAAGCCTAAGACTAGAGATACTGCCAGAACGCTTCCTTTCCCAAGATTAAAAATAAATAAAATAAATCCTGTTCCTGTTCAACAGTATGAGTAGTCCAAAAGGCATATATAGCCAACCTGGGTCTAATAGCCTGAAGGCGAGGTGAAGGCTGGTGACTGTGAGAATAATGCAGTTTTGATTTGTCAGGATGTTTTTCTGAGTGTGTTATACAACAGTATTAAAGCATCTACAGAGGAAAAATAAAAACTCTACAATTAAAAAACATTGTCTATTGCAGTCAGTTCCCTGATGCACACGTTTTATTTCCTTTTCATAGGATCATAGAATGAATCACAGAATGGCCTGGGTTGAAAAGGACCTCAATGACCATCGAGTCCCAACCCCCTGCTGTGTGCAGGTCGCCAACCAGCAGCCCAGGCTGCCCAGAGCCACATCCAGCCTGGCCTTGAATGCCTGCAGGGATGGGGCATCCACAGCCTCCTTGGGCAACCTGTGCCAGTGCCTCACCACCCTCTGGGGGAAAAACTTCCTCCTAATATCCAACCTAAACCTCCCCTGTCTCAGTTTAAAACCATTCCCCCCTGTCCTATCACCATCCACCCTCACAAACAGCCATTCCCCTTCTTGCTTATATGCTCCCTTCAAGTACTGGAAGGCCACACTGAGGTCTCCCTGCAGCCTCGTCTTCTCCAAGCTGAACAAGCCCAGTTCCCTCAACCTTTCCTCACAGCAGAGCTGCTCCAGCCCTCTGCTCATCTCAGTGCCTCCTCTGGACCCACTCCAAAAGTTCCATGTCTTTCTTGTACTGCGAGCACCACTTTTTGTCTGTTTGGGTTTTGTTGTTTTTTTTTTTTTTTTTTCCCAGCTCACTTTTTGGAGGTTTTCATTTGTGCATATCTGTGTTGATGTCGTAAGCTCTCTCCTGTAGCCAAAATCCTGGAAGTGACATCATGTGCCAAAATCACCATTCACTCCCACCTCCAGTGCTCCATGTGAGAGAAGCAGCTCAGCTTGGCCTTTCTGGTAACACATTGCTGCAATAAGTGCTGGTGGTGTGCAGAAGGATGGAAGATGTGGGCTGTTTAATGTCGCAGTGAGAGGTAATGAGGTCTGTAAGAATGCTTGCATTCATTTACCTTCAATAGCAAATCAGTCCTTTAGATCCTTTTCTCCCATAGAAGTTCAGCAATCAAGCTTTATTTAAAACAGATGAGTGAATCCACTGTTGTCACAATGAAAGAACTTGAAGAACTTTTTCAGAATCTGCATTCTAAAAAAGCACCTTTGGGGTTTTGTTAGGAGGACTAATCCTGATCTCCTCCTTTGTGCCATGCTCCTAAAATCTGAGTAGATTCCTCCTGTAAGCTTTATGTTTGTCATCAGAACCAACTGCATTACTTACGTAAGAAAGTGTAGAGAGGTTGGGCCGAGGCACAAAATACGTTTTAGGAGGACATAACTTTTAAGCTGTCTGCATCACACAGGAGAATGAGGGTACAGTTTTGCTTCAGACACTGTCTGTATTTATTTCACTAGGCATGGAGCTTGTCTAGAAAGGCTGTGCTCTAACTCATCCTAATAGTGGCATAACTCCTGCTGACTTCAGCAGCTGCTGTTAATTTCTGAAGTTTAAAATCTTGGGTGGGGGTAAAGTGGACTCATGTTCACGTTAATATCAAAATATCAATAAGGTGTTGTTCTGCTATGTATTGGCACCTATATTGTAGCTTTATAGAATCTGCTGCAGGAGATTTTTTTGGAAGAGGAGAGCCTCGCAGTCGCCAGGCTGTCCTACTGCTCCACAGCTGTGCTTCCCAGACAACTGCTTGTGTTAGCCTACTGTAACAACTGTCTGCATTTAAAAGAATACATTCTTGTGTAAGATGGAACAAAAATCCATTTACTCAAAGAAGGATGGGTCTTACGGATTGCAGCATGTGGCATTTACTTAGCCGTGTTTTCCTTAGATTATATGTTTGAAATACTGAAAAACTGTCCTTGCTGTTGCACAGTGGCCTTAGAAATTGCTTCAGTCTTCAAGAGAAAAACGCCTTTCACCTTTTGACACTGTTTCTAAATCCAGGGGCAAAGCTAACTAATAGCACACAGTCTGAAGAAACAGAATCTGGGCTTGGTCACATGCTTTTGTGCTGAAAGAGGGCAATGCTCGTCTTTTAAAGCTTTCTTGCAGCTTGTTCAGCTGTGCTGTTTCATTGTGAAAACTAATAGGAGGACTGCACTCTGCTTTTTCCTTTGCATGTACCCTGCCCTCTTGTGTTTTAAAATCTCAGTGCAGACACTTCAGGCATCCAGATGATGACTGGCGTAGTGAAAAACATTGAGCAATAACAGGAAATGATGGACACAAGCCACACTCTTCAAAGGCACTGGTTTTTTGTGCTATTTTCTCTTGCTTTTTACAGCATAAGAAGCTGTACAGCTTTCTTATGCAGAGACAGAGGTGTTTGAAAGTGGATTATCCGAACTGGTGTACAGAAAAGCCCTAAGAGTCATTTTGTATCAGTGGGTAAGGGCCATAATGCATTTGATTAAAGCAAGGCATGCTGCCTACACAGGGAGATGCTAACAAGGTTCTTTCATGTTTTTCGTGTCTTAGCCCTGCTTTTACAGAACATAAATTCATATTTAGTTTCAGTGGTTGCACTGTTCTGGTCATATCTATAGGACTGCTAAGAGAATCAAACTATACAAGTGCAACCAGTTGAATGTAAAATAATACAATTTGTGCTGAGCGGAAACCATGACTGAGAATATTAGCAAAACATTGTCCCAGCTTAACATTCACCTGCTCTACCTTGTCCTCCTCCTGCTTGGCTTTTTAACAGCCACAGGGAAAGGTTGCTGAAAGCACAGGTCATGCTAAGACAGATTAGCTGTAGTTTTTAGAGAAAGAAAGATGGAAAGAGATTTTCTCTCCTTCGAGCTGTATTTTTTCTTTCTCCCGCTCAAACAAGAGGGTAGAATTTGCTCCAAGCTGTTAAATAGTTTCTGGCACTAGTCCTCGCACTTCCCCTTACTCGTGTGAAGTGTATTTTATGCTGTTTAAAAGTGTCTTTATATACTCTCATGTTTAAAGAGCCTCCAGAACTTAGAAATGTATAAAAAGTCTTTGCAAGATGAAGAGCAAACTGTAGGAACTTCATGCTGTGGCAGTGTTTAAAAGAAGTAGTAATTCATGTAATTCTTTATTTTTAGGGATCAAATAGAAATATGTGGACCAAACTTATCTAAGGCTATTTAAATTTTCCGATCAATTTTTTAACTTCTTGAGAGAAGATGCACATTTGGAATTTACCTCAGGTCAGTTCCAGTGTGAGTTCAGTGCTTGCTTCGAGCTCTTTCATTTGTGTATTGCTGAGACACTGCATCTTTCAGCTTTCATCTTAAAAAATAGTCGTGTTGTGGATCCAGAGCAGGTAGAATGCACGTTGCAGAAGGGATTTCTAGCCATCTTGCAGTGACTTCTGTCATTATGGACTCAATCCCAAGCGTTCAAGTCTTAACAATTAGAACTTGGAGGGAATGAGATTTTTTGTTGTGTTTTGCTTTGTTTTGTTCGACTTCAAAGCAGAACATCCACAGAGGGAGTTCTGCGTGTTTTGAAGTAATTCTGCTCCCACTCCTGCTGATCTCTGAGATCTACACGTACATAGAAATCAGCAGAAGGGTACAGCTGACTGTCAAGTTGCCTACGCTCATGCTGATTTGGGGGCTGTTGACTTGCCTTCTGTCTTTATCCTCGTGCCTCTGCTGAATCTGCTTTGCCTGATACAATCTCCTGGGCGCTGCTCCAGCAATTGCAGAATTCTGTTGCCCATGGTGGAAGATCGGCTAGGAAAGCTGTTGTATTAGCATCCACATGCTACACTGCTGCATGGACAGATGATATAGAGAAAACTTCTTGCTTCTGAGCCACATTCACACCTCTTCTTGACTTCAATCTGTGTTTCAGTAGTAGATCTGCAAGCCTGCAGTCATTTCAGACAAAGCCTTAGGTAGAAAGCTGTTGTCAAGCAGCTGGCGTAGGGTATAGGAGAAAAGGGAATGTGTGCATAAAGAAGGCTCCTGGCTGTTTGGTCTCATCTGACTAGGTCTCACTTCTTTAAGAAGACTGAAAGCGACCAGTTTTTCCCACTATGCACCATAGATTTTGTTGGCATCTGTCCCAAGCTCATCTCAATAGATACTGGATAGCTTGTGAAATAGGGAGAATGTGTGCTGGAAGGGACACTGGGTTTTTTGTGGGACCAGGACAAGGTGAGAAAGGCTCACAGATTCAGAGAATAAGAAAAGGTGGTTTCTGTAACTATGGCGTTTAGAAGAAACAGAGGAGCCACTGAGTGACAAGGGGATTAATTCTAACTAGGCGTTACTTTTTTAAGAAAGAGATGGGACACTCCACAAAATGTAGCACACTTGTGCTGGAACCTGTAATTTCGTGGGAGCATATGCAGTACTTCCACTGACAACAGTGGGTGTGAAACACAGACATTGAGTTTGGCTATGGCTTAAAAAACAATCTTGAAGTCACTATTATCATTCTCTTCTTTGAACTCCTCATACCTTTGTATAATAGTTTAAGATACAAAAATATTAAATATTTTTCTGATCAAGTAAGGCTAAATGGAAAACTAAGGACAAGATGTTTCCCTGACCTGCAGGAAAATCCTTACGTTTTATCACTTTAAATTAAATCTGCTAGAAGTCACTGCTGTTCTCTGCATTTACTTAGCAGGCTAAAGGAGGGGAAGCTGTGTTGTCCTGCTGAAGGATGTGTTGGAGGAGAATAAATAGTACAGAATTTATCCGCATCAATATTTGTGGTGTCTTTGAAGTGTTAATAATGCTTGGAAAAATTTGTATGTTGAGTTAATGCCTGCTCTGAAAGCTTGCGGGAAAAACTGCAAGAAAGCTATGAATAATTTCCAGAAAATTGATTTCTTTCTTTCTTCCACAGCAAAACAGCAAAGGTGGTCGAGGTATTACTATCCTGACCATATTTTTTGGGCTCAAGCTTCACTCAAAATACTTTAATGAAGGAAGAGATTTCTGGAAACTGAGAGTCCAAGGGAAAAGTTGCAGGATAGGGTTGGCGAAGAAGAGGAGAAGGGTGTAAAAGCTTTCCTTCATGACCAACCAGCAGTTTGCAGTGGAGTGATTCCTTTGTGATAAGAGTCTCTGTTAAGAGTACATGCAAAGCTAAGACTGAGAAAAAGTGGATGGCACAGCAGAGATGAAAGGGGCACTGTTTGTCCCTCTGCCCAATTTCTTGTTCTTTCATGTAGAGTTTGGTAGGTGATGAGGATAAAGCCCAGAGGGGACTCTCCTGTGTCCCCATGCCCATTCCTTGCGCTGGAAAATCTTATGACTTCTGCCTCAGACTGGTGGTAGAGAAAAGAAAAAGGGTTTCCATCATTGCCAAGCCTGTCTAGTGATGGGCACCTCTGTGAGGCAGAGACTGGTACACAGCAATTATAATTAGTAAAGAGGCAGAAGGAGGCTTTGCAATATGTGTGTTTTGAGGGGAGTATCTGAAGGGCTGTGTGGTTTTCTTGCTGCTGGGCCAATGTTGAGGTTAGGCAGCAACAGCCTTGTGGGAAGGGCACTGGCATCACCCTGTGCAGCTGGCTGGTCAGCTGTGTGAAACAAATTTATGGCTTCCATCCAGTTTCCACTGAACTAATAAAACTTCTTTAAAAAAAAAAAGTGCTGCACCTGGCACTGTTAGGGAAAAAAACAGTCAGCAGCCTCAGCAGGGAGGCAGAAGCCTAGGTCAGCACAAAGGTTAAACTCCCTAAAAGTGACATTTGGATGTGCTATGCCTTTTTTAAAAACATATCCTATGTTTTGAAGCTGGTGTCTCTGAAGACAGCAGGTCCCAAGCACTATTTGCTATTTCTGATAGACTTGAGCTTCTTGCTGCAGTGAGCAGGGCTTGTCTTAGAGCAGATGACAAGCGTGGGGTTGTGCTTGGTGGTGAGGTAAGGGCATCGTGGCCAGCATCATCACTTCAAGGCATAACACCCTAAGCCCTTACATGCCCAGATGAGTGCAATCCAAAGCCTGTTCTCCAGCCCAGGTCCTGGAAGACTGCAGCAGAAACACCTCTGGAGGCAGCCAGGAGTGCTGTGTGCCAGCAGTAGCAGGGCAGTCTGCATGGCTGCCTGCCTGCCTTGTGGTGGACGTGAGCGATCTGGTATTTGTCACAGGTCTTAAAACTAAAACCGAGCATAAATAATGCACCCTTGTGCAAGTGAACAAAAAAATTTTTATAGCTGTTTCTAGGAATGAAACCAAACCTCAACCATGAGGTTTGATACTCTCTGCCGTATCCAAAGTTTGTGTACAGAACTTCTTCAAATAAATGCTTTGTAAAAATGATTTAATTCTGCTGTGATTGTGAGCTTTCACAAACATGCTGTTTCAGATTATCTTTAAAATAAATTTGATTTGCAACAGCTGTGCCTCCTCAAGCCCCTCCCCCCCTAAAGTTTGTTGGGGATTTTTTCCCCAAAAGAAAAGTGCTGAAGGAGTCCTCAAATTATTTTAAGTGAAAATTTTGTTCTTATTTTAAGCTAAAATTTGCCCAAGTGTCCTGTTATTAATCAGATGTATGTGCTTGTACTTGGATAGGCTGCAAAGAGCTGTCTTTAGTTCAGATAGTTTCTATGGTTCAGGGAACATGGGAACAGTGTTGCTTGCTGTGTGTTGCAAACATGCTATGATCTAGCTTACTTGTTAATGATGTTGCTGGGTGTCAGGCTGTTTGAACCAAGCTGCCGTTGCTGCATTGTAAGTTAAACCACATCTCATACTTCACACGTATTTTCTGTTGGTGGTGGGGTTTGGCTCGCAGCTCAGCTGGCTTACTCCCAGCACGGTGCCCTGTGGAAGAAGGCAACTTTTGGGCACTGAGGCTTGCAGGAGGCAGCCCTAGTTCAAGGAGTGGGGATGTCCTCTGTGCTGTGGTTTCTGCAGCTTGGTTTTTGCCCAGAGGTGCCAAATCTCACTTGCTGGGGCAGCGCACTGCAGCATTCCAGCTGGGTTAGGAGGACAGGTCTCCCCACTCCCAGCTCCCCCAAGCAGCTTTTGGCATGTGCGACTGCGGCCTCCTTCAGTGCAATTCCTGACATGAGCAAGGGCTGCAGGCACGGTATGCTGCCGTGCAGCTCTGCTAATGAGCTTGACTTCTAATTAAATAAAATACAAAGTTGGCAGTGCCTTTGATATTTGGTTTTCAGTGTGGGCCTTTTGACTTGTTTAGATTTTCAGGGTGGTCCTGAGGGAAGAGGTTTGGTAAGCAATTGCTGAGTTTGTGTTATACATTATCAACACTGAAATAAAACACTGAAATCAACACTTTAAAGTGCTCTTTTGTTCCATCCAAGCCAAATAATGCAATATACGTTTAAAAAGTAAAGCTGAACGAAGACCGAATTTACTAATCAGAAAGGAAAAAAAAAAAATAAAAAGTGAGGAAGTCCTTTTGTGACATTTCTTACTGCTTTTGTGTATGCCAGGTGTGGCATCTGGAGACATCCATGATGACTGGCAATCACAAGTTAAATAGCCACCTTACTTACACTTTGTTCCTCAATTCTCCCTTGAGGTTACTTTAACTATTTTGTCCTCAACAGCTGCAGGCAGCTGCCATTTTCTCATAGGGGCAAAAAATAAAATAAAAAAAAAAAAAAATAAAGCAACAAAAATCAAAATCTAAGCAGTTAAGCCAGGGAGGTGGCTTTTTAAAGAAGCAAATTAAGAACTTCGTACTCAAATGCACGTTTACCAGGGGAAAACTTGTTTTGTTGGTTGTTTTCTTTTTTCTAAGGGAGGGAACAAGTTTAAAAGATACTCTGTCACCTGGTAGAATTGAGGGCTGGTGGCCAGGTGATTTGTGTGTGCATATTGCTCTTTTATCAAGCATCTGTACTTTGCAGTGCTCAGAGAAGGAGATTTTAATGCCTCTGAATGGAAGCAGACTGCTTCTCTCCTTGTTACGTGACTCAGAGGTATGAGAATGGAAAGCATTAATACACCTACAGAATCTAGGCTGAGCCATGTTGAGACTTAGAACTTTTAGGTAGCTACTGTTTTTTCCTTTCTTCCCCTTTCTATCCACCTCTGTTGACAGATGCTATTTTGCTAGAGTATTGTAGATCTTCATGAAAGCGTGTAAAAATTTGTACAGTCAGAAGCTAGTTTAAACATGAAATGCCACAAGCATTCAGCAGTGCTTCTGTTCATGGCTCTTGTCTGAATGGTTGTTGATGTGGATAGCCCAGAAGGTGGACTTCATGTTCTGGTCATGCCAATACTGTGGTGGACTGGACAGTTTGGGATGTGGGCCTTGGTCTGCTGGTGGACGAAAGGGTTTCTTGAGGATGTTTTATGCAGATTGAATGAAAAAAAATCTCTATTGCTACTCTGGCTCTTTAACAGGGTCAAGTCAACAAAATAGCAAAGAAAAGTGGAGGTAACCATGTGGCACTTTGGCAACACAGTAGTTTCCAGAGACTTTTTGTGATGTCATCTTTAGTGGCTTCTCCCAGTTGACAGAGCTAATTTCAAGCCCAGAACCTAAAGGACTGCTTAGTTTTTGGTATCATTTAACACTTGAAAGAGTAGATCCCCATGTAATCTTTAGACAAGCCTTGCAAGTGTTGAATTTGGGGTGGCCATCAGACTGGAGGTTCATTTCAGTTGCGTGTTTATGTCCAAGTCTTAAATGAGAAAATTATAGGTTTAGAAATTGGCATTAGGAGCAGCTTGTATTAGAGATAATGAAAATCTACAGATGTGAAAATTTGTGTTGGGGAAAGGTGTTGCAGAATAGATTCATTGTGCAGGATGAGCTTTCTGGTTGTTTCTTGGTAGTTCACTAACAACAGCATGTATGTGAACTAATAAATAAAATGGAGATAGAACAAAGTAATTTTTCCTTGTAGGATTATGTAGAGAAGGAATCTGAGTTATTTATCAGAGACCCGTTTACATGCTGTTCATGGGAGAGTTGGACTGGCAGGTAAAGCATTGTAGGTTGTTTTCATTCTGCTTTCTTCAGTTACAGACTTGGCTTGGGGTTAGTGATTAAATACACTGTCTTAGTCCCAAGAAGTTGTCTCTCCCTCCCCCCCCAGAAAAAAAAAAATACCTTCTCTTGTAGGAATTTGAAGTTAGTTGCCCGTTCTGTATCTGTAGTACAGATGGTTCAAATGTATCAGTTTTGTTATTTTGCTTAGTAATCAAGTTTAAGACTAAAAGGGAATGTTTTGCTAGAGATGCATGTGATAACTTTTGTGCTATTACAAATGAAGAGATTTTTATGTTTTGCTTTCCCTAGGGGTTTGCTCCTACAGTTTAGCTTTGTCTGTATATGTGAAGGTTTAAAGGAAGTGTCATCGTTGTCAGAACTATTGAATTTTCAAGACTTCTTGGTGAAATCTGGCAACTGTGCAGCAAGCTTCTGAAAGGTAGAGCACTGATCTCTGCTTTTGTTTGCAAGGATAGGCAGCAGAAGCCTGCCCTTTAAGAAGATCTTGCAGCTCTTGTTTATCCAGAATCCCTGTAGACCTCTGGAAAGGGGGAGGAAGGCTGTGGGATTGTCTGTCTTTGGATTGGGAAGAATATTAAAATGATAAAGGAGTAATCTGAGCCATTATCCTCTTTTTGATGTTCCATAAAGACTCCGTCAAGTACAGTCTTTCCTAACATCTAGACATGAAACCAGGCAAGTGCTATTTTCTTGGTGTCCTTAGTATTATGAGATAAATGTTGCCAAATTCCACTGTCCAGATCTACCATATATTGAAACCAGGACACCTATAAAGTGTTCAGAGTTCTCCTACTGCTGGAATTTCACTTAATAACACAATTACAAGAGCCAGAGCATCAAGGAAAGCATTGTCATCAGCCTTGAGATAAAAATTGCAGGAGCTACCAGTACTGGCACGTATGAAAACTTTACTGTAAAGACATAAATGTGTCCTGTAGGAACTGGCAAGTGATCTTCTGGTGATTCTGAAGTTACCTTGGAAAAGATGTCACTTTTTGTCAGCTGTCAACACAAAGGATGATGCGATGAGCAGAGAAATAAAGACTTTTTAAACTTTGGTGTTACTGTTCATTCATTGTCAGCAATCTCAGAATAAACGAGGAGACATTCCCTGTGAGCAAACAGAGCATGGAATGAATGGCATAACTTCGGAGCCAGGCTTGTTTTGTGAGGGTTTTCTTGCAAATCAGCTACTGGATCTAAGTTATGTTTTAAACAGCTTTATTCATAGGCTGAGGGGCTTGAAAGCAAGGTCCCTGCAGAATCTGCCCTGTGGCCATTCAAGCAGAAGTTGGAAAATGCAAACAAGCATTTGGTACTTTATTTAAAAGCAAAATGTAAGAAGAAATAAAGCATCTGCATTTCTCTGTGTTACCTTCAATGTGTCCATATGAGAGGGGTCTGAGAACAACTTTAAAAATTCAGGAGTGCTAGGGCAGTGTGAGAGGGAATTTGGGAAGAGCTCGACTGTTGGGAAATAGCTTTCTTACAACTTGTGGAGCGTTTGAAGGGCAGTAATTTAAGCTGTCGTTCAGCAATAAGGCTCTCTCTGGGAAGTATCATCTGCAGTGAACCCTTTTCTTTCTTTTAAAAGAAAAAGACAGCACAATCTTGAGATCTTGTGTCTAAATGTCAGTCCAATTACGTTTGAAAGTAGGAACCAAAGCTGCTAAATCAGGGCTGACCAAGAACAAAAAGTAGGAGAAGGGAAGGTCAGTCCGAGTAGGCTGTGCAGTCACCACTGCATCTAGCAGTGGCCCTATTAAAAAGAACCTGCTAAAGAGCAGGGGATTTCTCCAGCAGATTCACTGCCAATGCATTCACTGTCTGTTAAATGGATTTGCAGCAGCTCTGTGCCCGCAGCAACTAGGTGCTCTTGTAGAGCAGACTGACAAGGCACAGCGCCTTTAGCCCTGTGTGTGCAGGCTCTGGAGTGCAGGCAGGAGGAGTTGTCATGGCTCAGCGTGCCGAAGTTCATCAGTTTGCTCCCTGTGATTTGTACAAGAGCACTACAGCTCTGTTAGCACAGAGCTCTGCCAGGGTTCGTAAACACTCCTTTGTTTGGGGTAGACCCACTGATTTTTTACCTTATCAATCAACATATATAAAGTTTTCATGTATTTCGTTACCAGGAATAGTCAGTAGTAGTAATGTTCCTGTGGAATACTGTACGAAATTATCTCATTTACGTGAGTTCTTCTGGATCAGCCTGAAAAGGAGTGTAAAAACTGCCAACAGAAATATTACTCTGGTGATGATCACAAATGAATCAGACGGGCTTGTGGATGTTAGGGATAATTAACATTTTGCTCCTGCTTTCAAAAATAGTATATAGCCTTCGGATAAAGTAGATATATTAAATCGGTGCTAAGCGGAATCTCTCTTCTTTATAGAACACAATATGCGATAATTACTTGTCATTTTAAACGTCCTACTTCTTCATATTACATAGAAACCACTGGCAGCCCGCCATTCCTGTGTATGGACACTTCTGAAATAAAGTCAGTTAGCTGGAATGAATTTCTTAGCAGAAATCACAATGGTTAGTAGCTATTATTGAATATATTCTCACACAGCTAATTTGCAGCTCTCTGAAGCTCTTTGCTTTAGCAAAGTAACTATGTTGTAATTTTCATGATTTGAAAGGAAAGGGGAAAAAAGCAACAGGCTGACTGTAGACTCCATGCAAAATAGTTTCAGTTGCCTTCAGTAGCTTGTAATATTTCCAATACTGGCAGAAACCTGTAGGAGTCTTGCATGTGGCATTCAGAGCGTGCCCTGGTTACAGGAGCCTAGCTTGGGATGCTCTAGGAAGAGGTGTGTGAGATCCATGTTGCAGCCAAGGGCTGGCTGTGCTATGCCTAGCTATCAGTAGGGTACAGAGACGTGCTGCTCACTCTTTCTTCCCTTTCTTTATTTCCCATACCGTGGTGGTTTGCGAAGCAATAGTTAAGGACACAGCCTGGCAGCTCTGCCCACAGATCAGAAGATTCCTCTTCAGAGAATGTCCTTTTGCAGCTCAACTGTACAGGTCTGTGGTGTGCCATTGCAAGGTGGATAAGAGCACTGAAAGGGTCTGAACCAAAAAACCATGTGCTGTGAACTGGCTGAGAACAGGCTAGCTGTGCTTGTAGTTTAACAGCTGGAATAGTTCTCTATTGTGAAATAAGAAAGAGTAAGGTATTCTTCTGTGTGCCTTTTTTTTTCAACTCATTTTAATTTTAGAATGCAGTGTTTATTTTTGTTACTCATTGCGCTCAAAATTCAAAACTTCATCTGAGAACCAATTGCTGTAGACCTCAGCATTTTTACATGCCTGCACTCCCAAGGACTGGGTTCTTCATTGATGGTGACCAGAGGCATAACACATCAGGGTAAACAGAGGCTCCAAACTTTGCTGAGTGGAAGCAGTGGGAAGAGTTACCCCAGATCAGGCTGCTGTTTGTAATAGCTTTACCCCTACCAGTGTCATCAACAGCAGTTATTTGAGAAAAATTAGTTTTATTTGTTCAGGGACATCTTGTGATTATAAGGCTGAAAAAGATCTCGGGAAGCTTTTGAAGTTTCCCTTGATATAGAGGGAGCAAGGGAAGCAAACAGCTTGTGTGTGTGGATGTCAAATGGTAGCTGGAGAGGAAACAGCGGAACTCACAAATGGCTGCTGGCAGGATTGGGGTGGGAGGCAGGTTTGTAAGTGAAGGAACAGCCCAGTGCCTGTCCTGCAATCTTACCACCTCAGCTAAACTGTTAAATAACAGGAACAAGGAAGGTAGAATATCCTGTGCCCTTCCTTGAAATACTTTTGTTGCTTTCCTTGTTTCCTGTAGTAGCACACAGGATATTGAGCTGATTAGGCACAGCAGACCTCATCATCTTCACAGGAACCTTGTAGGATGCGAGCTCCTGCTGAAACTGCTGCAGAAACTCTCACTATTTGCCAGCAGTGCCAAATGTTATTTCTAATAGTGAATATTTTGGAGAAAGTATAGATGAGGATATCAAAGATCTGGATTTTGTTTTTCCCAAACCACACTTTCTCAGGTCTCTACTTTTCACTGTATCTTTCATCTTCTCATGTCTTCGTTTCTCTGTATCTGCTTGTTCTTCAGGACATAGACAGGACTCACAATCAAGTTTAATTAGAATCCGTTGAACCCTATGTGTATGATCTTACTCTGAAGTGGCCTTACCTCAGCTTAACTCTGCATGCTTTGGAGGATTAGTATATTTGAAGAATAAACTTCTTGTTCACATCTTTCTTCAATTATCTTCACTTTCCTGTGGATCCCAGTGTTGACAAGCTTCTAATCTTTATTGCATTTCAACAAAATCTCCTTCCTCTGAAGAATTCTCATTTAAAGCCTTTATTCTCTGTGATTGCTGCTGTCTTCCTTTCTACATCTTGACTGCAGTGGTGCCTGCTCCTTTGTATTGTTCCTTCTTTTGCTCAGTTTCTGTCTCTTTACCTCTTGTTATGTTGTCTGCATGCCTTTGTCTTCCATTCAGAGGTCTGATCTTCAGGCTCCTTGATGTGTTGCACAGTCAGTCTTTGAGTTAATAAAGATATTTTCTTCATAAACAATGAGCATGGCATAGAGATGAGGCATTATTTTTGCAAATGGTAGAAAAACATGGATGAGGTCCAGCTGGAATCCCAATTCCAGCTGTTTCTCATTTTTTTTCCAAGACAAAGGCAACTACCACTAATCCAACCAAAAAGTTTTTGCACTGAAGGAAGAGACTTGAGCTCATTTTTCTGTGTTTTTGAAAATACTTTGGCGAGAATGTGCTAATATCAAAACCACAGAGCAGAGCCATTTTGGTAGTTTCATTCTTGGTGGTTCCTGCCTTTGCAGCTACATCAAGTGTTAGCTATAATGTCTGAGAAGAAGCACACTAAGGAACCAGTTACTTACAGGTCTTAGCTGCAAGACACGTACCCTTCCTTTATTTCAGGTTGTTAAGTGTTGGCCTGTGTATAAAATAGGCAGAAATACCAACAAGAGCATCTTTATCTTAAAAAGAAGGCGTGCTTTCCTGTTCTTTACCTTTAAAATTGGGTGCTTTCTTGTTGGCGTCAGAGTAAGCTTCAGTCTTAAATCAACAGAGAAATAATTGCACATGTGAGGTCAGTGACAAAACTCTCCCTGACTTATACATTGTCCCAGGATCTTGCTCAGCCACTCCAAGCAGTGTTGATTGTCAGAGGATGAAACATTTTGGGTCTCCGTCATTGCTCCCTATCAGCAGGGTTTGTGCTCACAGCCCTCTGAACTGGTAGCAGACAGAGCTGCCTCTGATGCAGACCCACCGCTGCTTACTGATCTACATCAAGGCTACTTTCTCTCCTCTTCTGAAACCTGGAAGTCAGAAAAAGTGCTGGTGCAGAGATGGGGTGTGTGTCTAAGAGCAGCACACACTGTTTCTCCATTTGGAAAGCTGTAGTGGCTTAAGTATTTTTATATTAACTCCGACGCTTCAATAACTCCCAGTTTGTTTTGTTGATTCTAACGATGAACAAAGGGGAAAGTGAATATGGAGTTAGTCCTTTGATTGAAGATAAATTGTCAAAAGGGAAAATGAAATGCAGAATGAGAAAAACTGGAAGAGTTGGATCACCTTTCATGCTCTGGATTCAGTTGGCAAGTGGTTCTCCAAGGCAGTCTGGTTGGAATCCCTGGTGACAGGGCTGTTTCAGTACTCTAACAGGGAGTGTATCCAAGATACAGTTGCTCAGGTCTGGCCAGAAAAAAAAAAAAATAATAATAACGAGCACACTCTCTTGCATTCTTTAAAGTTGTGCCAGTTGCAGCTGGCACTTAGTCAAACCTGTCATCACCTTCACTGCCTTTGAAAGAACATTTTGCTAAAAGGTGATGGCGTATGCCTTTCCTCTTGTTTAATCTGCACAACTTTTTATAAACTTCAAGCAAATAAAAGGCCTCTTAGGCTCAAAGAGGTCTGTAGTCACAGTGCTGTGATTTCTCAGATACCATAGAATGGCTTATGTTGGAAGGGACCTTAGTGGTCATCCAGTCAAAGCCCACTTGCCATGGGCAGGGCTGCCCTCACCAGCTCAGGCTGCCCAGGGCACAATCTAACCTTGCCTTGAACGCCTGCAGGGATGGGGCATCCACAGCACCTCTTGCCTCACTGCCCTCTGAGTTAAGAATTTCTTCTTAACATCTAAACCTACCCTCTTTTAGTTTAAAGCCATTCCCCTATGTCCTCTCACTATCAGAGCATGTAAAAGTCACTCCCATTCCTGCTTATAAGCTCCTTTCAAGCACTGGAAGGCCATGGTGCCATCCCACAGGCTTCTCTTTTCCAAGCCACACGAGCCCAACTTCCCTTTCCTCACAGCAGAGCTGCTCCAACCCTCTGCTCATCTCAGTGCCCTCCTCTGGACCCGCTCCAAGAGCTCCATGTCCTTCCTGTGCTGGAGGCCCCAGGCCTGGATGCAGTACTGCAGATGGAGCCTCACAAGAGCAAAGCAGAGGGAGGCAATCCCCTCCCAGACCCTGCTGGGCACCCCTATTTTGGTGCAGCTGATGGTGTTGTTGGCCTTCCAGGCTGCAATAGCATACTGCTGGTCCATCAACATTCCTCTATCTGAGAAGGATCATAACTTCTGTGTGTGCGCTTCTGGAAAAGAAAAAAAAAAATTCTTTCCACTTGATTTTTGCACTTTAGTCATTTGTAAACTATGTTCCCCCAGTCATTAGACCAAGAGAAAAACAGCAAATAAAATGGAACATAAGGGCTACAGATATCTACATTGTATTCATTATTTATGATTTCCGGAGAAAAGGCCTCCAAAACACTTCAGAGGCTAAAAACATATGCTCTGTAATGAGAACCTTAGAGGTTAGCTGTCCATTGACTTCCAGTAAAAAGAAAACTGTGTCTTGTTTTGTTCTCACATCAGAGGAAATAGGGAATTGCACTGCTGAAACCAACGCCGTTGTTCAGTATAAATTGAGCTGCTGGCAGGTCGGTAAGTATCCTTTGTTTCAGTGGGAGCTAAGGATGGAATTGTCCTGCAGAGCAAAATTTGAACAGCAGGAGTTCACACCATATCTTTGCTAACTACTAGCATAGTATTCTTCACTGCAACTCCCAGGGTGTATATTTGTCAGAAACTAGGAGCTTGAAGCTTCACCACAAGTCACTCCGTGGTGGTGAGCAGATGTCAGCCAGGATCACCTTCTGCAGTACAGCAGTCTCAGGTCTGCTGTGCATCTTTGGATGCTGCAGTTCTTTAGGTTAAAGAGGCTTTATGAAATCTGGCAGAGTAAAGCAGTTAGCTCAGTGAAATAAGAAAATGCTAATTTAGTAATGGAGGTTACACAAAACAAAAAGCATGCTAACAAGGGCATGATATAGTTACGCTTGAGAATTCCTGCACAGATAAATCAATCTTTAAGGCTTATAGAACGTAGAGATTTTCATGTCACAGATATACAGCCATGTGTAAGATACCAGCAGTGTGCTATGATTGCTGTGTTTGAATCTGTAATGACAACATCGTATTAAGTACTTGCAGACAAAAGCGATATGGATGGACTATCACCTCAGTATATAATTATTAACCCTCTACTGCATCCATGGTAATCTCTTTCTTAGCAGTTATTTTAACTGTGCTTTTAGTACCCCATCTATTCATTCAAAGCATCGCTGCTTTCAGATGAAACCTCTGCAGATGTTCTTTTCCTTATCAAAATTCTTTCTACAGGAGTGATAGATGGAAGGGCTGCACTGTTTGATTTTGTTTCCAACACGCATGGAATTTTTAGTCTAAGCTAATTCTTACTAATTAACGGTTTGCTCTAGCAAGGCCAGCATGTAATTCAAGCTTTCCTCAACTTCTGGACCTTCTCTCACTAGATCCTGCACCTGCCCCTCTCCCTGCTAATCTGTGCAAGTGTTCATAGGGATATTCAGCTTTAAGTACATATGGCACAAAACCAATTGCTGACCTTCAAACACTTAGTCTTCTTTTAGAGAGCTCTATAAAAAGCTTTTGCAACAGGGATGAGAGAACTGGATTTTTATATTACTTACAGGATAACTTGTTTTAATTCCCATAATTTACACTAAAAACTCAAACACTGACTCAACTGTGCTAGTGGAGATTTATTTGGAAAGAGGTTTTGCCTAAGTTTAGAGACCAAGCAATAAACTGTATCTCAAGGGCTAAAAGAGATTAAAATTAAGCAGGAAGAGGGAGAATTGTGCCAACTAGGAAAAGGAGGAATTTCCAGGGAACAATAACAATAACATAGGCTTGCCTAGTGTCCTTCATTTGATTATCTTGAAGTGCATTACGAGAATCAATGGAGCCTCCCTTGTAACGTGTTTGTGAGCAGGTACTGTACACCGATGCTGATTTGCAGGTGAATTAATAAAGGCCTCGTGCAGTGCTGGGATTCTCAGCAAACTCATCAATATTCTCAAGGGAAGATGAAAACAAACACAAGCCAACATGCTCTGGACTGGAATCTAGCAGTGTGGCATCCATGCGGTATCTTAATTCAGTATGGTAGCTGACATCCCCCTCCTGGAGAAAACTTGAGTTTAAAGAAGATGACATTAGAGCTCCTGAGAAGAACAAACTTGGTTACCAGCTCTTTCCATTGGCTTCTGGCTTGCCACTCCAGTCCTGTTCTGCCATGGTGCCATAGTCTCCTGGAACTTTTGTTTTTCCACCTTATTGTTACTGTATTACGAATGAAACAAGTCAGAAATAAGCTGCTCACACAAGCTTTGACTCATTGCCCTAGTTGGGATTTCCCACTTCTTATTTATACGAGTAGTATTTGTTCTATGGAGAAAAAAGATTGGGACCTGAAGAAGAAAAAAAGCATTTTCCAACCTCTAGACAGCTGTAAGACTGCCATTTGGTGACTGCTTTGCATCTCCCATGTTTGATCCTGAGGAGCACACCCAGTAAGGGGACAGTACTCTGCTTCTTCTTATCATGTAATCAGGCTTGCGATGTACTGGACTAAAGGCTTGATCACTGTGCCAGAATACTTCCAGTTGACATGAAAACTGCTTCTGGCTTGATATTGAGGCTGTAACATAGCTCTTAGTGCAGGCTTGGCTTCCAGCATATTCTTTTCTCCCCTGCATGTTAATGCATCATCCTTCTTCCTTCTCCTAATAGCCCATGAGATTTGAACTCCAAGTCAGCAAAGTAGAGGCTTTATGAAGCACAAAAGAACACCAGGTTTTTATCACGCCATGCCTTTATAAAGAGCTGTTCAACCATTCAGTTGCTGCTTGTATTGTGCAGCTGTTACTTAGCTGCTGAGAACATCTTGCTGTCAACACTGTCGTAGTACCTGAAGGAAGCACTGGCACTGTGAGCTTTTTAGGAGGAGCTCACCAACTCTGGGATTTTGCCAGATCCCTCTGTGTAGAGTTGAGGTATTTTCTCCCCCTGTGCCTTTCTCATTCAAAAATCCCTGTAAATAAGTAACAAATTTTTGTCCACCCGCCAGCATCTGTTGCAGGATTTTTCTACGATGATGTCTTCCTGACATTGACAGCCAGCTCTTGTTGTGTGCTCAGCCCACCTCCCCACACCAAGCAGGGCTGCAGTGGCAATGGGCGTTGTGCTGCTGGGCTCCTGGCTATGCTCTGGCACAACAGCCCTTTCTTTGCCAAGTGGCAGCCAGTATCTGGTCATCTCCATCTATTTAAAGGCAGACAAGCAGGGACCCCAGAGCTCATGGAGAGGGCTCTCTGCTTACAAGTTAACAGGAAACTCAACTGTTTCTCATTAAATGCAAACAACTGTGTGAGGACAGCGTGAAGAAAGTGTCTAAAGCCCACAGAACTGAGGCGATTCAGAGAGAAGCTGAGCCTCATTCAGTCTCCAGGGCTAAATTTGGCTCTGAGCAGCAAGGGGTACAATTCCCACTGTAGTTCAGGGCTGAAATTCTTCTGTGCAATTAATGCAAATGGCTGTATTTTTAGCATCCTAAGGAAAAAGGCTTCTGTTATCACTTTGTCTGCGCACGTGTGGCTATCAGCTCTCCCGCAGCAACTTTTGAGGGCTTGGGTTGACTTAGCCCACAGTGCCAGCAAGATGGTGATTTGCCAACATGCTGTGAGTTTCATGAGGTCAGGAAGACAGGTAGAGGAGTGCGGCTTCCCTGGTGCCTCCAGAGAGGAGCAGGGAACATGGGGAGCTCTGCCCTTTTAAAGACATCAGCGTCAAGACACAAATTCCTAGCACACCAGCCTTCACTGGTTCCAGTGCTTGTTTAGTAGTAACGTTTCCATATAAATAAACAGAGCATTCCTGCTGTAGGGTTGTGCGAGGCTGAATTTGGTACGTTGTGTTTTGCAGTGCCCTACACATCCTATAATATAAACTAGCAGACTAGCTAGTGCAGAAATTAATTTCCTAAGGTCTGACTTGCTGGCTACACTTCCACTGAGTTTATTAAATTAAATGGCAGTTACATCTGCCTACATTTTTCAGGATCCAGACCCAGGGTTTGTATGTTTGTAACAATTTGAGTGCAGAGCTCCTGATCTTTGCTGTATGAAATATCAACCCTGTGAAGGAGATGCTGCCCCGTTAAATTGAGGCAGTATTAGGAAAAAAAAAAGCAAGTAAAAATGTGTGGAAATCAATGAATGACTGCATGCAAGCTACACAATGTGGTGTGTAACTGTGTGCCAGATTGGTAAGCAATATATCAATGCCTAATACCCATTGTACGTGTTTTGGAGTTAGATACCCAAATCTATTTATCTGTGCATCATTTTTATTCACTTGATTGCTTTTTAAAAGAACAATTTCTGAAGCCCGTATTTTTGATTGAGCCTTTTAAATCTGGTGGGAATCTTCCCATTGGCTGTACTAAGAACTGAAATGATCGCTAGCTTTAAAAGTTATCCTACTCTTTCTTTCACTGTGGAGTATTGTAGAAAGCATCTAAAACCCTTGAAAGTGCAATTTCAGGCTATAAAATGGTGTATTGTTGGTCCCCTTCTCATGTGGAATTGATTTAATGTCTGGGACTGCCAAATTCCAGTCTGATACAAATTGCAACAGCTGAGCTACAATTTTTAAATCAACCCTGAGGATTAGGGATTTATAATGGTTTCATGGGAAGGAAGTTTATCTTTGCAGCTGTATGAATATGGAGGTCTATTATCTTTAGATTTATCTTCCTAGCTCTCTTGAGACAAGTTAGGTACATGATGTGTTGGGCTTTCTATTCTCAACCCCCTGATTTCTCCCAGGTTCCCTTCCCATTTTCTGTGCTTCTCCCCATCTCTGTCCTTCCATTCCACCTGGAGGCTTAGCAGTCTGTTCCCCTCCTCATGGGCTGTTTGTCAGTCCTCTCCTATGCAGCCTTGACTGGGGGTAGACAACAGTACTCTATGGGAAGATATTTTCCCGTGCTTCTATAACAAGATCATGTGTTGCAGGCAGCAGACATAATTGCTGTATAAACAAGGCACACATGGATACACACAAGGATCTAGGCCCAGACTCCAAATTCTTCATCTCTAAAACATGAGGACAATTCTCATCACAGGCAAAATTAAGTCAGCTCAGTAAGTCTCCAGCTTTTTTAGGTCTCACAAGCTACGTGAGTTAGTTATTTGGTGGATGACCAGCCTTCCCAGTCATTACCTGAAAGCTGCTGTTCCTTTTGTGTATTATCAAAATACAACTGATTGCGGAAGAGCGCGTCTAAAGAGCTGTTTAATGTGCTTCCATGTATTTCTGTGGTTTAGAAACTGACAAAAAGGAGTGGCACTGGCATGTGACTAGAGAGAAGGTGACAGAAACAATGAGAAAGTGCTTTCTGGTGAACCTGTGTTTGTATGCAGTAGTGGTGCTGAGACCTGCAGTCTGCCTGTGAACCAGTTGCAGGACTGCAGTGTCTTTGCCTAGTTAATTGATGGCATCAGTCAACATGCAGAATAATGCGTTGTGTCCGTCCTTCTTTAATTATTTCTGTAAGATTAAAAAGTTCATGAGTTAGTAAGAGAACAAAACAGCGCATGTCCATGACATCCAATTTCAAAGCCAAGATTCCAAGTGAAAATGAGTACAACGTACAACAGTAACGCTAATGATTTTCTTTAATTTCTGCCCATCCAGCTGATTTCCTTCTCCTACACCTCTTTTCTCATTAATTTCCTCTGAATCCTTTCCCTTTCTTCTCCATTTGCCTATAATTGCCTTCCTTCACTTCTGAAGATTCCTTTATGCATATCTGCATCCGTCCATCTGCCTCTCAGCCTTTTTACAGCTACGTTCATTTTAAAACGTCCTTCTCATTTTTATATTTTTCTCCCCATCTCCTATTTGCACCACCAGTCATTTATCTTCCTCCACACTCAGGTGACATATAAGCCCTCCCTCTATAGCCTGCTCCAGCTATTTGGACCTGCAGCTTAGCTTTGTTTTTCTCTTCATGTACTCAGGCCTACACACTGAAGTTTCACTTCAGCTTTGCTCTTCTCCATTTCTTTTCAGTATTCTGTTCACTGTGTGCAAGTGTAACTATACCTTCAGACACTTCTTCACTGTAGGAATCCGAAGGTAGGATGTCATCTCAAGTATAAAATGCATTTTGGAGGTCATGGTGGTGATTCATGTCACCATCCCACATTAGACCAGCTCCTAGTGTTTACCTAAGAGTTTTTATAACTCCCTGGCACTGGAGAGCATTGCACATCAGTTCTTCTGTTGATGTACATTGCTGGATCAGTACTGCCTTGAAAACATTGCAGTATGAGGACAGATTAAGGCAGCACAAGCGGTGAGATGCGGAGAGAAGCAGCTGTCACCAGCACAAAGGAGTGCTGGAGCTTGTAGTACTGCATCTACTTTCTGCATCTTCACACATGCTCAGGTATATTCATAGTTCTTCTGTGTTGATCTTCAAAGGAAACTACTGTGAAGTAGTTTCCACAAGACCTGATAGCCCACAAGCCCATGCAGGAGCACTCCATCTCTCACTTCATCTACCACTGGGTACTGTACTGGCTTATATGAATTCCTTACTGCGAGGTTCTGCAACTGTGCCCCATAGTGAAGTTAATAGGTTGCCTGTGTGCAGAACGACTGCCAAATTCCACTACTTTAGAGTGTAAAAGCTTCCCAGATGTAGAGAGTGCATCCCTTTGTGTATGTACAGTGCTGAGCACACAGCTGGTGCTCAATAAATAATGTACGTATAGGCCTAGTACGATGTGACTGTTAATCTAATACGGCTGAGGTGAGCCATCTTTTTGTAGTAAGAGGCAGCACTGGTCTGTTTTATAGTTGAGGTTTTAAATAATGAAAGTATATTAGCTAGCAAGTTCAGGGGGTGCTCATTTGCACCGCCTTCACACAACATGTCCCATGTTTCACATGACAGGGAGGATAGCTAGTTCTCTACAATTGAATGCGTAGTGATTAAATTGTCTGGGCATGAGCAGTAGGCAGCCATCTAACAGATCATTATTAAGATAGCTATAATTACAGAGTCAGAGCAGCCTCTTGCAGTGCACTGGTGTGCTGCCTTCGAAACTGGAAGCACAAAAGCCTACGTCCTTTATATGTTGAGGCCCAAACTGTGTAAAGTAGCAGCAAATTTTTGTGTTGCTTCAGTTGTGACTTAAGCAGTTCACTGCCTCTGTCTGCTGTTTGGAAGCTGGCCTGCTTTCCTGGCCAGGGGCATCTGAGATAGACCTAAGTGCTGAGTAGAGGGCTGTTCAGAAAGACAAGTATAGCTGTGACTCTTCTACACGATCTCTCATGGTATTGCTTTAGTCATTACCTGAGTGGATACTTGAGCTTAATTGGTATCGAGGGTACATACAAAAAGTCACCTATTTCATTAGGCTAATTTGCATGACTCAGCTTACCAAGAATCAAATTTTCATGTATTGTCCATCTTGCTGACAGCAAAATAAGGGGAGGGGGAAGGGTAAATAGCAAGCAGTGTAAGACTGAGATCAGGTGGTGTTTATTCCTTGCCTCTGAGATACGTCTTTCAGAAGCTTTCACTGCCTTTGGATATGAAAAACACAGATTAATATGCTCCATAAAGTGTATTTTTAGCATAATTTTGAATTTAGGATGAAAATTACAGAGCGAGTCAAAGCAGTGAGTAGCTGGGCTGTTAGCTGCTGCAATGGCTAAAGAAGCAGCTAAGTGCTGATTACGGAGAAAGCGACTGGAAGATTAGAATAGTTAGATAAAATAGACCTTCATCCTCCTTTGGTTCCTCAAAGCCATCAATGAAGTGTTTTGTGTGTTACATTGCAGTCTCAAGGGAACTGCTGCTGCTGTTTATATCATACAAGATCTGGCTGACTTTAACTGAAAGCTCTAATGTGCAGGATTGTATTTTTTTCTTTTTTGTCTCTGGTGTTTTCTTTAAGCAACAAAGTATTGTTTAATATTGTCTCATTGCTGCTAGAATTGAAACTGAAAAATTAATGGCTGCCGATTGAAACCACATTCTTTTAGTTCTGTCACCAGGTAACTGCGTGTTCAACCTCAAATGTGTCCTAGAATTGTGACAGAGTTTTTCTTTTAAGTGAGAATTTGTTATGATGTTTGGAGTATTGAGCTGCTGGAATCTAATAATGAAATGCAATTTAACATGATTGCTTAGGCAGAACAAAGGAAAACTTCAATAGGACGACTGAAAAAATGTGCACATCATTTATCTTGTTATTGAACCCAGAGTGGTGAACTGTGCAATCCCAATCCCAGGTCCTGCCCAGGTTTTTTGAGCACCAATGATTCTGCAATCTGCTCTGCAGGCAAAAGAGGAGATCTAACAAGTCTTTTGCTACTTAGATAACTTCAGTAGCTACGGCTAGAAAAAAAATGGCAGCTGACTGATCTGTTGATAACGATGGAAGCACTAGACAAATATATGATTATAAGTTGAATATTGCCAGTGAGATGAATTGTGTTTGTGCTTTCTGAATTGGAAAACAGTGTTCCAAAGCCTTGTCCCTGCCGAAACAGAAACTGCAAACAGTAGCTCATCTATCTTGAGGAACTCATCCATGCGTGTGCGTGAGTGGGTGGTTGAATTTTGAAGGATTTCTTATTGGAGTGGAGGCCAGCAACTCACTGCATTTGTTCAGGCCTAAAACTCTGTTGATCTGAGCAGCAGCTTAGGATACTGGAAGTTAATTATTACGGAGGATGCTATGCTAAAGAAACTCTAATCAGTACTTTTACATTTGTTTTACATTCTGATAATCAGAATGTTTAGAGATAGAACGATGTCAAAAAAGACTTATATTTGCATCTAACCTTTTTCTTGTAAAAACTGAGGGGGAAAAACAAAAACAAAAACAAAAAACCTCTGTCCTTTGTCTATGTGGATTGTAAACATTTTCAAGGCAAGACCTTTCCCCCCCTCCCCCCCTTAAATTTTGCCCAGCATATAGCATTCCTGCAGTAAAACATACTGCCCAGAGAGGTTATGAATGCCTCATCCATTGAGGTGTTCAGTGTCAGGTTGGATGGGGCCCTGGGCAGCCTGGTCTGGTATTAAACGTGGAGGTTGGTGGCCCCACCTGAGGTGGGGAGGTTGGAGCTTCATGATGCTTGAGGTCCCTTCCAATCCAGGCCATTCTGTGATTCTGTGACTCTGTGTGGAATCATCAATTCATCAATTGTATAGATTTGCAGAATCAAAGAGGAAAGGATGTAAGAAGGAAGAAAGGCTGAAGATCGCTTGCTCCTGAAAAGCTGAAAGGAGGGGTTTCTTATTCTAGCATTCAAAACTCTGATACCTCTGAAGTCAAATCTGTTTTTGCTAATTAGAGCATCTTTGTTTCAGGCCTGCTGTGAAACAGAGCGTACTTTTATGTCTGTGTTTACATTAGAGATAAATTGAAAACAGCATATTGGAAAGGAATATTTTTAAGAGAAGTTGTGTCTCTTGGTTCATGCAGCACAATGAATCCTGTTTGAGAGAAATCTAGGCAGGAAAAGCCTATGGAGCATGTGTTGGTGTAGCGCTTTTGTTCTAAGATGTTTGACCTTGTGCATTTCTAAGCATGCACAGCAAGGGATGAGAGAGCAGTGGAAGTTGTTATGAAAAGATTTTTATGACTATTTGCATTTCTAGTCAGGCAGAGTTCTTCTGGATCACTGTGTCCTGCCCCTGGAGAGTACACAGCAGGGTCTATGTGCTTGGTTCCTGGCAGAGGGAAATGGTTTTGTTTGTTGGATGGGTCAAGGGAAAACAGGGTGCCTAACAGGGTGATTGAGAAAGAGCAAGCCAGCCAGTTGGTCTGTCTCCTATGATGGAAAAACAGGGAGCTTGCTGGAAGGAAGCAGCTTCTTGTCCTTCTTTACCCAACTGCACCTCTTCATCCCAATTCTTCTCTATAATACCTTGCTTCAGGGTTGAGCAACAGTCAGAAAACAGAACATCGTAAGGCAGCTTTATCAAAATGTATGTTAAAAATTGTTTTCCAAGTTTAATCATCCTATGATCATCAAGAGCTGGGTAGTTGTTTTTTTAAAAAATATTTATATTAATGATCTTCTTACAGTTCTCCCAAAATAAGGAGGAAAGATACCATCTGTCCTCGTGAGCTTGCAGCAGAAATAACGTTCTCAGTTTTTTGGGGAACGTAAGGATGTGTGTGAGTAAGGGGAGTAATCTGTTCTGTGTAAGGAAAGCCAAATCTGTTCTTGTGTGAGGAAAGCCAAGTTTTTTTTACAAGAGAAAGTCCCTGGAAATAACTGTGGTGAAGGAAGGAGATCGCGGAGAGCTCCGTAAAAGTAAGAAAGGAAGCGTACAGTCATTTCTTGCAGCTTCAGTCAGTGAGGCATCAGAGCTTTCCCTCTCGCAAATACATTTTGTTCTTTATGAAAACATTTTGTGTAGCATTTTCAGTTGTAAAGTTAGTCTTGCTAGCCATGTGCTCCTGCTGCCTCTCACAACTGCATGATCCGCCAGGCAGGTCCTGTGCAGGTTATTTCTTCATGTTGAAGAGGGAATCCTTTAAACACAAACAGGGGGGAAAAAAAAGTCCAGCTATTTGCTGAGGAAAAAGCCTCCTTTCTTGAAGTTTTTGAGAATGTGGGGAAGTTCTGGGCTATTTCTCCCTCTATTGTGGTCGTGTGACGGTTATTTAGGAAAAGCTGTTGCTGAGAACCCTGAGGTGACAAAGATGTCAGGTAGTAGAACATCTCTGAGCTGCCAGTAAAGATTTTGTAGGTTAAGTGCTTTCTTTAAAACCAGTTTTTTTCCATCAGAAGAGGGCAAATGCCTGAAGGAGGTCCTTCATGTGGCTTGGATGCCAAGCCACTGAGAGATCTTCCTAAAAGCTGCTTTGGGAAACTCTTGCCCAGGTTGTCATTTTTTCAATTACATCTTTTTGAAGCTCATCTTTTTGGTTTTATTTTCCAGAATCAGTGTTAGAAGTCTTCGGTAGATGTGTGGTATGTACTGTATTTGGATTAGAAAGCTTTTTGGTGAACTGTTGCGTACCATTTCATAGGTGGTTTTGTTGTTCAGAATAGCAGAAATTGTCAATAGACAACAACTGTCAACAGCCATATATGCTGTGAAATTTTCTCACAAGCACAGATTTAACAATTGGTGCATGCATGTGCATATAGTCCTTCACTTGAAGCTGATGTGATGATGTTTACCACAGAAGAGTAATCCCCACGAAATTCTATTTTGAATTGCTGAAAGGCAAATTTTAATAAGAAGAGATACAGTGTGCAGTAGAACCAAAAGCATCTTATTTGGTTACTCCAACAAGGCAATTACTCTTCTGACAGAGAAAGGATAACCTCAAATTCCACAGGAAACTTGGATGTAGTATTTCCATTCCCCCATTTTAGAGGAAAGGCATAGCCCAAAAGCCATGATGTTAGCAGTATGAGTTTTTATGTAAGGCTGTGTACTTTGATAAGATTGCAAGTGTCAGTAAATTCGATTCTTTGTAGGTGTAAGGCCTTTAAATGGTAAAGTAACATCACTCATGAGCTGACGTGAATGGCATGGGCTGAGCAGCAGCTACAGTTTTCTCTGAAATCCAGTGGGAATCACTTCCAATTGCTGCCCTCAATCCAGCAGACATCAAGGTCAGCATTACTAGTAGTATAAATAAAAACAAGTCAATGCCCTTTAATTGTAATTGCTAACTGTGTGTTTCTGCTGCAAGCTGGAGAATTGGTGCTCTGTGGTACGAGGAAGCATAATCTCAGATGTAGGCAAGTCTTGATGTAGGGTTTACGGATTGGAGCCTACACCTCGATGGCAAACTGGATCTCTGCAGGCACAGTGTGTGCATTCAGTCTTCAGTCTCATTAGAAAATAATTTGATTTTTTGGTCTAATGTCTTTCTGTACTTTTTTTCTCTTCTTTCTTCTGGCAGGAATTTGTGTCTTGGCTGCAGATCAGCTCCTGGCAGCTGATCAGCGGAATGTCCATGTTATTGAGGCCAACTCAAAGTTAGAGGAAACTCTCACTGCAGCATTTGATATAAATCACATAAGCAGCAGAACTGCAGAGTAAGAAATAACAACAGAGGCTTGCCAGCTATGCTGTCTTCTTCCCCATGCTACACAGGAATTTTTGTTCTGTCAGGCAAAATATGAAGAATTCATCTGGGTTCAAAAACACCTGGCAGACTTGCAGAAAACCCATAACTGTGTGTGCCTCCTCATCAAGCAGTCTTGCTAAATTCATATCAGTGCACTCAGCGAATGAACCATTGCTTTTCCTGTGTTCCCCATCTTTAAAGAGGGAAGTTTGGGGGTCAGGGAGAAAAGAGCAGGAAGTTTGGGAATAGGTCTTAAGTTGCCCAAGCAAACAGTGATATTTCTTCAGTGAATCCCAGGACAAGACACCTGTCCTGGGAACATGGTTGTGGTTTTATCATGAGGATGATGCCTACGTTCTGCTTGTTGCACATGGCGGATTTCTTCTTCAGCTCTCCAAAACTGGCTGGAGTATCAATAACGATGTTTCCAGCATCAATTATCAGCTGAATGCTGGTGCTGTGAAAGTGGCTCATCTTCCCATGTATCTCTTTATTTGCTGTTGGAATCTGAATGCAGCCAATCATTCCTAAAATAGCTGTAGGAATCACAAGCAGTATAGAAATGTCTTTGTCTCAATGTTGTGTCACTGAGCCTGCCCTAGCACGGGATCTGGAAACAGACTGCTGCCTCATGTGGGGTGACAGTCTGGATTGTCCTTTGCAAAAAACTCTGCACGTGGTTCTGAAAAGACAGAGAATATTTCCTGGAGAAGAAGAGAATGGCTTTGCCATGCTCCACCAGTGAGCCAGGGAACAGATTAGAGGCTTTTCCTATCTGTGAGGATGCTCATCCATCACACCCTATTCAGGCAGTCATACTCGGAGGGCTTGTTCTCTCTTGCTACACTGAACCTCTTTCTCCACAGCTTTTCCAGAGAAGCAAAGCACATAATAACAGAGCTATTGCTCTTATAACTTGTAGTACAGGCATTTGTCAGTGCTGCTTTGAACTCTCTTTTCTGTGCTGCTCTAATTCCCTCATGATGTGCCAAGAAGCAGGTGTGACTGAACATGTAAGGATGCTTGTATTCTTCAGTATGAGAGTGAATGTGTGTTGGAAGAAGAGAGCAGTGTATTTGTGTGTGCAGGGGCTCATCTGTGTCTAACTGTGATCTTTTTTTACTTTTTCTGACCCACAAGCCTCAATTCTAAGTTTGCCCTTGAAATCACATCATATAATTCTCTATTTCCGCTCAGTAACAGACTCCCAGTAATTAAAGTGATCTCACGCTGCTCTATTAATCACAGGAATTGTGATTTTTATGTTCTGAAGTTAATTGATGATATCTGCATATAGCGTTTTCCCTTAAAATAAATTGAATTACAGTAATTAACCTTATGTCCAGGTCAACTGACTGTATAGTTTGTCTCAGCATTATCCTGAAAATAGGATATTCTTTAACATATCTGTTGGCTTCTTGTTTTACCTTCTGTTTTCTTTTTCATAACCCTGATATAACTTGTCCTTAAAGCTGTTAGGGTTATTTATGATATAAAATTTGGGAATTGTTTGGGTGTGAATCTAGGCAGAATAAAGCCCAGGGACTTCCACTTGCAGCCAGCAATTACTAGCAAACTGCAGGAACTGGATTAGTGTAGGCATTGTGCTCATCTCAGAGGAAAACCAAACTAAATAGATTTTTTTTGTCTCTTAAGTCAGATTTATTTTATCTCTATAAGGTTTCCAGAAATATCAGAAGAGAAAAAAAAAAAGTGGACAATGAAGAATAATCACAAAAGACAGAGATCTGTGAAATTTCTCTAACATTTTAGTAAAGACCCTTTCCCATGAAGAACAAGTCTTTTAAATTCTGATGACTGCCTGAGCATACGGAGAAGTGTATGGATGTGTGGATGTCCAAGGGAGAGAGGCATTGCACATCATGTTGAATTACAGTATTCCCACTCAATTTGCTTATTTCCTTCGCCAGGCTGTTTGTGGGTTTTGTTCCCCATGCGCGTGTGCTTCTCCAACGGCTCTTTTAAATCTTTCCTCAAAGATAACACTTCATTTCATGGACATTATTCATGTTTGCAGTAATCTCGTGTTTTACTGAAAGGTGCAGAGAAACCTGAGAAAGCTGATTTCATAAACAAGTTGGGGGCTAAAGTTAAAAATACACACTGCAAGCTCTTTGCTTGCCTACAGTTCTTATCTGTCAGGGACAAACATTTCTTACCGAGACAAATTTGCCTGAGTTCCAAGGGGAAAAGCCTGACTGTTCTCTTTCCCTGCAAGAGTCAGCTTGCTGGCCACTGTGTTTGTGTTTCTTTGTGCTGAGTAGCCTTCACAGCAGGGGATGCTGAGGTCTGGCCTAGACTGCGCTGTTGCCATGACTATAATGCTGCAATGCAGAGCAGTGTTGAGCTGACCAGAGGCTCCTCTTGAGCAAAGCACTGTTGGGTAGCGTAGCACTGGCTGCCGGAGCAATTAATCCATGGATGTCAATGTCCGTTCTTAGCATTTGTAGCATTACAGTAGAATTCATTCACGTTTTGAGGGCAGGGGAACAATTTGTTGTTGTATCAAACTGCTTCATACCCAGGTGGACTGGTGCCTGTTGGAAAACAGCCTGGCAGAATTTGCTATTTCACTCAGGGTAAATGAAGGTGTGTTACTGAGTCAATTTCTGCAGAAATGTACTTACAGCTGAAGCTACTCCAATTGCAACAAAGCTAAGCAGTGTAGTCTGAGTATTTAACAGCTGACTTCCATATGCATTTCTCTTCTGTTTTGTCACTTTAAAATGGTGCCCATCACTTTCATTCCAGATAAGTTTCTTGAAGAACACAGCTGGAGATCATGCTTGAAGAGTTAGCATCACATTTCTTGCTCTAAAAACAAACTAAAAAAAAAAAAAACAAAACAAAAGCAATACAGAGGGTTCTGTTGTTATGATAAGCAGCAATTAGGTGCTGTAAGCCCAGCAATGTGTTCTACAGGATCCTAACTTATTCTTCAGTATTAAGCTCTGCTCTTATCAATTATCTTATCTTGATAAGATGCTCTTATCTCATATCTATATCAATTTGATCTGTTGCACAGACATAAGAGGATTTGCAATTTGAGGCTTCTTTCTGGTCAGAGGATGAAGAAGGCCTGGAATCCATTTAAGTACATACCAGCAGTGAAAGGAGGCAAATGCTGAGGATCTGGGGAAACCTGTCCTGAAGAGCAGGCTGAGCTGGAGAAACTGATTTAGGAGAACTGCGTGACCCTGATGTTACATTTACAGCAGGCACATGGCAGCTGGGACAATGTCTGCAGGGCTGTGTCAAAGTTTTAATCGTTGGCAGTTCTCAGTATTGCTGTGAAAATACAGCAGGCTCCATGTTTTGTCTTTGTTATCTAAAAGGAAAGGAAAACAAAAGGAGGCCATGCTTTACTCCCATTGTAGCTTTGGATCACCTATAGCTACGTAATTTCTGTTCCATCTGTTAGCTGAGAGAATGGAAGATCAGCTGATGGGCACTGATATTTCCCAGGCAAAGTGAGGGATGGGGAAAGTAATGGCGTTGCTGGTAGTGTATCTGCTTTCTGTTAAGCATGCTGAGATGAAACAGCAGATTATATATTAGAGATGGCGTTTTCTCCCTTCAAAAGGCAGTGATTGCTACATTTAACCCTTAAATCTATTTGAAACCTTGACAGAAGTTTGCTGAAGTCCCACAAATAATCAATAGAGCAATTTTTTGTCCCTTAAATGTGAAGCTTTCAAAAATAATAAAGACATCTTTGAAAAGACAAGCTAAGCTGTTTCAGGGTTAGGTCTGTTGCTGTATGTAGTTGGGGGTGGTGAGTGAGAAGGATTATTTAGGCACTGTCTTTGTTCCATTCTGCAGGTTTATAACCCCAAAATAAAATTGCAAATGTTTTTGGCAGTCATCTTCCAAGCACAGATGGCTTTCCTCCCAGTTTTGGCAAGCATGATTTCAGTATAAAATTGAGCAATTATTAGAAAGTGAAATATTGCATGATATAATACTGCTACCACCACCATCAACATCGTAACAAATGGTGTGTTCATTGTTTCTGGTGCTGCCTGAGAGAGCTTGTGCCACTGTTGTTACCCTTTCCTCTAAAACATGTACCTTTGCTATTCCTGGTGATGCATAGAAAGAGGAATGGAAAGGAGCAGATGCTTCAGCAAGGAACCGTGGCTATTTTCTCATTTGCTTTGGCTCTATATTTCAATGCAAATATCACTGAACAGGTGGCTGATGAGGCCCCCATGGACTGTTTACAGTGAAGGTTACAACCAAAATCGATAGGCCTGAGATGCTTCTAATTCCATCTGGGAGATGTTCATCTTCCATCTGACTGTTCCCTCTCTGAACAACAGCATCCTATTAACGCTGCATTCATCAGAGATGTCTTGCCCAGGTCAGCAGAAGATTTCTCCTATTTAGGCCTCCATTTGTTCTCTGTGTTTTCTTTTCATACTGCACTGGATCAAACAGTAATGTTGATCTTGACAGGACAGGTTGATAGCATTAGGCATGCTGAGTTTTGCCTACTTGACTTGACACCTGCTACTACCATTCTGCAGGCCGAGGCTCATCAGTTCTGCCTGAGGGTTGTCCAAATCTTTTCAGCTTATCACTTACTGAGGCAGGAGGTAATGATGTTACATATCATAGCTGACATTACGGTGCTTGATATATAGCCTTGTAATACTGCAAAATGGGAGAGGAAAGCTGGTGAGAACTCATGATTGCATAGACCTGAACAAAATAAGCAGATACCTGAAACTCACTGAAAAAGTACTTTACTCTGCATAAATTTGGCAGATTTTAATGGGAAGTTCTGCATGGCCCCTATGTCTGTTTCATCCAACTGGTAATAAAGTTTGTATTATTCTTTTTAATAAAGGTAAATGCTGTTGATTGCTATATGAGGCAAAATCACTCTCATTGGTGTCTTTCCCTTGGGCCTAATTGTCACATCTGGCATGCAGCCCACAGCAGCTGGGCAATGAGTAAGCAGTGTTGAATCCAATTAAAATGGCAGTAAAGCATGTATAGCAGAGGGTACCCATGCATTCCTCTTACAGCTGGGGAAAACTCTCTGATACGCAGAGAAAGTTAGGGAGGATGTGCTTCAACACATAAGTAAGGGTCAAAAAGAATGCTGGAGGGGTGGGAGCCTCCCTTGGTCGCTGCCAGCATTCAGGGAAGGCCCTGAGCTACCATGTGGTGATCGCCCAATATGTTCACACACCAGTCTCCTTGGTGTAAGGGCCAGATACCTGGAGTGCTAGAGTGCTTTTTTGGCCACGTGAAATGAACAGCCAGCTGTAGAGACAACAGGAGTGGGATAGGAAAGGAAAGATGAATGACTGTGGCACTGCTGGTCACAAAAAGATGGTGGTGGTGGTGATGGGCACAGAGCTGGCATTAAGTCTCTGTGGCCATCTGTACCAGCATTCAGGTGGCTGAGCAGCAATGACTAGTTAGGGCAACGACAAGAGAAATTGAGTTGGCCAACCTGACCAACGCCTTGCCACGTGCCAATTCAGTTATCATGTCTGGCACTCTGTGGTGTATCTTGCTGTTAGCCACTTGTCTCTCCTGTGTTCAGAGCTCCCCCAAGCACTTGCTGAGCTTTTGTTCACTCACATCTGCCTGATCCCATAGTGCTGTTAAGCCTGGGCTTCTTGCACAATCCCTTCTGCTGCCAGGTGCAGCCACATGAGGTGCTTGCCCAAAAGGCACAGACAACAAATGCACTCCAGAACAGTTCCACAGCACTTGCTGCCCTTGTTGTATGAAAGCTGCAGCCTGCAGGTTGTATTCCTGTCTTGTTATTGCTGCTGCTGTTGTTGTTGTTACTAATCCCTTTCCCTGACTTGCAAAGAACTCTTGTCTTTCACTTTCTAGGAACTGTGAATGTAAAAAGGTAAATAGCAATAAGAGCATCCTCCACTCAGATTTTCAAAGGCTCTGTAAGCCCGAGAAGGCAAAGGCTTCTTGTCAGTGTCAGATGGCTGATCTGTATGAAGTAGGGAATAGAATTCGGGTTGGGTGGCTGGTGTCTGCACCCTGCCTTTGGCATGGCAAAGCATGTGTGTGCATGTGTGTGGATCAGTATGTGCTTTTTATTATGAATAGGTAGATCTCTAAGTCTCTTACAATGAGACAGTGTCTGATTCACTTGCATGCTTTTAAAGCTCTTATTGCCAGAAAATCTCATTTATTTTTTACCTCTTACACAACTCATTTTCTCTCGTCTTTTTTTTTTTTTTTTTTTTTCTGTCATTTTGCTTTTCCTAGTGTAAGAGATGATGAATGTATAAGCAATGATGAATGTAATTAGATGGGCTATTTGTTGAGTATTTTGTGGGTCAGTTCACAGGTGCTGCTACTTTTTCTGGTCATATGTTTTTTCTTATGCAGTAGTTCAAATTCATTAAGCTTCAGTTTTCTTGTTTCCTTGCTGTTTGGTTAAATACTGTGCCTTTTTACTATGCTTCCAGGCTATTGAAGGAGGGTAAGTTATTACCACATGTTTGTGGAAATAAAAGATTTTAAGACTGTCATGGTTTTTCATGGCCATTAAGTTTTCTGGTCTTGGTTCATGCCTAACACAGACCATTCTATTTTAACTGGTAATTCGCACATTAAGTCTAATAATTTGTGGATTGAAGTGCAGCTGTTCTGCGTGAACACATCCCATCATAGTATAAAGAAAGCCTGTGATAAATGAATATAACAAGATCTGTCCATTACTGATCAGGCTTAGTGTGTCATGGGAAAGTTTTGACACGGTTACATACTCTGATTTTACTTGGGGTTTTACAGGAGTAGCAGAACATAGCATGAGGCCAAGGCAGAAAGATGGGAGTTTTTCTAACATGGAAGAGTGTTTCTTCTGATAGTTATTTATAGATGTGTCATTGCTGTTGCTGCTGAATTTGTGCTTGAGATCAAATATGGATGTATGCTTTTATAGAATATACCAGAGAGTTAGCACTTCCCTGTAAGGCTTTTTTGAGTGATGGATCTAACCTTGCTGGAGTTTACTAGCTGCAAATACAATAGCCCTATTGTGAGGCTAGCCTTGAAGTAGCCATACCTTCATTTCCTCAGCCAAGCAGTTATTCTATATCTGTTTTCATGCAGATTGTTGTTTCGCAAATGCTGAAAAGTTCAGGTAGCAGAAAGCGGAGCTCTCTGTGTTGACTTCTCACTGGCTCAGGTAGACATGGATTCTGACAAGGAGTATAGCTGTGAAAAATCAGATTTTTCTCTTCGATTTGAATGATCATTGCTTTCATGAAACTTCAGAAATTCCTCCATGTCAGCAGCATGATTTTTACTGAATTAATACTGTTGTGCCATGCATATACATTGGGAAACAGTATATATATTTGCATTTATACATACACATATGTGTATATGTATCTATATATACATGTGTAAGTTCATATTTCTGAGGAAGTTTTCAGTAAGCTTAAGTAAATGTAAAGCAATTGCACTGTACTGGTATCCTACTCAGAGCTGATTGATTCCCTTTTGGGCTGCACTATACAAGCAGGAAAATATTATAGCTAAGAAGGCAGAATTTTGATTTCCATGTGTATTAAGAGCTTTTATAGTTTATTAATACTTAACCACACTATGGCAAAAAAGAAGGAACATAGAATAACAAGAAAAAGTCATATTACATAAATATCTGAAGTCACCAAATTCAGTAAGAAGAATCTGAGCACTGAAGTACTTTGCATGAGGTTGTATTTATATTGGTCTTAGGAATGGAAAAAGAAGAGTGGTTGGCTTTTTGGAAGAAATCTGGTCTGTGCCATCAGCTTAAATGCTACAATTCATGCATTAGGCATAAACCATCTACTGCCTAGGCTGTATTCCAGAGGTCTGCTAAGGAAAGAACAGTGCCACAATTCACTCTTCTTTTGACTACTAGCTTCCCTTACAGGAGCAATAAGCATATTTTGAACAGAGAGAATGGGGTTTCTGAGAGCCAGTTCTTTCTCAGTTTATGTGGCTTAGTGCAGGCATGTCCAACCCACAGACCAGGGGCATAAACAGACCATCACAGCTCACAGTGCAGCTGCCCCCAGCCCTGTGCTGTCATTGCTATGCACTCATTGCTCAACAACAACCAAATAAGTGGTGTGCAGTTAGCACTGTCTGGGCTGAAACCAGAGCACAGAAAGGATGCAGTGCAGTGCCAGTTCAAGTTATGGCAAAAAATTGTATGCACTTAGATACACTGTCTGAACACATTCCTGTGAACAAAGATTAGGCAGCCTTGCTTTCGGTTTTGATACAGGAATTTCAGAATAGGTTTCAAGATTGCTGAATAAATCATCAATTTATATTTGTAACACCATTTTCAGTTGACTGAATACATGACCTGCAAATTTTCAAATAGAATCTGTAGAGTTGCAATCAGATATTCTGCTCAGAAATCTCTCTGTTCTTGTCTCCCTCCTAGACTTGTACAAGACCTGTCTTACCAAAGAAAGATATCCCTCACTTCACAATCACACCTTATTCATGTCATCACTTTTTAGCAGTGTGCACGTTTTGAGTAATTACTATCAAGGACAAAGTAGTAGAGGAAGAGTAAAATTTCATCAAAAATCTCTGATGAACATTATGAGAACACACCAAGAATTGGAACCACTGCCATTGGAACAGACTGATGTCATAGTTACACCAAAACATGGTTGAATGTCCCAATAGTTCTATGGTTTTTTGCTCTCATTTCTTAATGTTAAAATATTAACAGTTAAAATAAATTTCATCACTTATGTGCATTAACTGCATAGTATATTTTACAAAGGCTGCTCCAAAAGCAGTGCCTCCTATTTTCTCATGTTGACCCGCAAAATCAGAGGTAGATGTTGGTGTGGTATGGCAGTAGAGGTTGAACCTTCCCACCAGTATTCCATTACATTCTGTTGCTGTGTGAGATGGACTTCTGGCATGAAAATGCATATGAAGTAAAGGTGTGGAATTGAATTCCTCCACGCAGAAAAAGTGGCACCCAATGACATTCATTGGCACTTTCTGAGTTTTTATAGAGACCAATAGTGGTGGGTGGCACCTTTCAGCAGAGGCAACAGTGATCGTGTGTCAGCTCCCCTGGAGCAGATTTTGATGAGTATGCCTTGCAAGGTCTTGTTCATCAGTGGCAAAAAGCACGTAGCTAATGGTGGTAACTATACTGAAAAATAGTGTTTTGTAGCTGAGAACGTGCTCCATCAAATAGTTACTGTGTTGACTGTAACTGCAGTTTCCATGGAAATGAATAGGAGGCATTACATAAATGCAGCCCAAGACAATTTCCCTTCACCCAGGCAAGCCCAAAGGTTGGGCAGCCACGGCTTAGTGAAAGCCAAAGTGAACTACAGTGGTTTACACTGACTGAAGTTTTCTCCATGGACATTTACAAAATGTTTATTTTGAGATGGTACCTGCATTCACCCAGCATCACCACATATCTACTCTTGCTTCTTCCACCTCTGTGCTTAGAAGCATTTTTTATTAGAAGTAGCTTACTCACAGTTGCACTTGAGAATGTTTGCATCACTCCCAAGAGCCCAACCAGGGTTCAGGAATTGCTGAAAAGGATGTTTGTCCTAAATATAAGTGTAGCCTTCTCTAATCAGCACTTTTCTGAAATTCCACTCTGACCATGCAGATCTTTCCACAACTGTAAGAACATCAAAAATAACACTACTCTTGAATTTTCTTGCAAAAACTTACCTTAGGTGTAGCTTGTGTCCTATTCAATGTTATTTTATTGGCATAGACATTGATAGAGATTTGCAGTCTACTCCAAATGCAGACAGATAGAAGCAGGCATTTTGCATTGTTTTGTGTGAATTCCAACAAGGACATTAATACTACAGTAACAGAGAACTGCTCTTCTTTTTCTGTCTCCTCCTCTCTTTTCCTCCACAGGAGGTACCCCTAAGAGTGACAGGGAATTCCATACTAAGAACCTACTGATCTAATCTCTGTTAGGAGGCAATATAACAGCTCATTTGTGAGCTAACAGTTTGCAGCTGAAAGAAAAAAGATTTGGTCCAGTAACTTGTACATAAAATGACAGCATAAGTTTGTTACATGCCGTTCATTTGCCTGTCAGCAGTCTCTGGTATATATTTATGTGAAACAGTACGCATGTTTTAATGGGCAGAAGAGAGTGATGGTGTAAAATCACCCACAAGAAAAGTTTTTCAGGCTCTAAGGTGAAGTGGCAACTGTATGCATACAGCACCTTAATGCCTTCCTGGTAGGAACACATTGATAACAGAGGATGTGCTGACAGGGAGTACCAGCAAGCAGCTGTTCTGCTCCAGAGTCAGGCTCACTGTGAGCCAGGTGGTCTGGATTGCCATCCTGCAGGCTGATGCTGTGAGTGAATAAGGCTCAAGAGGAAGAACTGAATTGCTTAATAAGTTTCTTCCTGCTAAATAAGCATAAGGTCATGTGCATTTCAGAATATAGTTTTTCACTGGAATGCAGCAATTTCAAGAAAATAATTCAAATTTATTTTTGTGTTAATACTGGATACCTTATTTAGTCACTTTCCAGTGACAGAATTTTAAAGGTGGCAAAATTACATATCAAAGAATTACGTGAAGAGAAAGAAATTAATCCACCTAATGCAGGTCTTTGCTCTAATCCATACCTTTGCAAAGCAACTATTTGAAAGTACTGTGTTTACTTCTCCTAGTTTCTACTTTGGGCATCCCCAAGGAGCCCAAGTGAGGTTTCACTGGGCATGGAAATGGAAAGAAACTTAGTGCACTGGAGTGCAGTGAAGGCAAAATGTAAACAATCATTAAAGAGACAAATGGAGGAAAAAGGCAAAGAAAGCATCTGCAGGCAGGTGTAACTGTGTCAGTAATCACACACAGCTATCACCCAGCCATTGCTGGATAGGAAGGCTTCTCTTGGGACTTGAATGTGCTATCTCCCACCACGCATTCTCACACAAGGTATAATAGACATTTCTGTATTGTGCTGTATTTACTGTTGCTGTTTTAATTCTTTGCCATCACTCTGACTTTGCTCATGTCAGTCATTGCCTCACGTTAGATTTTTTTTTCTTTAGTCTCAGCTTAACTCAGTCTCAGTTATTTTGTTAATAGACATAGAGAATCAGCCAAGTTTCCAATTTGTGTTTGAGTAATAGTCACAGAATACAATAAATCATTTGTCCTTATGAACTGTATTGCACTGCAACAGATTCTCTATTCCAGTGCAGTTAGAGGAGCAGAAAATTTACTTAAAAGCAAATATATAATAAGGGAAATTAATAATTGTGACATTTTGAATTGGATATGAGATGAGAAATATGCCTGCAAAATTGCAAATGAAAACGTAACACTGAAGACGTGTAAAGCCCTTTTTGGTGTTTTGGTTTGGTTTGGTTTTTGGTATAGAGAAAGGAGACATTGTTATCTAATACTAAATGATGCTTCAGAAGAGCAAGTTAGCACATTGTTTTCCAAATTAAGTTTCAAAGGCTGTGTAGGTTATGAAGTCTGACTTTCTGCCCATGAATGTAGAGTGACTGACAGACTACTGTAAAAATGCCTTTATTCAAAAGGAATCTTGGGCAGATAGCATCAAAGGTTTAAAATTCTGGGAGGGATGAAAAGAAAACCCCACTTTTACCCTGATTTTCCCTGCAGATCAATGCCTGTGTGAATTTGCCTGGGAATTATGAGCTGTTTACTGTATTATGCACTGTTTTCTTTTGCTGTTTCTAAAGGCTCCTGTGGTTCCTTTCACACTCAAGATTTAGGGATATTTTTATACATGAAACGTGAATGAGTGAATGCATTGGTGGAACGCAAGGGAAAAATGCTGGTTTTAGACAGTTCTGCTCTCCCTTATTTTATCATGAGTTGGAGTACTGGTTTTATGGCATCTAAATTAATGGTTACATATTTTTCTGCCAAAGCCCACTGACATGTTCTGCATGCTCCATCAAGCTCTTTCTGTATTTCTTCACTTGATTCACTGCTCCACAGGATATGAATCAGTCCTGAAGCATAACCCTCAATCTCTTCTTAACCAGAATAATGTACTGTGTTTTTTATTTATTTACTGTGTATGTCATCATCTAATTATGCAAACCAAAGAGTGTACAGTCTCAGTATTTGCTGTAAAACTCACGTCGGCTATTGATCAGCGCAGGGCATGAAGTTTCTCTGTTGCATATGAGCAGCTTACACAGATGCTAAAGCCTGTATTCAACTAAGAACCCACTGGGGCATGGGCTAGAGGGGAAATGGCCTGTTTGGACAGTTTCTTTTTAGTAACTCATCACAGCTCCTCAGTTACAGAAAGAGGCTTGAGGAGAGGGAAAGCAAGACATATGTAATAGCTAAGAGAATTGGGCCTGTTTAGTCTGGAGAAATGGAAGCTGAGGAGAGTCCTTATTGCTCTCTCCATCTATTCAAAAGGAGAAAAGAGGCTTTTGGTCTGTTTTCTCAGTTGACCAGTGATAGAACATGGGGAAACAGTCTTAAGTTGTACCAGAGGAGGTACAGACTGGATGTTAGGAAGAGTTTCTCAGAGAGGTAGCAAGCAAGTTTTGGAACAGGCTGCTGAGGGAAAGGGTGGAATCCCAATCCCTAAAGGTATTTGAGAAACATAGTTGGAGGAAGGACCTGATGATCTTGAACGTCTTTTCCAAACATAATGATTCTTTCTGTTGATGCTTTTTTGCATTTCTTTGTGCACTGGTTGAAACTGGATCCCTTAAAGCCTTTGTTTATTTTTCACAGTGTGAAGTGAAGAAGTCTCCCAGCTGAACTACTATGAGGTCAGAAGCCTTGCTGCTATATTTCACACTGCTACACTTTGCTGGGGCTGGTTTCCCAGAAGATTCTGAGCCAATCAGTATTTCGCATGGCAACTGTGAGTATAAGAGACCTTCATTTGCTTGGAAGTAATTCAAATTGACAGTATTTTGTTATGCTGCGAATAAATAACGTTTTTCCTCATCCCTCCCAGATCAACCAATTTACATTCTCAGATAATAAGAACAAGAACTTCTTGACTTACAACAGCCGGATGGTGGGCTGTTTGATTCTCCAAAGCCATAGCCTTTTTCCTCCTCAAACAGATCCTTTTGTAGCATAATTAGACCATATATTTGTTTTATCCAGAAGCAGGTGAGGGAAACTTTTTTCCCCCTCTGTTATCAAATAGTTATTCTCCTGCCCTGTGAAATTGTAGGTCTGGATAACCAGTGGCTCATCTTAGTAGCATACTAAAACAAGAGCTTTAAAAATATAATTGTTTTAGCTAGTACAAATAACCAATCTTAGTTCTTCAAAATCTGCTGTATTCCACTTCAGCATTTGGCCTTTTTGGCTAGAAATGTAGATTCTTTTATTTCTCCTTTTTTCTTTTCTTTTCTTTTCTT